>NC_039486.1:12522582-13122582 GCF_003590095.1 Trichoplusia ni
AGAACTTTAAAGTACAGATCAGTTTACAGAAATAGCCAAATATCAAGCAGAGCTGAATAGTGTTATTTTCTGTAAACTCTACAAAATAAGAATGTGTTATTTTACCTGAAAAAGTATCGTTAAAAAAATCCAAATATAATGAAACACGTAATGTAACAATCCTTCGGAAATGCCAAAAGAAATACTCAAAAATATTGAAGTGGATCTGCAGCGATGAATGGGCTAACTAATGAACTCTAACGGATGTATTACGTATTCAGGTTCCTGCCAAGAAACACTATTGCCAGTGTGGAAAAGAGACAACGATATACACCATGTGTGCTGTCTTGCTTCCACGCCAACAGTCAAACTTCAAGTGGTGTTCGCGGGCCCCCAGATTGGCAAATAAAGAATTCATGGAAAACAAAATTAAAAATAAAATGAGGTCTAAATGATGAAGTATTGTCGGCATCTAAAACGTCATGACCTATCACCATAACCTTATGAACTTTTTTTTTATATAAAGCTTAAGTACCTATTAAATGTGAGGTTTTGTCACGTTTCGTCATTCTATTGCAATATATGACTCATTTAATTTAAATTTGCAGTCGATATTATGAAATAAGTAAAACAAAAGGTGTTTTCTTGTCAGAAAAATACTTTCGTAATCTAAAAATTACTCTCACCCGGAGGTCCTATATTATTATTGCACGATAATGTGTAAAACATTTAAGACTGAATAGTTTTTCCCAGTCTGGATTTACCTCAATCTAAACTTAGATCTGTCACCAACCAAGCCACCAAAGGCCCAGATTCTGCTATTTTACAATGGCCGATGAATGAGTGGCAATAGCAGAATTGGGGCCCTGAAAACATTCCGTGACAATACATTACAAATATGTATTACATTACCATTTACGTTTACCTATAATAAAACAGGAAATAAAATACTTAATTATTCATCCTTATGAACGTCTAACTTTGACATAATCTGCCTATTTTTAGACCGCTACACATAAGCGGAGATTTACGCAATTTCATATTGTACAAAAACTTTGGGAATTTCACACCAAGTCATGATTTATTTAGAACATAAAATGTTTATTAAGTTAGTCATAAGCAGAACATTAAGTTTTAAGTTGAATGAATTATGATAAATTAGTCATGTCAACAGTTTTGTAGAGCCATATAATAGTAGGTAAGAGGAAATTATCGAAATTCTTGCTAGATCTGTATGTCCGTCTGGCACAGTAGTTATTCTTAGAAAGTCGTACACAGAAATTAGAGACAGTTTAAAAGTATGTCAATATGTTATGTCAATCTTGGTGACGCGCAAAAACTGTTATCACAATAAAGAGGTCGGAGTTTGAAAGTTCCAAGGTATTTATGAATCATGTTTTGGTATAATGGCATAGCTTTTAATGGCAGGAAATATATGAGTGAACCGATAGTACGTAAACGTAAATCTTTTCGTCTAATAGTAGAATCTGAGAGAGCTCGGAGATATATCAATAAAGAAAGACTTTGGACTGTGAAGGCTTTTGTTTCATAAAAACTAGCTTTGTCTCAACTGCCACTTGACGCAATCATTGCTCTACACCATCTCATTCTGTTTCCCTGCATTTCGCCTTTAATAAGACCCTAATTAAGACCCTTTTAATACCATAATAATAATTATTTTAATTCTAATCATTTTTCTACAAGCACAGCGATATGCATCGTAGACATTGTAATTTTCACGATCGGTAAATACTCAAGACACCCCTAGACACTACTCGAAAACGAATCGCACTTGACCGAAATTTATTCTAAATATAGTGACTTGCCATATGGTGAACTAAATTAGCAAGTCTTAGCCGATTATATCGATTATAACACTATTAATGTGAAAGCACCACGGGAGTACCATCCATGGCTTAATTAACAAATTTATGAGTCGCCAAAAATGTATCAACCAACAAAAAGACCGTCTCAGCTGTTTCTTAACCTTTAATTTAATTTTTGTCCTTATAGTGGCAACGCTACACATCATCGGTGAAAATTTCAGTTGTCTAGCTATCACTTGCGTCAACACAAATTTTCTTTTTAGTTTTATTTAGGGGTTCCGAATCTCGTAAATCGAAGGGAGTAGTTAGATTCATCATCATAATTGCTAGTGTATGAAAATTGTCTCTTAATATTATTACTTACTTTAGTCATATCTCTTTCCTTACACTAAATTCCAAAAAAGAAAACCCTAAAATCAGTCAAATAAAATTTAAAAGAATTCCTTGTGTTCGAACTCTGTATGCAAAGACACATTAAAATCAACCATCATGAAACTTATTCTTAAAAGCTAAGCGCCACATCCTATCTCGAATAACAAAAGCGCTGTTTACACGGGCGTCATACTATCAGCATAATTAACGCCTGCCGTCGCCCCACACATTAATTCATTATACACAATCTCTGTTAAATTGCACCTGTAATTTGCAGTGTTCAGTCAAGCGTTAACGTCGACGTGTCATTATGTCATGGCACTTAATGCTAACTCACATTTTAGCATAACAAATAATAGACGTGTAACATTCTTCTATAACGAATGCGTCCAATGGAATGTTTCCGGATGGATTTGTTTTATAGTTTTTTTATTATGTTCATTTGATTAAGGACTTCTTTTAGGATTTTTTTTAGGAAGCTAAAGTCGTAGATTAAGTTCTAGTGGCGGTAGCAGCGCTTTTTAAGCTCTAGCTCTTATATTCTTGCATTTTCTGCAGAACAAAGACATATTTAGATAGCTCAGTAAATGAAAAACAGACAAACAGTATTTTTTTTTTGTATAACTCTCTTTTTAGGACTATGAGTAACTGTGTGCTTAAGATATAAAAATCTTTTTTTATAAAATTAATATGGTTAGAGTGAGGCAAATGACAATGTAACGGTATTCAGGAATCGATTTGATATGTGACTATTTTATGCATACCGAACCCTCATTGTCAGACCCGACTCGAACTCGACCGGTTTTCTTTAATCCCTTGTGTATAAATACAAATCCTATAACGACTACGTACGGCGTCAACAGTTGCGCGTCTAAAATTTTTTAAATAATATAAGTTACTTCTTGTTATAATATTTGCATACAAATTGACATAGGTAACAATGTAAGCTGCTCGCACATGGCTGTTGAACAACAACTCGATAAGTTGTTTGTTATACAATTGTATAGCTAATTGTATAAATAAAACAAATCATGGCGCTGTGTCTTTGTTAGGTGTAAAACACATTAATTGTAGTACTTTACGCATTGTGACCTATGAGTGATATACAATGACAGTTTGTACAGATAAGATAGAGAAAAATACATATTAATAAACGTGATATGCAAAAAGGTTTTATTCTGATTCTAAGACTAATTGGCGTATTATAATTTTTTATAGTGGCTTTCGTGTGGAGTTTATGGTGTAACTTACTTCGTCACCAACGAAGGAATATAAGAAAAGGAAACTAGTCAGGCGATTTAAATGATTAACGTATTGACACTGTCATCAACTTATTATAGAAATTCTTGATTAAAACTTCTTTACCTACTGACATAAACAACAAATATTTTACTAATTACTTACTTGCTCTTATACATATTTACGCGAAAATCGAATTGAGACATTATATGCCGTTCCAAAATATGCATGTTTAACAACAAACGAAGAATAAGAAAACAAAACACTGTGTTACTTTAAATTATGTCACAACAATGCATGTTAATAACTAAGCAAACTTGTTAATCACTTAGATCTATTTATGTTACGCTAAAATTGTTGTAGATACGTAAATACCCCATGCTCGTAATGATGTGACATATTTTAAAGTTGTGTTTATTATGAACATCACTCAAGAATAACAATTTTTTCGAAGTTCTTTTAAAAACACCTGAAAACAAAATAAACACTTTAATTTATAGATGTTTTTGTCAATTTCTGGCCGGTCATAAATCTACTTTTGTTAATTGACCTAGATTTTTTCGGGCTCCCAAGGCTAATAAGAAAACATTATAAACAATAACTTTTACAAAATGACTCTAGATCCACTATTCCAAAATGTCAATCCAATACGGAACAATCCATATTAAAGTAGATGCAAGTACGTGAACTTTTCACGCTAGTCACGCAACCGTAACCTCCTGTAACAATTTTAATCCTTGTGTCGCGCAGAATTTCACAAACATTCAAGTCACATAAACAAAGACTCAGGACAAGCATGCATGTATCACACAAACGCTGGTCATTCCCAGGTCGAACCTGCGACACGTCGCGCACAGTTGCTTCGGCGTGGTCATCACAACCACTCGGTTATCCGTTCATGAATACAAACTACAATAATAGCTGGCCCAGCCCTAATTACTTGGGAAGCAAACGCATCTAGCAGTAAGTACATTTCAGTTTTATCATAAACACATTATCTTGGCGATAGTCTGGGTGGACGGGCGCCAGTAATAGTTTACTAGTGAACATACCATATATATCATTCAGTCTAGATTTAATACTCAATTTTGGACTGACAAGCTTTAATATCCACATCGCTTATTCAATTCTAGGTACGGAAATCATATACTATTTCTTATATATTTTTCTATTTATACGGATTCCTTAGTGAGGTGAATTCGAATCCCACTTGTCCAGTCATATCTATCCTACTTTTTAACCTTGAAACGGTAAATGATGAAAATTGAAAAAGCTAATATAACTTCAAGATGAACGCGAGTGTCTATTTATAGCAAGATAACTTAATGTGACAAAAACAATTTGACACATAACGCGACTCATTGATAAACCTTTTAATAACCAAAAACCTTTTGTAATATATGTCCGATACCATAGACGAAACTTAAACAGAATATAACACTGAAAATAACTGAAGCAGTAATCAATATCAGTGAGCATTCAAAATCCGCGCATTGCACGCAGTGGGTGAGCTGTTGTCTATCCATACAATTTACTATCCATCCGTCCGTCCGTGCGATCGCACTAAAATGATGCCTGATAACCGAATAAACAGAGTGAATCATCGATCCATCGGATGTCGGTGTGCTACTAACATTAAATACAAATCAAAATTTATTTTATTTTACGAATATGTGTACATAATAAAGATGTTAAGGTTTAAAATAGTTCTATAACATATTCCGCCATTAGGCATGCAAAATATTAAATATTAAAATACAAAATAATAAGTTCAAAAGTAACTATAAAATACAAATTCTAAAGACAAATACATATAACTAAAACAATAACAATGCAAAATAACAAATGTCAAAACTTATCCTCTAAATATTCTCTAATATCATAGTAGCATTTACTAATAAGAAATTCTTTGAGTCTTTTTTTTAAATTTATCAATAGTATCAATTTTCACAATGGAATTGGGGAGTTTATTATACAATTTTGGTGCCATGCAAAATAGGCTTTTATTTAAAAGAGTGGTTCTACTAGGTTGTACTTTTATTTTATGACTATGTCGATTACTACGCAGTGTTTCATATGAATTTAAATTATTTTTTACAAATACAATGACTTCAAAAATATACAAGCATGGCAATGTAAGAACTCTCAGTGACTGGAAATAAGATTTACAACTATCATATTTATCTAATTGACACATCGCGCGAATGCATTTCTTTTGTGATATAAATGCGGCATGCCTATCTGTTGAGTTTCCCCAATAAACTAAACCATATCGTAAAGTTGAGACTACGTACGCATGGTATGCTGTCAGAATAGTGGATGTGTTTACTGTTTTTGCTAACATGTGTAACGCATATGAGAATTTATTTAATTTGGTACATACAGACTCAACATGTATCTTCCAATTTAGATTGCAGTCAACATTTATACCCAAGAACTTTGCAACCGTAACTTCTTTAACTGGCTGACCACAATAATTTACACTAATGTCTGGTATAAAAGAATTACCTGTATTTCGGAAAACCATCAAATTAGTTTTACTTAGGTTTATAACAAGGTTATTTGCATTCAACCAATCAATAATATTTACTAAACCATTATTTATTTCCGATTCCAGCAGTTTAGAATCTTTATTTGAAAACATAACTGTACTGTCGTCGGCAAATAAGACCATTAGAGAGTTTATTACCTGGGGGAAGTCATTTATATAAATGAGGAATAATAATGGTCCTAATACACTCCCTTGAGGGACACCGTATTTTATGTTTTGTACATTAGACTTAAATGTTAGTTCTTGCTTTTGTCTTGGACATATTTTTGTGATTACAGTAACTTGTTTTCTTTCATTCAGGTAGGACATTATTAAGCCTAGTGCGTTGCCCCTTATACCATAGGCGTTAAGCTTTTTTTCTAGGATCTGATGGTCTACGTAATCAAAGGCTTTTGTTAAATCCATGTATAAAGCACACACAGGAGTTTTTGAGTCTAATTTCTTTGTGATATTAGCTAAAAATTTATAAATTGCCATATTAATAGATTTATGTTTACGAAAACCCATTTGTTCTTCTGCTAAAATTTTATTCCTCTCTAAGTAGCTATTGAGATTTTCATATATAACTTTTTCTAGTACTTTAGATAGTATTGGGATGAGTGCTATGGGTCGATAGCAGGCCATGTTCTCTTTGTCCTCTTTCTTAATAATGGTTTGATAATTGTGGTTTTTAATTTATTAGGGTAGATACCATGAAAAATACACAAATTAAATATATGACTTAATATTGGTGATATTATATTACTAACATGCTTTAATACTTTAGTAGTGATTTCATCATAGCCTGTACTATTAGTATTTTTGAGGGATAGAATAATGCGTTTAATGTCATTCGGTGTAGTCGGATTTAAGAAAATAGAATTGCAATTATTATAGATTGGTACATTATTTTTATTTGAAATATTTAATGTCAAAGGTTTAACTTGATTAATAAAGAAATTATTAAATTCTTCAGCAATTTCACTAGGATCGGAAATTATTTTACCATCCTTTTTTATTTGTTTAATCACATCCCGTGGTAGATTAGTTTTTATTTTTATTTATTATTTCCAAGTAGCTTTTGATTTGTTGGATGCAGTACTTATAAGATAATTATTTTGGGATTTTTGAGTAAGTTTAATAATTAAATTGAGTCTTTTGGAATAAGCTTAAATTTAGATTTATCAATTTTATTTTTTGTCCTCCTGTACTGCCATAATAACCTTCTTTTCTGTTTTGAGCATTGTTTTATGCCTTTGCTGATCCATTTAGGACGTTTTCTAAGTGATATTTTTATTCGTATGATCGGGAAGCATAAATCATAGAATAGCTTAAATAAATCATGAAACATATCAAACGCCTCGTTAGGGTCACCACTGTCATATATTTCTTTAAATTTAAGAGAGCTTAGGCAGTTTATAAACTTTTCCATATTTTCTTTACAATAATCACGCTTACTAGTGTACCAATAGTTATTTTTATACATATGTTTCACTGACAAAATAATAATTGTGCTGTGTGGTCTGATAAGGCTAGTTCGAGTGTATTGGCTTCTGCACCCTTTTATGTTGTTATGTATCATATGATCAATGCATGTACCGCTGGTCAGTCGAGTAGGAGTTTCTATAGCTAGCTTAAGATTAAATTCAAGTAAGAGATTTCTATATTCTAGAGAAGTCTTGTTATTTTTCAATAGATCAATATTAAAATCGCCGCATATTATAATTTTTTTATTTTTGAAGCAGTATTGATTCAACATATTATTAAAATTTTCGAAGAAAGTTTGTAGGTCATTAGAGGAATTGTGGGGTGGTCTATATATGCAAAATATTAAAAAATTATGCTCGATAAGTTCTACAGCACTACATTCATATATGTTTGGAACATTATATTTCGATACTTCTTCTAGAACTTTATACCTGTGGTCACGACGAACAAGTATACAAGACCCTCCGTACCTATTTTTCCTACTGCTGATAGTTGCCAGACTAAATGGCGGCATATTTACTAATCTGGTATCTTCATGGATCATATTGTGTTCCGTGATACAAAGAACATCTATATCTATACCGTCATCCAATAACGTGTCTACGCATGTGCTCAACAGATCTAGTTTATTAAGGAGACCATTAATATTTTGGTGAATGATATTTATAAAACTATTATTATGAACGAAAAAAATCTTCTTCTGATGTGATTAAAATGTTTGGTTCAGGTTGGTAAGCCATATTCAAATCTGTTTGAGTTGATTTCTCAACATGCCATGTATTTACCTTATTTATTTTTTGTTGGTGGGTTAATGCTTTAATTTTGTATTCATTGTGTAATATTTCCCTAAGTAATGACCTGCATAGGTTAAGAGAAAAGAAATAACGATTAGGGCGGAATCTTGTGTAGTCCATATTAACGTATGATACATTTTTAAATCGTTTGCAAATAAACCTTAGTTCATAGTTTAATTTTTGCTCCCGTAGATAATAATTAAATGGCACTTCTGGCATAATAATATTGGTGTGTGGTACCTGTTTAAGCCAATTTCTTAAATTAAATAAAAATTCGTGCGGGTTACGATCATTACTTCCACTTAAAATTATTACATAGTCATGCTTGCCTAAACTCAATACAATGTCGTTTTGCCACTCAAGTACATCTTTCAATTGTGCCCCTGGTTTACATAAGCATAACACATCATATTTGGGACCGACCAATGTTTGAAGGATCCTTCCAACATTACGTCCTTGTTGATCAGCTATTACTACGATTTTTTGTCTCTTTTCCTCTTCTACTGAGATACATGTATTTATGGCGTCGTTATGTAGTGTGTTTTTCTGAAGAGTGTTGGAGTTGATAACATCTTTGTTCTCAGCGTCTTTCAGAAATCTTGAAAATAGGTCTACTGATATCTCCTTAATGTTTGAGGTTATTGTTGGAGTATCACCCGATAATGTTTGTAAAGACTGTAGTTGCGGTGTGAGGTTTTGACATTCATTTGTTTGCACACATTGAGGTTTCAGTATAAACTGTGTTCCTTCACATTCAGACTCAATAACATTTATAGGACTTAAGTACTCAGAAGTTGGTGATGTACTGGAGATATGATCGATTGTTTTCAAATGTCTACTATCTATTGGAGTTCTTATTATCTTGTTTTGAATGAATTTTCTTTTGCGTCCCGATAAAGGCGTCATACTTTTCCTGTCAATAGTCTCGTTGATTTTTTTGTAAGATTCAATGATATTTAAAGATTTGTGTAGGTCTGCCTTTAAACGAAAATTTTCGGTGTTTAGGTTTTCAATCTCTTGGTGAGCTATTTGTAGATCTTTTGTCAATAATTTGATTTTTTCATTCATTTCATACAGCGTTTGACTATTATTATTCGTACAGTCAGGTAGACTCATCATAGTCGAGTCAAATATACATGATTCCTCATTAACATTCGTTATATCGTTGAGTGAACTAGTTCGGTATCGCTTACGGTGAGTTACATTTTCTAAATCCATTTTGCGTGAATCTGGTCGCTACTACTAGCGCCCTCTGTTGTATTATTCTGATTTTCTATCAAGTCGTTTTAATATTTTGTACAATGTAATTATGTGTATGTTGTACTAATTAAGTTTTATAAGTTGTCAACTATTTTTAAAATACTCAAGATAAACATCACAAAAAGTATTCCGCATCGCTGGGCTCGAACTCACGCTCGCAGGTAACGAGTGCGCTTTCAAATTGACTCTTCAACCAATGCGCCACCCGAACAGTTATTTACAGATTTGAAATTTCGCAGTAGTAGCCCAGTGTTAAGTATTTTGAATAAGCAAATCGGTTATTTGTGAGTCACCATTCAAGTATTTTTCTCACATTCCAATCACTTGTATGTAGATCACAGTTCACTTTTTGTTTTATTGTTTTTTGATATTATGTCTTTAGTTAACACTTAATTGATTGTTTTGAATGTTTTTATTATGTATCACTGATTAGTTTTAGTAGTTATAATATTACACAGTTTTTATAGGTCACTTTAGTCTTATTGTTTGTTTCAAAATTTTAGGAGTGTTTTAGGTTTATAGTCTAGGATAACACTATCACGTATTTATTCTTCCAAATCACACACATTTAATACCAATTTACTTAAAACTTCAACTTAGATATAAATTAAAATTATAAAATGTCCAAATGCAACTCTCGAAGCTAGAGAAAAAACGTGAGATAATTCTTATGTCATGACTATCTATATTTTTGGGATCTATTATTATTAATAATAATGTTTTCATTGCTCTTGTGTGTTGTAAATAATTCGAGCATTTTTCTATTATATTATATTATCGTTAATATATTACTGAATAAATGTAAAAAACACTATTCTCGTCTATTAGATTGTCTAAGCGTAGCAAACCTTGGCCGCCTTTTCCTCTTTACCAAATTCAGCTATATACAGAATTTTGCAATTTATTTTATTACACAACTAATTTCACCTTAAGGGCACATGCTTTCATTAATATATTTTTAAAAAGTGAATGGAATATTGGAAAATAATTATAATCGTGGCTTCAAACAGTGGAGACAAACGGCAGACACGCGTCATAATGCGCGCAGTGAAATTTGGCAGGAGAGCCGCTCTTATCTGTGCCTGTACTCCGAACTACTAAACCAGGTCTTTTGCCATTGTAGGAGCGAGACAGCACACTACATATCACCCAGCGGCGTCTCGCTTCCACAACGATAGCATCTCTTCTTTTAGATCTCGTAGTACTGAGTTTCAGTGTCTGTGCGATTTATACAACTAATCTGAGTTTCTGAACACACGCCGTTAGCGAGATAGGCACATACAGTACGTTAGTGCAGATATTATATTGCCATCGCCAGAGATTATGTGAAATATGGACCCTGATTCACCAATTCCGGCTTCTGATATGATCAAAGGTATTGTTGTTTGGGTTTATATATACCTATGTCTTTAATGAGGCTTAATATTCGAAAATGAATTTCCGAAATCGATTAAAATACTCCATGAAACTGAGAAACGAGCAGATGAAAGATGATTTTAAACCCCAAATTTAATTCAATGCTTTTAACTGACTTAAAACCAATTGACGAAACTTGCGTCATAGCATACATTCATTCATCTAGATGCCCGTCTCATCATTACAAACAGTAATCATTTTCTATTACTCACAGTGACATTGATATTTATAAATCAGACTTTGTACAAACACCCCAGAAATTCCATTCAGGAAAACCCCCTATTCTACAGTCTTTTGTTTCCTGGAGGTACCTTTCAAAGGAGTATTGAAAGCAATTCTTTGAAGTTCATACACTATTTATAAATAATAAGTTATAAGTAAGGTTGGGTTAATGTATAAATAATGTATCATAATTACGACCGCCTTTGATTTTAATCTACACTTGTCGGACAATAAAATGTATATATGTATTTATTCATGTCAACACTTCTGTTATTGATTGATCTATGTAATTGGATTTTTATTACCTGATAATTGTGAAGGAAAATTCTGTTTTGCAGTCAACTTTTCCGTAACCTACTTAGGTACATGGTTCAGAAGTACTCTCTCGTTGCACTAAAACTATCGCTAAATAAGAACTTTTGAAGTCAAATTTAATTGCCAGCACATTCAATCTAACCTTCACTCTTTGACTCTTGTAGAAGATATCTTCACCAACCCCGTATATAGCCCTTTTCTTTTAACTTGCTGTCTCCTAAGTAAGCTGTTTCTTAATGACTTTTCCATCTCAATATTACTACTTCTTAGAGTCGCCATACCAATTTTCGGGACTAGTTAAATTTCAATGATACAGTCGTGGACCGCAAGCATACCCATTTTACCATCTTAATGAAATTAAAAGTAATTTAAAATGGTTTGGAAACAAAGGTTCGGCAACAAGCCGCAGGTAGAGTAGAAGTAGATAAAAGTTTTCCAAGAACATTATTGTCAATTCACAACCAAATCTAAATCCGAAACTGCGAACAACAAAATGTATCATTAGACGATTATTCAATCGATTCAGATAAAATCGATTGCGACATATCTGTCACTCAAACTGGATTGTTGAATGGTTCGGCACGTTTGTGGCTGGCAAGTTTTTGTGCAGTGAAGTCATAACCCATAATATCGTCCTTGTTAAGGCGGGGACATCACTAACACTTGTATCATTTATATTGTAATATGACTGGCGATTTTTGGTATAAAAAGTCTCACTTTCAATTTAGAGTCATTGTTGCTAGCTTGGATGGAAGGTCATGGTTTGACCCTTTACTAAACATTCAATCGACTTACAAGAAGACAGAGTATGGTCCAATGAGTCATTTTTCCTATAAAAATACAGTTTGGTATTGACGGTGATTTATGAAATTATGTATTGGTTAGTTTATCAAAGAAAAGTTGCTACAGGCCGGCCAATAAATCAATAAAAAAATATTTCCTACAATCCGAAGATGGAGAATTGTAATGCGAAAAAAATAATCCTTATTGATATTAATTGTAATAATGACTTAGCCTTAAATAAAAACTAGTTTATTCCCTAACACTACAGTTAACCGATAGCAGTCAATAATAATTACCAGTTGATGCAAGATAAGGTGCGCGTGAGTGTCGGCCACTGTCGGGCACCGTCGGGCCTGCAACACTCGGCGGCTCAGCAAACATTACTTAGATTAACTCACACCTATCACGACTATTATGTTCTATATAATGACGTTTACTTTTTAGTGTCTGTACTTCGATTTTCATGAGTTCTTAGATTGCTGTGGATTGGATAAGAATAAAGTCGGAGGAGATTGCACAAACGTTCAAATCGCAACCACAAGACACTCAGACTCAGAACCAGCATTTCTGGACGCGTGCATCGAATGAACGACTCGTCACGCACAGTGAGTTTGGCATTAACCAATAAGACTCGGGCATCCGTGCAGTCGATAAAATAAAAAATAGATACTCAAATAAACTTTTTTCGCAAAAGTCTAATTACATCGAGGTCCATGACGATTTAGTCTTGTAACGAATACAGTAACCTCATCCTTTGAATACGGATTATTTTTCCTAATTTCATTTTCAGCTTTTCCATATGACTTTATACCCATGAGTATCTACAGTAAAGTAACTACCTATAGAAGTTAGGCGAAAGTTTAAATCGATAAATCACTCATCACAATTCTAGTAAAAGCAATACCGATTACACAAAACTAGAATTAACTATTCCTTTAGATACCTCTCCCCAGTTTTATCCTAGCCTTATTTATTCGTCAAAAACATGATAATCGAATCTCAGTTCTCACACAGTGTAAATAAATCATAAATCACCTTAACAATGATGTTAAAAGCTTTGAAACATCCTCAGCATCTAATACATCATTGTAGTATGCAAATAAATGGTAATATTATGGATATGATCTTATCATCTTCTTTAATATAAAAACGTTTAAGCACAATGACAATACCATGACTGAGGTATAGGTATTCGCAAAGTCACGGTTATTCTGTACTATTTGTATTGCCCTAGGTTATGAAATTTACCATGGAACTGCAGGACAAGAGAAAAATGATCTAAGAGAAAACAATACACAATCTCAGGATGATGATGAACAACATTTTCTCGTAAATACGTCACACTGTAGCGTAATAAGTTCCCAGTAACGATCATGAAACGAAAACGATTAAAGTAAACAAGCGTGTTTACACAGACTTAAATCTCAAGACATATTTATTAGCACATCATTAAAAAATCATAGCTACAATTTATTCCGAACTTGGCAAACGTCGCACGAATTTCGCAAATGTCCTTATAAATCACGATGGAATCGAATCCAGTAATACCAACCCTCAAGTAAAATAAGAACACGTTACGTTAAAAATGCGCAGCTGTGTGCCAAAACGCCCTCACCTAACTAAGATATAAGTACAATGTTAACATGCTGTAGAATACATGATAAATTAAAATTATCGACCCACTATACGTCAACTGTTACAAATCCGCCTACTACCTCCGCTGGAATCGAACCCACCACAGCCACCTACATCGCGCTGAATGTTGATATCTCAAACTTGAAAACAAACAGGAAAACACGCGAGATAAGAAACTCCATGGTAAACAGAAACTCTCTCTGACGTATTTCTTATCCGAACTCTTTGAATCCTTGACCACGCTGACCGAACATTTTAGGTAGTGACATCATAACATTGTTTTTCACCATAAATGACGGCATATTAAATTAACACGTGTACACAATCTAAAAGAGAGCACTTTAACTTTTTTGTTTAAGTTTTTACGATAAAATATTTTAGGAGGTACAAAAAATAATCGAATGTGGTTGTGTGAGGTGTGAGTCAACGTCGGGAATACTGCTTGATGGGATTGTCGCCGGCCGGCGCGCGCCGCGAGGAACGCAGACAAAATACATTATACCAACGGATTTTATTACCTAATCACGATGGCATAACGGTGAATTATGGAAGGCGGGCCATTAAACGATTCGGTTTTAAAATGTCATATTGTACATTAGCTGTAGTAAAGCATAAAGATCGCAATAAAACATTAGTATTACGATTATCATTTTCCTGTTAACAATTTCTTGATTGCTGATTGCTGATTTGTTCTATGGAATGATAGATGCTATGTACGTGTGGTTGTTCACGTACTACACGTAGTGTCTCATACTGTAGATCGCACTAATAGTAAGGTGACGTGCGTCTAACACGCTACGATATCGTCAGATCCGTTTGCGGTTGTTGAGACGCGTATGAGTTTGTTGGAAATTTGTCACAAGGTATGAATATGTAAGGTTCAATTATCGTAAGTGATTCAAAAATATTGTTAAAAGATAGTCTATTTCTTACTATGTACCTACTTTTTTACAGTAGTAGTCGTTTAAGCCTAGGTTCATAAAAGATTACGTAATAGGAAAAGAAACACTATTTCGATGTAATTAAACGAAATAGTTCATTGCGAAGAAAGTGATAACAGGGAAAAACATGATAACAGGCCTTGGTATTAGAGAGTCCGCATGAAATAAATTCATCAGAATATGGACAACAGAGGGCTTGAAGCATGTGTGTAAATGCCGATGGATGAATACCATCTCCAAACCACCTACCTAATTACTTATAGCCCACTTGACACATCATAAATCAACAAATTAATTGTTTATCTCAATTATTGATTTATGGTAATTATTACTGAATAATTATTTAGACAAGCCTGTCGGTCGAGTAATTAATAGGTCTTAATATTACGTAATGAAACCCCACATCAAGAGATGATGTGCGGTACACCTGGCCGATGTATCTTCGTACGTCTGGAAAGAGCTGCGAAATATCGCTATCTCCGTCTCACGCGCGGCGATTGCATAAGTCGACATCGCTCTAACAATCTTTTATCTTTTTTCCGAAGCGCCAAGTTATGTTGGCGGGATGATACACGGTGGATGACGAGACGAAATCAATGTACAGGTGATTGACAGTGAATACCCGAAGCCAAACAATAGAGGTAGAATACCTTCGTACCTTCAGTTAGCAGAAAAAAGATTCAACTGTAAAGATCGTGTGCCATATATTTCATTTGTTTTGACACTTACCTTTAAGAGGTGGTAACAATTAACGAGCAATGTACCTACTGTAAACTTTTTATTCAGAACTGAAATTAGTAAGTAATAACTTTAATTAGATTTTACCTTTTTGGTAACTAACAGCAAAAGAACAAATGATCGCGTTCATCACACAAACTTTTGTCCTTGCTGGAAATCGAACCAAAGTCCACCGGTAAAGCTGTCAGGGCAACTTACCACTAGACCAACAGGCCAGTTTAATGCTAACTGGTCATACCTTTTTTATCGGCGGAGTAGAATTAATCATACCCTACTGTACACTTTCCGATTGAAATATTTGGTTAAAATATTGCCAAAGTATGAAGGCAAATAAACAATCAAAGTAAAGACTGCAATATCCTTCTGACTAAGTTAGTAGGTTAATATGAATAATCATAATAAAAAAATATCAATACACCTTATCAATTGATCGATTGTAAAAACTACAGTGAACTGATCGTAAACGTTGTATACCTACCGATACCATAAGTTATACAATTGTTAATACTCTCCGATAATCGAATAGTGTTAATGTTTTGACGTTGAGATATTTAGATGTCTGTCAATCTCTGTGAAACAGGAGCTCGCTTTAATACGAAGTTTATTTACAGACCAAATAAATTCTAGACATGGCGATGAACCAAAAACGTTTCAATTACTAAAAGCTAAAAGGATTTGTCTAGCAAGCATTTAAGATAATTAATTAATCTCCTAGATCGAAAGACCACTTACTAGAATTATCCGAACAAATTATTTTCCTACAACAGTTTCTTGTAATGGGCGGGATAAACAACGAAAACTGTGAAGCTGGCGCCTCGGAGTCAACAAAACAATAAATCCTTATAATTTGACATAAAACAGTGATCGTTGGTAATTTGACCCGTTTCACTGAGTGCTACTGCTTGTTACTCCACTGTTAGTAGGTCGGCAGTCTTGTAACATGCACTAAACATTCAAAATTATCATTGTCACTTTGCATATCAAGCGCCATTGTGCTTATCCAAGTACTTTATACATAGGCCGATTACAAATGGGGTTAAAATAGACATTACGATAACAATAGCATCAGGATAAAGCGATAAATACCAGAGCAACACGTAATACGCACCTGACGTGTAAATTATTTTAATCGCGACTGTGTAACAGTTAATTTTATTCGTTATTAATTGAAGTGCGAGGTGCATAAATACGGCAAATTTATGTGTTCTGGTATAACAGATACACGGTTAGATACGCACGAACACACCCACTATCCTAGCCTAGTGTAATTGGCTGTTTACTTATCATTGCTATGAAGACATTTGCATATTACAAAAATGCGTAACCATTACGCCTTTTATTATGTTAGTTTGTTGATGAGAATTGCAAATCGATTTGTTTATTTGTTGGAAGAAATATTTTGATTGATATACGTGTTTTTTCGGTTTTTGACCTACATGAATTAATGTAGATCAAAAATGTCTAATTTATTCGATACGACTATTTATAAGAAAACTGGACTATACATAAGTCTGATGTAAAAACAAAGCCTATTTCCAAATTGGAAACTCAAAATTAAAAAAATACCCGCTGAATACAAATCGCACTCACGGTGAAAAGGCTAAAACAACAAACATGAAATTTGTTAGCAACTTTTGCTTAAGCTCTACCCTAATTTTTATGACGGACAGAGAGTAGAGCCTTGGTACATGGTGTCCCGTTTTAATCTTTAGGTATGAAACCCTTATATAGATCAATCATCTAGCCACATAAAGCTTCCAAATGTGTGTATTTTTCCGCAATTTAAAGTTTAGTAAATAACAGAGCGATGTGTCATAGTACGTGCCACGCCTTATCAATGTGATCTAGTCACGAAGATGACGGAGATACGCTATCCTTTATATCATTAATCAGCTTACGGAAGCGATCTCATCAACTCCGACAGTGTATTGAGTAGTCATGTAGACTTCCACTATTCTCCTTTCGCGGATCTGCTGGTAGACACTTTTGATGAAATAAAGAGCACGTTTGCACATCTTTTCTCTTATGTCCGATTTTTAATGTTTCGAGTGTACTTAATCTATTAATAAGTTAAGTATCAAAAAAAAAATGTTAAACAAGGATTTTTTCAAAGACGCATTCCTCTCTATGGCTCTGTGGATTATCGTTTAATATTTAACCTTGCTCTTCTAATAGGAATTATAAAGGGACGCGTAAGAATATTACACTAATTGATTGCCTTAAAACTGTATTAATATCTGATAAACAACTCTCCCCGTACCCGCCACGAGACAAAGTCTGAAAAACGTACAATATTCAACGTGATGTAAACACAGTCAGCATCTACGTCACACTAATGATAGTAGATTCTCCTTGTCAGGTTAATACAATAACAAACATCAAATCATTAATGAACTTACACCGAAAGCGATCCTAAACCCATAGGTACACAATGTGTTATGATGTCATTGCTCTTATCTCCTTAAGTTATCTATTCACGACAATGACTTGGATCAGCCTGTCAGATAATCATTGGAAGCCAATCACAATCTGTCACAGTGGTGAATGGGCGGCCTGGTGACGTCACTCTTCTGAAGTACAAGGGACCAACACGTCTTAAAGTTATAGAATGGCATTTGTGGGAAAGAGATAGTGCTATTCGGAGTAGAGCGCTGTCCTTCTCCCACAACTGCACTATTCTTACTGTAAGTGGTGGTAGACCCACAGCATACAATGCTGTACGGTTTAGCATGTCGGGGTGGTATTGCGGTTGAAAACATTAGTATTGAAACACGGAATAGATTCAAAACTAAATTATTTACTTTGTGGGATAGTGAGAACTGTAGTTCTTTTTGTTCTTTTTAACGGGATAATAGTGTCTAATGCAAAACATATAATGTCATTCTTTACTACGTTACTCTTAAGCTTAATGAGACTAGCCAAGATCCAACAAGCTGAAATCAAAATACAATTTCGAGACTTACATAAGTAGCGTTATATTTGTAACATAAGCGATTTTTTTATTTTACCAGATACTGACTATAGTATCTTAGAGAAATTTAGAACATTTTTCCACACATACATTTTGCCAATCGCTTTTAAAAATACTTTTAAACTATCAAAAACCATTGTTATAACTCAAACGGACAAATCACTTCGAAGTAAAACAAATGTCCAAGTAGACCTCATATACTTAAAGTAACTTATTAGAAACAACTTACAACGAACAAACAACTATCAGAAAACAAGAAAACTAAGCACTAGAAATAAATAACCAGCACAATCTGTCAAAGTGGACATGTAGTGCCGGCAATTCAATGCGCAAATAGACACATAAAGTGACAAAGATAATTTACTCAATTAACTAGGCTACACACTTTGCTAAACTATTATTTATTACCAACAGTTATTTACATACATCGCATTAACTAATTAATATTTAAGAGAATTAAAATTAATATTGAAGTATGCAAACTTGGAAGGAAGTGTTTAATTATACGTTGTTGCATGATTTAGTATCACAGTTGCTCATATTTTACTGCGTCAAGATTCTATGACAGGCTGAGGTACAAATGAGGATATACGTCGTGTGCGAGAATCTGATTCACACCTTGAAGAATTCCATGACCAATTAAACTACAGCGTACTCCATTTTTTAACCATGTGAAAAATAAACACTGAAATGTATGTAAATTACATTTTCTGAGTCTCAATGGCATTTTTTCCTTGAACAAATTAACAGACATGTCACTTCCATACAATTGCGTTATTCAATGAACTTTACCACTTGTAATTAGAAATGTCACTCATCAAGGAAATCAATGACAAATGTAAACAGCAATCACAACAGGTAGGTAATATTAAGACAGACACTATTCAGTTAATTAACACATCACTTGTAGGACTCTATGACAAATGACGCGACCTACTAGGCTATCAAATAAATACATAATACTGAATTAATTATGAATATTAAGAGGCTGACTAATGCCGTGTCCATTTGGTTAATGGTAAGCAACAAATTGTTGAGCAGTTAGCTGTAAACGCATGTCGCTAATATTTTAACATTGAGAGCTCGACAATCATTTGAATTTGAATACATTAGGCTCGTTTTAATTTTATGGTATTTAGATTTGAGGGCGTCGTTAGTTTTGTTTATTTGTAGGTTAATCAGAGGTGATATAAAAGTTCATATTTTTTTTGGATCAATCGCTTTTTTTTAATAAAAACACCTACCAACTTTTTGTACTCATTCATTTGTTACAATCATAATTTGCTAAGTATTAAACTGAATACACGTAAATTCCGCATTGTTGTATGGCATACGCAGAGGCTGACCTCTTTCCATACAAACGTTCACTCCAGTTTTTTTTTTAAGATTTAATATAAGGTGCGTGTCAAAAGCCAGTAACTCGTACCTGTTAACAAGTATCAATACAAAATATATTAACGCATTTAGAATGTAAACACGGTTGACGCGGATTCGTGATGGCTTGAGGCGGTGCAATAAAATATTACAGTAATTAATGTGATAGGTATTCAGCGATAAACTGGGAAATACCGTAGTACAACCCTGATAATAGTCCAGGCTGTTAGATCATCGTCAGTATTAAGTGTAGACTGTCAGGCAATTAATATATACGTCGATGATGTATAAGCGTCGTGTCGTCAGAAATGAGGTTGTATTGTAACATGACTGTCAGATTTCAGGAAGATTTTTCAGTTGTCAATTTATGTGGGAGACATTTTGTATAAAAATGTTCAGTTTCCTAACATTCAAATTTCGATTGTCGAATCGTCCCTATGACTACAAATCTATTTAGTAGAGCTGTAGAAACAAGGTTAAGTCGTCTCAAAATTCGTCATAATTATTTTGTTATTGGATCATAGATAAGTTGTTCGATTCATAAACTGAAAAGGAACTTCGAGGAATAAAGCTTAAACTATTCGCCTTGTAGCGCGCTAAACAGCAACTAGATTAAATCTTAAAACAAAAACGAAAATACCAATACTTACACGAAATACGTTATTACTGAATACGTTATTTATGATATCATACATAATGATACGTGTGGCATAGATCATTGTGCAGTACATAATCAGGGCACAATTTACTGACCGCATACATTTTATTAGACAATCATTATGTCACGCGAGACGCGAGCTGGCGGCTTGTTTGTAGCGCGCATCACACAATCACATTACGTCACCGCACTCTCGAATAATGACGTTCTCTCTATAGTAAAAAGTAGAGATGGGCTGGTGATTTATGTAGTATCGAGTTTTATTCGATTTTTATTTTATCGAGCTTAATATTTCGGTTCTGGAGACCGAAACTGAAAGCGGTTTTATTGCAATTGTCTAAGAGAGTCGTTCTGTTTTATGTCATTTCGAGTGTTTTTTTAGATGCAAGTATATTACTTTATAATATTATTTAAAAGGTTGTGCGAGGCACATAGGTAACGGCACAATAGTTTTGTTGCCTAAATATAGTAAATAATTCTAGTAGAATCAGTTTTACTAAATTATTCGTTAAGTATGTGAGATGTGAAATAAAAAAGTCCGAATATCGAGTTCTGCCTAAAAATCGGCACATCTCTCTTAAAAAGTATCATAATATAAAATCGCGAATCGTGATCCACTTGTCAACCGTTTAAAAAGTTATTTGACATAAAAAGTGAGGTGACATCATTATTATTTTAATGATATGACGTTATGGTAATTATTAGGTTCGCAACTTCCATTAATTATGAGTTTGGATTAATTACAGACTTGTTTTTTAGGATTTCTTTGATGCGCAAAAAATTGTAGAGCTTAAACGATCCTCTTTTGTTTTTTGTTTGCATCAGCTTCTGTGACATGCGTCATAAGTGTTTTACTGAAATTATTTGTACTACTTAGGTATTTTTTAGTTTTGTCATCTTATTGCGTACAAATCGTAGAGCTATTATTTTCGATACAGGTAAGTTATGAATTAATTTTCCGTACTACTAATTTACCGTAATCGAACAACTGGAACCTTATGGTTTTTTTTACGGTTTTATGTTTATATAAACTAATAAATGAATAAATACTAACATAAACATATTGAATATTAATTTTATTTATAAGTAATTCACAAAACTTTTTTAAAATTTATTTAATCATCCCACTGGCTTCGAGGGCTTTTGATATAGTCATAACGCAGCCTAAAGAGGTACCTACAACATTTTAATTTAGTCATTTTAATAGGCTTAGTATAAGGAAAGCTGTTTCGTAATAATAGCTCATATTATGCTTATCCTAAAGTTAGTGATGTCGTCATCTTGTCAACCAAGGTTGGAACCCATTAGCATATTAATTGTGGGTTAATATACTATTATTATTAGTAATTATATGAGTATTAGAATAAAATCTCTGTAAAAATACTAGAAATAGTCCGGGAGTGAATTGAGACGAACTAATGATGATTAAAAATGGGTTTGAGGTTACAAGACGGTAGCTTTTTTCGATAAGTAATTAAGTAAGTTACTTTCAGTGAAAGTTATAGTTAAAGTGAGCCGGTACTTGGTACTTTTACCGGTATACTTGTTATGTCGATTATATTATTTCCTTATTTTTCATCTTAGGGAAATAACCTCGTATTTTACGTTTGATTAATTGATCGATGACTAACAAATAAATAATCATTTACTACACAATCCGTTTTCCCCTCGAGAAGAGCGAGTTTACCATTCCTAATGTTAAATGTATTATTTATCCTTAATATTACATTACATGACCGATTGACATATTTACTGACTGCTTATTTTAGATTCGTCATGATCTTAGGGAAAATATTATTTCAATTATTGGTGACACCTTATTCGATTAAAAAAGCTATATTTTATCTACAAGATATCTTGATGTTGAATCTATTAAGGTATTCCTACGATGAGCTGATCAGTCTTTCACTCAGGTCATTTTTATGAAGGGTTACGTTGTCACTAGTATAATGAGCAATGGATTTTAAAAACTCTGTCTATTGATGCAAGATATTATCATGTACACAATCCGAAAAAACAGAATTTTGACTTACATAGTTAAAAAAAAAATACTAATAAATTAATACTAATAAAAATACTAATAAAACTAATATATACATAAATTTCCGATGCTGGCTAGGATTCCAGCAAAATACCTACCTTCTTTAAAATACATTGGATAAAACAACAGATAAAACTTGACCTAAAAGAAATATACAAGAAACAATAGAAAAATAATATGAAATACTAGATAGTGTACAATATGACAAGAATCTTCCAACAATCTCGAAACAACAAAGAACTATTACACGCACCGGGTCCACTTCAGAATTTTCCCGTTCAAAACTAATAAAAGATGTCTTCTACAACTATTTACTGGGCACGGGTCCAATTTTAGAATGATATTTTTGACAGGAAAATCCAATTAACTTTGCCGACCTGGGGTTCAAATTTAAGACCACAAAAGCATTAGCTCGGCCACTCCTGGCTTGGCGCCAATATTTGATGTATAGCTGACATGTGCGTATAAGTACGCTCAAAACATTAGCGTAAGGATGCCCATGTTATGTGTACGAGGAAGTGGGAACTCGACAGACATAGGAAATCGACTGACTCTCAGCTTCCTTCTAGCTAGCAGTAAACAAACAACATACTCATATTTAGACGTTGTTTTTTGTCAAAAACAACAAACCTAAGAACCTCTATTTTACTTACAACTAAGTACTCAAAATTGAGTTTTTATTTATTTCAAGTCGGCCGATTTTGAGGCCGCTTTCAAAACGTTACAATAATGACTCCAGGTGGACGGTTCCAAAAATCGGTTTTTCTCCATAATTTTCTTATGGCAACCATCTCCACACTAACAACTAAACTACAACAACAAAATTACGGCAATACTAATAACATAAAGAACCATATAAATTCGTCTTATTGCATCAATATAGATAACCTATTACAAAAACCCCATGTAAAGAGCTATAATGACGAAGAAATTTCTAAAATAAAATGTGATTTAACCATGCTAGAAAACTGGAAATTCAATCTTAGTCTGTACTCGTCAACCGCTGCGATGATCGGTAAGCTATTGAGACTATTGGGATCAGGAGGCCGACCACCTTCTCTTAAAGTAATATTATGTACTTAATTACAATAATTGTAAAAGAAGGATAGCGCTCTATACCGTTTATTGCCACGTCCCGCTTCGACAGCTGATACAATTTTTTTATAAGAGTTCGTGTTAGGTATATCCTCTATATTCTTCTCAGCAGCTCCAGGGTGTGATTGACAGTATTTTTTATTTCTTCAGTAATTTTGAAAAGTTATTACATTCTTTAAAATAATTCTTGTCATGCCTAATCATATTTAGAGTACCTACTGCTTCTAACCACAAATTGAAAATCATTTTCACCCAAAAATTGAGTTGTTAACAATTTAGCGGTTAATAGTTAGATCTCGTTTTTCACCCAATAAAAAATGAAATCTAATGTTTTGTGGAGACAACTGCCGTTGGCCAAATACTATATCACTAATACACATACTAAAAGCGACAAAATAGGTAAAATAATAGATAAATACGTCAATATTAGTTTAAGCCTAATTCAGCTAGGAAAAGTTCAAGCACTTTTCAATAGAATTGTGTTTTACCATTATTGATGGACTCCTTATGATTCATTGGGATTACCACACGTTTACCGCAAGATTATCAGAAACTTCCTCGCAAAAAACACTAATAGACTAAGTGCAGTCAATAATTGTTTTTGTATGAGCAATTTAAGGAACCAGTTAAAGTTAATTGGGCTTACTGTAAAGAATTTCCTTTTTTAATTCTCTTATAAACTTCAAAAGCAAAATTTTAAGTTTAATGGCATTAGGATCCTTCAGGATTCCGTACAGATTAGGTGAAGCTGAAAACTAATTCCCAAATACATAATTTGAAGAAATGTCAACTGTCTTGCTCTCAACTCATGAGATACAGTCCGGTAATCGATCGGCAGAGAAGCAGATAGCGGAGCCTTAGTATTAGAGTTTTGTTTTATCCTTTGGTTACGGACCTCTAAAAATCGTATGACACTAATGTTTTAAAAGTTCTATATACCAGATGAATCATGATACCACGTAATAATTTCATACTCACTAAAACACAAACGTAAACGTTCCAACAGCCACTATTAGCAATAAAAAGCTCAACAGAACCCATACAATGTAGTACAATAAGGCTAACAGACAATAAACGGTAGTAAAACGGTCTGATTTAAACACTAGAAGAGAAACACGATTAAAGGTTAATTAATCTGTTAAACAATCCATAAAACCCATTTCGCTGCGAACATTTGCGAACACATACTGACAGAAATGTGTAACAACAATAAAGAAAACATAAATAACATGTTTGTATTAATTATCAAGGCGAAATCGTTTAGCAACATGCTGTGATTTTATGACTAGAACGAGAGATAAAACTTGTTCCGCTAATTATTATGTTTATTGAAATGAGACAATAATAGTTGAAAGTTGATTGGATTGGCGCCGGGAATGAGAAATACGAATATAGACGCAGAAATAGAACGATCGTTAACTTCGAGCAATCCTAGACATTAATCATAACACAATAAGGATGCTAGTTATACGAGAAATTATTTTGACAATTTGAGCCAATCGCTTGTAAACACAGCCGCAGACGTAAACAATATCAATCGCGCTATATCTGAAGTTTCCTATCTATTTTACGTAACAAGATCAAACAAGGTTTAAAGAGATATATTAAAGGTTTATTTTGTTATCATATCCTTCCCAAAGTAAGTGAACGTGGAGTTTAAAACGATTTGTGTATTCTCAGAAATTTTAGGGCACTTAACCTTTTGGCGGCTATCATATATTTTATTGCGCCGATCATAATCTGTGCAACCTGTGACGGCTCTCAATATTTGAAAATAGAACAGACTGATAATGGCGGCCGTGATTTTGACAGTTAAATTAGGATTGTTGATTTTGGTGGCGCTCTGCGTCCTCATGACGTATCATGAGTTACATCATCAGCATTTTGTTTGGTATATTCTTGATTTATTGAGTTATTCGCTTTTTTATATTTTTGGAATTTGTCAATTAGATGCAAGCAATTTATGCTAGAATTTTGTACCCGAACGATAGCTAACATTTTTTTTTTCGAGTCCCTAAACTACAGCCAGTAATTTGCAAGATGCATAATTTTATTTGGACTCCAATCTTTAAATGGAGTGAGGATTTTTTGTGTGTGTGTATATTTGGTTACAACTCACATCAAACAAATTGATACAACATATTGACTGAAATCTGTTAATTCGTATGTTGTCGGTTACACTTGTCCAAAAACGTTTAAAAAACACAATATTTGTATCTTTCGTGACGTTGACCGCTAACGTTGTTGGCGGATATTCCCATAACGTATCACACTATTAATTAAAACTACTGCAACGATTAAAAAAATCGCTGTTAAATTATACCAAATAGCACAGGAAAAAAATAGGTAACTAATCAAATAAGGCATTCAATTCCAAATATGAAAATCGTATGACAGATTTAAACTCCAGAAAAAAATAAGTTTTTTTTTAATTTCAACACACTCACCTTCTAAGTCATTACAAATCTGCACAACACGTAACACGGCACATGTTAGTTATTACACAAAAAGTCCAATACAACATGAATACTCTTTGGTCCTAAGTTCGGGAGTATGTAAACAAAGTGTAGGAGCAACGCGTTCGCTCCGCGGGGCAGACCGGCTCTTTTGACGAGCGACTCGCATTTCCTGAACGAGAAAGTTTCAGACGAACGAACATTACCCAAGTTGGATAACGATAAGTTGAGATTTCGTAGGATAAGCGCGCGCTTTTGTTTTTTTTTTTAATTAAAGAAGTGGGCTTTGATGTTGTCAGTATAGTTGTAGTATTTAGTATACATTATAAAGAGTTTGAGTAGAGCTAGTTGGATTGTTTCAGGCAATAGAAAGAGTCGAAAATAAGTACTGGCAGTCATTAGTTCAATACTTCTTGTTTTCTACAGTCTTTACACAATTCATCACCTAAATAAATAACATTAAATTACAGCATATTTTTTTTAGTTTTTACGTTACTGGACTTACCTACTTGAATAGATTTTTTAGATAGCTTTATCAAAATGTTGGAATGTGATATGAATGCAATATTGCAGAATCCTTATTTCTACCTATTCAAACCAAGTAAACATATGCAACTTCCCACGTGGATAATAGCAGATAGTATCTACATTTGCGACGCACATAAGCTTGAATATCAATGATACAAATATTGGATTTGCTATGAACCTACCTATTTTGATGTAACTGGCATTCTACTTACAGTAATAAAGACTCCTTTATAAATTATTTGTGGTAAACATCAATTTGCTATTTGCATGTATAAGTATTTTAGAATTTGTATATTATAACATGTCGTAACTTTCGCGTATATGTATATGTTACGTCACAATAAACTAAACTTATCTAAATATCATGTAAAAATATGTTCATTTTAGTAAAATATTTTACATAAACGTCTGAATTCAAAGAGCTTTAACTAGCCAAGTTAGTTTGATCAAACCATATACAACGGCGAAATATGTATGAAGGGAAAACATTTGTCAAATTAACATAAAATAATAAGTGGGTAACATTAGGACTTTTGATCTGGGGGCCTACCACGAACTCTTAAATTAACGCTGCTGTAGATGTGGAAGCAAGATGGCACACACAGGCGTATATCGGTGTCTCTTTCCCACAGGTGCAACTGTCTACATTTGTGTATTGATAGTAGGCCTCCCTGTCCCTCACTTTGTTTGTGCAATCATTTATCTATTTTAAAGCGTAAGTACGGAGCAATCCGCTACTGACGGTACTTAACTGAAGTTTATCGCGCTAACTACGATATTTCACAGTCTATTAACTGTGTGGTCAGTGTTGCCAGATTGCTTTAGTTTTAAGCTCATTGCTGCTAGTTAAACATGGGGTTGTTAATTACCAGGTTTTTTTTGGTAATTGTTTTGTTTGCTACCCAAATGCGACAATTGCATTAGAAAAGCCTCTTTACCTTATAAATAACTCATCATCTGCCCTTATCCCAACTTTTTTATTCTGGGCCGGCGCAACATGCCTTCTTCTTCGTCATCTCACAAGGAGACACTCTTGGCAGCCATATCTATAAGTCTATCTACTTATAAATCCACTAACTTTCAGTATAAAAGGGCTTCTCAGAAAAACATGAACGACAATCGATTTAAAACATTCATTTTAAAAACATCTGCATCATGGAAACCTTTTCTATTATCTATAAAACGATTTGATCAGCAGCCCGAAGAGATTGTTTACCACCGATTTTATCAGGGTATTTTCCAGTATTTTTATTTCGACGATGGATTGTATACGCTGGCAACCCGACGCTTGTCTTTTGGCGCCGTCTGCGCGCGCGCCGTCTCCCCGTGCGCCGGCGCCTAGCGCCAAATTATGTAATACTACGTACAATTAATTCTACCAACGTTGGCGCCATTACATCGCCTTATCAGCATTATAATTAGCCCTAAACTAAACTTTATACAGATTTTTTACTTCAAGTAGTATTTAGGCGATGTTAGTTTAAGTTAGGAATTAAAATGAGGTCTACATGTCTAAGATGTGACCTAGAAAGCACTGCGCTTGATATACTCGTAGAACGAGGACATGTTATTTATTTATCTTTAAACAAATAGGTAGGTAACTTATTAACTAAGCCCCACAAAACCGTTGCAATGGTTTGACTGTGGGGTCGATGAGTCTCTAGACATAGTTACTATCTTACTTAAATGTACTTATTACTAAATATATATAATAAAAACATAAATGCGTCACACACGTTAGGCTTAGGTGTATCCTTATTCTGGTATACAATACTATTATTCTCAGATTTCGAAGGGAATAAGTAAATCCTTGTTATAATAAATGTTTCAGTAGCAATATTATTTAATGTAGAGCTCAGATAACAAACTGAATAAACCCATTAAAAGTATCTATAATGTTTCAGAATTAACACTATTCCATCATTTAAATTACGACTGCAAAAATTGACAAAAGATAGAGAGCTAAAAAGAATATTACATTCGTTCCTTTTTTTATTGATAGACGCAGTAGGCGTTTATTGCTGACGAAATCCCGATATATTTTCGATTATCACGGAACAGGTTATTCCAGCCCATAGTTATTATACTTATATTAAGTAACAAATCACATTCGTGACGTCATTTGGCAGTACATCCATACACCTGCGGTACATATCGAGTGGCAATCAACACTTCGATTCCGTATCGCGATTGTTAGTCGAGTTGAACGTTCGCACGGTGCTTTCTCTATTTTTACCCTGACCGCAAAATATCATCTCCAACCGACTAGCGTCTCGCCATAGCGACCATGTTTAAACCACAAGGGACCAAAGGGCCCAATGCTTTTAATTTAATGCAAGAATCTTGCGAATAACAGTTCTTCACACGTCTTCAAAATATAATATTCCATTCCAGTTCTAAGAGCAAGATAGAGCACTACACGTTGTAGAGTGGCATCTCTTTTTCACAACAATAATATTACTTTAAGTTGACAGCGGTAGCCCCTGGGCCCCAATTCTGCTATTTACAATGGCCGATGAATGAATGAAAATTGGCTTAAAATGTCATTTTTTGTATTTTTTTTTTTCTACAAAATAATTGGAAATTCAGTACGGGACGGCACACTGAAGGTCAATGCAATGAATTTCCAATTATTGTGTTGACAAAATGCTTAATAAAATCGTAATAATTTCAAATGTAATCCAACTGCCATTCATTCATCGGCCGTTTTAAATAGCAGAATCGGGGCCCTGGCCTTCTAAATTTAAAACTCCAAAGTCACAGGTAATGTAAAACTTTCTTCTTTGTTTAATGGCTTTTTAAATACTGTCATAAACCTCTTGTTTGTTATTTGGTTTTACGGTACAACCAACCATCCTGTTTTCGTTTTACAAATTTTAATACAAACTTCACATTTGTGGGTGTTAGCCAAACAAATGTTATGCACTTTAAGTATGTACTTATAATCTTGACTGGTTATTTACTTAGTTGTGTTTGGATTCTGATTTTTAGATTTATTTAGCAATTATGGGTGTGCATCGAAAATTATCACTCAGGCAATCAGTGACGGGCGTAACCCGATTTGGTAAAGGAGACTTCATACGGATTACTCAAATATTGAATGCAAATACAAGAGGAGGTCTTGAGAAAATCTGCAATTCGAATTAATTTATGAAGACTCTCAAGTTATTATGTTAGGGTCTCACAGAAAAACCCTGAAATTGCACAGATAGGAAAGACGATTTAGGTAAAGGTAGTTATTTACGTGTGATACTTAAAGGTCCGTGAATTTAAGCTTCAATAATTGGTTTAATTTATCAAAAGTCAAGAGTTATATATTCATAGTCATTAATACCTCGTCCATAGATTCATCAGTACACTCAGTACCAACTCTGCTAAGTTCAGCATAAAGTGAATAAAAACAAAAGAGAGCTGCACTCAATGGCATTGTAGTGCATAACAGCATCAATGTAACGCGTCTGTCTGAGGGAACCGTATTAAATGGGTTGTGGTATGACGCACGGCCGTCATTGCGCGAGGCAATACGTACATTTCAGTGCCTATAAACTCCCTATAGGTACGCAAGTACGTAGGTATACGGAATACGGACTATAGGCACATCACTCAAGCGCCCCACATCTCGCCGGGTAAACACTTTAACAACGCGATGCAAACGATCACAAAACTTATACCAAACACAACAAAGAATGGCATAAACGAATTATGACGAATATCTACATCGTCTTAACCGAATGTTTATGTTAGCGCTGATAAATGTGCCAGATAACCTTTGCTACGAATCAGAAACGTGAATTTATTGTATAATACCTGAATAATGTAGCTGTCATATCAATTTTAGCGCCGCTTCGGTGTTTAAAATAACGTAACAGCACTTTATGATGGCGTTTATATGACGCAAGAATCTTTGAACAATAAACAATATCTAAGTGGAATTTGGTTCACTTCGAAGCCCCTTTATCTGATCGTATATAAAAGCGGCTACAATCCCCGACGTAGGTAGGTCAATCAAAAAACAGGATCAAAAATAAAAATCAGCCGATGACAATTTTGCGTACCAGCCCAAATTTTGTAGGACTGAATAGATTTCGTTAAAAAAGTGTAAAAATTTGGTTTCCACAAGACCGCTTTCCGTTTAAAAATGTATGAGTGTATTAATTATGGGATAAAAGTCCCACAAATAAAAATACATCAAACCCAAAACAGCTTCAGTGTCGCATCTCAAACGAAAAATCCAATTGCTTAGGTTGGCGCCGATTCGTCAGCAAAAATTGAGACGTAGGTAATACAAGCCGACAGTTGGCAAGACGAAGCGGTCTGCAATCATTATGTAAAACTGTGTACACAATCTGTGCATCTGTACATATGGGGTCTACCACCGCGTTTTAAAGTAGTATTAATGTATTGTGCAAGAGTGACAGCGCACTACATGACGTAGTGCGGCATCTCTTTTCCACTAATGCAGTCATATCATTTTAATATATTGAGGTAGATCCTCTGTACATCTGTACGGCTACAATGAGCTCATCTATCTCTGTCGACGACCGGGCCACTCAAAAAACTGAATATGACACCCACTGAGATTACAATGCACCGTGACATTGAGCTTCAGAAACACAATGATTGTTATTTAATTGGTTGCTATGGTAACGATCTTATGGCGCGCGAATATATTATGCTATGTTTTAAAGTACTTTGGTTTTTTTAAGAGACTACTAAACAGGGAAGGATCTTAAAATGTGTTATGAAGAAGTAAGTAGTGTAATATTGTAATTAGAAGCTGCTATTTTCTCAAGTTTAGTTGATAGCACTTGCTTGAACTTCACTTTTATTGCTAAGTCAGCAGCAGTAATTCTGCTGCTGACTGCAGACTGCATCTTTGCCACTAGACCAAACGGCCAAAGTAGAGCCGTTATTACGCAATTTTTAACCCAAACCTAAGTATTCCTTTTCAATTACCTTCAAAAACGATAATGAAGTAATTTTTTATGTTTAACTAATTTTGATGATTCGTCTCCATCTGTCTTTAAAAGCTGACATTTGGTCCAAGAAAATCATTGCATTTGATTCGGTATGTTTTTGTGGTTGAAATAATATTATCCCACGTAAACATTTTTGTACAACCCATAAAAAATAATAGTAACACTGTTACAAATGGCGCCACGGAATCCTGATGTAAACTTTTTTATAGTTTTCACACACTTCAACAACAGTTCCATCTTCGAAACTTTACCGATCAACGACAATAAAAACAACGCACGTCCCACAATTGTCTATGTCTAACCTTGTATTCTTTCTTCAGGGAGATAAAGAGAAAAATTCCCGCCACGGCCCAAAATACAAAACGATTCATGGATTCGTGTAAGCGTTATCTCCCAATAAAATTATATCACCTTGTTGGAGGGAAAGGAATAAAAAAACATGTTTTCCTGCACTTTACTCATCCCATTTCACTAATCTTCTTATCCTCTTTCTACTGTTATTCAGGTTCAATGTTTGTGTTACTTAAATGTTGTATTTGGACCAGTTTTCTACTTCTTTTATGGTATTGTAAACATCCATTCTACTATTCCACTAACGGCCAGTTTCAATAACGTTTAGTAGATCCTATTTCCAATTAGAGACAGGACTTTTAAATAATTTGTAGGTTCGCTAAAGTCAAATTGGTTTCTACATGGTATAATTATTGAAAGATATCTTTTTACCACTCATAATATATGGATTTGAAATATAGGTACTAATCATAGGCTAAGTTAGCGTTCCGAAAAGTCCAAAATATTAAAACTTATCAAGTGCGAGTCGAACTCATTTATTTGGTGGCGGAATCTTCATGGGCACTCGCCTCCTTGGGGAAAGCAGGGGTTGTGTCAGATAATGTAACTCTTACTGACTGAAACTGAGCCATATTTGTGCCTGAACCGCCGTGCAATGTTTCCATTGCAATGTATAACAATTTATCATGCACAACCGAAGGACGTTCAGCCATCGAAATCTTAGTAACAGCATTCCGTTTTTATCCTTTCGGAACCGTACCCTAAAAACAACAATTGCTGACAACCTTGCAAATTGAAATATGATCAAATGAACAATACAAATCTGACTCAGAGTTCAACCCTAAAATACTGATGTGTAAAATTTTTAAATACAAAACCCTTTTCGTCATTTGTTATAAATATTCAGTGGTATGTCACATTAGCATGCGGTCCTGTCTGTACGTCGTGTGACGTAATGATTACGTGGGAGAAGCAGGTTTCGTGACTGATGGGCCCGCGGTATTGACATGGAACATATTGAGGATTCACGTTTGATCTCGTTGTTAGGGTTCTTTGCGAGAATAGACGATTTTGTAACGGTCCGAATATGGAAACAAGAACCAACTATGCGAAAATAGGGGATTTTATAATAGTACGATTATGGAAACCGGAACTGTTTGCCGTCTGCATGGATATGATTAAAATGGTTTTTAATTTTCAAAAAATATATGAAATCCATTTCACTTTGATTCTCTTACCTTTCCTCATGTATTTGCGTATTTGGCAGGTCAAGTAGATTTAGACCCAATCGGAGTCTTTAATTGTTCTCGTACCAGATCATGACTTATCATCACAAATCTATATCTATACTAATATATAAAGCTGAAGAGTTTGTTTGTTTGTTTGAACGCGCTAATCTCAGGAACTGCTGGTCCAAATTGAAAAAATCTCTTTGTGTTGAAAAGACCATTCAACGAGGAAGGCTTTAGGCTAAACCATCACGCTGCGACTAATAGGAGCGAAGATACAATGGAAAATGGGAAAAAAAACAGGGCAGGTATATGTTAATCATAACTTATCTCTTCTACCCACGGGGACGAAGTCGCGAGTAACAGCTAGTATTAGTATAAAATTATTAAACCTCTGAAATATATTTTATTGTTTTGTTCTTCGTGTCAAAAAAAACGCAAGTCCATGCGCGAAACTATCTCGCGAATTTCATATTCTTAATATCTAAGCCAGGCAAATGAATTGTGATATTCGGCCGGAAACATTAAGGAATTCAGCTCTTCGCATCACACTCATTCTTTATTGATCAGAAGCAGATTGATTTTAATACAGGTGTTATTGGATAAGAGATTATTTAGAAGATTAACGAAAGTCTTTGAAGCCAAATGGTATCTAAAAATAAAAAAGACAGTGTAAACCTGATTAAATTATAAAATAGGTTACCATCCCACCTATTCCACCTAACTTATACGTACTCAGTATTTGGCATTACTTCTTTACACACGTGTAAATTTTATTTATCCTATCGTTTTTTTTTTGTAAATACCTCATGTGCCCAAACCGAATATGAATGATTAAAAAAACAGTTTTACTAAACAATGCAACCTGGAAGAGATGTTTTACATTGTATTAACATGTCTGACACCGAGTTTGATTTATTAATACGTTTATGGTCTTCAGAAATAAAGATAACACAGTAATATTTGGATAACCAATAGTTACTTACCGAAATGGTAGATATTTAAAATATTTTATCGGCGTCGGACTAAATGGATAAATGAAAGTACCTACTCTTCGTCGTAGATCAAGGAGCGTAGGCAATGTTCCAAAAATTTTATAGACACCCAAGTTGGTAAGTACCGGCATAGTAACAAAAGTATCGGCTGCCATGTACACCGTAATGATGAATGTAAACCTAGGGTTTTATGCAAATTTTAATCAGACTGAAAAACTTTTATGTCGGTTATTGTTTTGCATATACAAACGTAACTATGTGGAGTATATACCACAACACACATTTCTAATACCGTCAAACAAGCCAACTTTGCCAATCAAGGTATCTTTGCCCCAAAATCAATTTCTAAGCAAATCCTCTTACATAAGAAACAATTTTAGTTTTATGGTAACATTTATAATCAACTTTCCAGCCAAATAGTAAATATTGCCATGGACCGGTACATGTAATTAGAAAAAGTCAATTAGTCACGTACATTCAACTAAAACTCGTAGCTATTCTCCCAAGCTATATTTTGCTAGCGTAAAATTTCAACGGGTTCAGTTGCATACCTTATTCCACACGAACTGCCTATCTAACGTCCCCAATCCATACCACTGGATAAAATAAAAGCCCAGAAAAATTAACTTGATTTCTAGGTATGTCCATCTAATACAATTATTTACTTATTTATTTTTAAGTTTTACATTCATATTTAGGTTGCAAATGTTTTAGTCATAACTGTAAATGAAATGTCCAAAAATAAAAATACTTACCCCAAAATTGCACGTCTGGCCACAATACTATCACAATAAATTTGAACCAACATCCGGATCAATCTCTACGTGATAATTTTACCAAACCGTTAAAATGACATAATTTATCAAAGTAAGTAATTGTTAAGGTAAATAATATAAAATCGTTAATTTACGCATACTATTTACGCATGACGCCAGTATCTTAAAAAAAGTGCTTAAATATTAACAACAGTGCCAAATAAGGTTCCGTTTTACGTTAGTAGAATACTAAATGAATGTAATCAATCCCGTTCATGAACACGTAACATAGGTGATAGATATTAACGTAGATTCTTAAATGATGTCATTTTCCACGCGTTACACGTATGTGTAATGGTTGGTTAATCACTGATGTCGGGCAATAAATGCTTTAGATAAACATGTTATTTATTTTAAAACGCCAGCTTATGCAGTGTCTAAACATCTATCTAGCATAGTAAAATATTTTATAGACTTTATGTTTATTCCATGCCCTAATGAAGAAACCTAGATTTCAGCATCTTCTCTCTCTTATGTTACTTTAAAAGTTCTAAATCATTATATAGAACCTATTAATCGAATAGTAACTTAAGAAACACAACCATTAATTTAAACTAGAAAACCTTGAAACATAAGTCAACGAACACAACACACATTTAGGAAAAAATTAAGCGTGTTCAGTATTCGATACGCGTCGGTGTAATAGGAGGTAAGGCGCGTCTCGCCGTCGCCGCGCAGGTGAAATACGGCGGGCGCCGATAGCGTCGCGCGACGCCGGCCGTTTGTAAACATCCGTACTCCAATCGTTCGCGTGCCCACACTATCTAAATTTGAAGACAACTGGATATTGTTGAAGAATTTTCTAATGCCACCTGCAGTTTGCTGGGTTTAGATACGTGTGGGATTGTCGGTATGAGTTTCAAGTCAATTCTTTTAAGTACGAGTTAAAAAAAACACGATAAAAATCCAAATCATAATAGCGAACAAATTTAATGCATTCCCGCACTGCATAAGCACATGCCTTCTTTTCAAACTTTTACATTATTTAAGATAATTTAACTTTGTCGGTTTTTGATAATATCATTTTTGATAATTTGTTAGAAATAGGTTATAATAACCATTTCTAACAAGTTATAAAACTAGCAATGAGTTGAATGAGTGGAGATGAGCTATAGAAATTAATTAAAAAGAAAAGAAAATCAAAGAAAACTCCTATGAAGATGAACATAATCTCGGAAAGTTAACGGACTCTCAAATCCAGTGCCAGACAGAAATAGTGAGAAAACTCTTCCGCTACACAATATCTATCAATTATCGTTGAACCCCAGCGACTGAAATTGATAGAATTCCATTGTGTCTTATGCCAAGCAGGACCGTAACTTTAAAAAGTTTTGGCACCAACTGTTACTTTAATTACCCCATCAAAGATCACACAGCATGATATCAGTAGACAATCTGTCAAGGCGAAATTTTAAAGGAATCGTAAAGAGGAAACTGCCTAAACATAGATAAGGTAAATTTAGTATTTTTTTATAGAATAAGAGCAATAATATCGCTTCCAATTTATAAGTCAATTTTAACGATTCTTGGATGAACCATTTAATACCTTTGCCAAAAATCGTATAACACATGACGTTTCAAAAGTAAGGCAGCTTGCACGCGGTTAGAAAAGTCGCTAGGCCTATTCCAGATTTTGTATAATTTCTTCACATTGTTTGGACCTTACCCACTACAAAAATTTTGTATTACGAATTATTTCACTTGCAGTTTTAGAAGGCACGCATCTTCTCTTCTTTGTAACGTATTTCATTACTGCTCTTCTCTATTAATCATATTGATGTTATATATCCCAGAGCCTTCAATATATGAGGTATCTAGCACTGAAAAACTGAAATAATCTCAGCTTTATAAATCAGTTCAAATATGGGCCCGGCAACTTTTCGTAGCGTGTACGCGTATCTAAGGTGTATAGACGGCCTAAGGTTAACTCACACGATGGCGCCAAAGATCGCATTAAACTCGCACGTTTGGGATAAGCGTTTTAAGTTTATGCTCTATTTCAATTAGCATAGTTCGTCACGCGTGAGTTCTTCTCGCAGAACAATGTTGTCACAATGCAGAGTACTTACTTTCGGGTTCGGATATAAACGTGAGACGTAAAACAGATATAACGAGAATGCTTTTAGGAGATTGAGGACGTATTTTACGTTGTGATAAAGTATTAGTCAGAAGATGCTTGTGTAACAATGTCGTAAAGGCAATGTTGTAATGTAGGTAAGTGGGTACTACACTCATTTTTGATAAAATTAATTTTACCTATTACAGATATAATTTATATAATTTGACTGGCTTGTTGGTCTAGTGGTCAGTGGCCCTGACTGCTATACCGGAGGTCGTGGGTTCGATTCTTACCACGAGCATGATTAAGATCTTCTTGACTTCTTGATTGGGTGTATATTAACTAAGTATATAATGTATTCAGAATTATATAAGTATGTTTATCAGTTTACTAGTACTCATAATACACGCTTTGCTTAGTTTGAGACTAGATGGCGCTGTATGAGAGTTGTAAAAAAGAAATAGGCGGCACCTGTTACGATTTTGGGGAGTTTTAAAAATTTGTTATTGAAAGTTTGTAATTTTCAGTTATTTAACATGATTAAAGAAAACGCAAACGCTTAAGGGGGCCAAGTTTACTGTTTCCTTTAATATTGGAACTTTTTTACATTATCTTTCGTTCGACTCGCGATCCCGCCGCGTCTGCTCATGATTAAGGACTCCGGTTGGGTCCGAAACTAGGCGGGCTATCTCGATAAATACGCGTAAGTAAACCGTTACATCATTTAATCATTATCTTTATTTTATTAAGTGTGTTTTTTAAGTAGGTACATGTATAATGTAGGTTACACTGTACTTATAAAATAGTCCACATTGGATCATGAATGACTGCATCCTTTTAAATTCAGCGTTAAAAAATGAGACCGTTCCTTTATATGAATCTTGAGGCTTTTCACATGGTTTTATTGAAATTGAACATATGCAGACCAATCAAAACTACCGCTTAAAAAAATCTATTTCCGAAAATAAAAACTATTACTTTTTTGCACAAAGTGAATACAACCACAATGGGCAAGACGACAGTAAGACGGAATCATTAAAATATTGTGTTTAACTGATAAAATATTGTGTATGTGTTGTGGAAAAAATCTCCATTATAAAATTTAAGACGAGATTACTATTTTATTTTAGAAAATAAAATTGCAAAATACTGCCATCCGCCATGCTTTTTAAAACGCCAATCGATGTGTGTTACGTCAGCCCTCAGTAAATACTGTCACTGTCACTGTCAAGTTCTATTCATTTTGATCTCTAATGTTTACAAGTTTGCTGAGGGTTGACGTCACAGCGATGTCAACGCCGGTGACAGCGTTTTGGCGCGAATAAATGAACGTTTCATTAAATTTTTTTTTTTTCAGTAATTAGTTTTTAAATTACAGAGATATTATATTTTTTAGTAATAGTAGATGCTTAAGAATATTTTAAAACACATTTTCATAAATTGTCGTCTTGCCCATTGTTATTCTACATGATTAAGCCACTGTATTTGTTACACAACACTGGCGTCAACTGGTGGGAATGTAAACCTTGTTACTACCTGCAAATAATTATTGGTATTATCCTACACTCAAAGATTGACGTAAATAACGAAAGGGATCTTACTCATGACACTTGGTAAGTGATGAAACAATCTAAAACGAGATAATCTGATTAATAACAGATTTTGGTCCTTGGTGCACTTAGAATTATCTCACATCTTCATCTGTTTCCCAGATTTTGCTTGAAATAGCCAAATTACATTTCCACAGGAATATTCCATGTGAATCAGATTGTAGCATTTTACGTAATAAACTTGAATCAGCATTCTATAATGCTCTATAATGATGCATGATATTAAGATAGAATATCCATTCCAAATGTACATATCTATCACATAGTGTATTTAAATTACTGTGGGTTGTGATTATCCGCAAAAATAACTCTAAGTATGACTGTACACCAAGGGTCACCCGTCCACAACTGCAGTACGCTTACGTAATGCTTACATTAAGATTGCGAATCATCTTAATTAAAAGGCGTGAATAAAAATCGATTGTCAAATCAAACAATGAATCAAAAAGTAATAATTTATATATAATAGAGTAAAGCTTACAACATGACAGCTCCAAATATTGGAAATGTATCACTAGACTTGCTTAATTTATACCTAAATCTATGTAGCAGCCCGCCGGCGACCACGACGCCGCGACTGCCCGACACTAAGTTTGACACTGGCACTGAAGTTCTCACTGTATTGGGTCTCGACACTTGTGTCCGGCACCCTTTGATTTTTATTCGAATGCACTTATCACTTTGGAATTTACAGGGTTCGAAGACGGCCTCCCTATGATGGCCGTTCCGTAGTTTGGGAGTTGTCGGTATTAGGCGGAGTTTCGGCCTCCTCATGACAGGCCTGTTTGGTGTATAGAAGTCGTCGTCCGAAGTATTTTCAGGGACAGTATCTACGTTTGTGATTTTATCTGGAAAGTTAGTATGGAATAAATATTTTTCATGTGGAAAGGTTGCTGAAGTAAAATTTGAATTTATGTGTGACTTGGTGTTTTTGTTAGTCCTCGGCTACCGATTTAAAACAATAAAACTTTCGTGTTGAACTTTCATTGTTCGAAATTAATATTATTTTTTGAATTCAGTTAAAAACAATTTCTATGCAGCTTTTCGTTAATAAGTCATGTATAATAAATGCTATACCTGCGATAGGGAATATTATCCGTCTAGGCATTAACGAATCGCCAAGCATTTCATACAGCGTGTAGTCGGTGGTCACGTAGTCTTCTAGGAAGGTCGTGGGTTCAGATCTGAGTAGGCACGTGGAGACATCCTGATAACAATATTTATATGTAAAGGACTTAAAAGTAAGTTTTTTGAAAGCGTAGATTATTTTAAAATTTAAGTGATCATGTTTATATTTAAGTGACAGGAGGCAATTTCAAATAAATGTTTTAAAGCTTCCATAGAACAGAATTAGATATCCACCTCACAAATAGGTGACTGTGTAAAGATGTATTTTCCAAAAGAGAAAATTTGTGTTTTGGTTTTGTGTTTGTTTGATAACGTAAAGGCTCTTGACACTCTGAATTAACGCTCAGGCTGTTTACCCAACACTGCCAGAAAGAGGTTATGTGCAACTATAATTTTTCAGTTCTAATGTACATACCAGATTTATTATTAAAACTCCAAATAATGTCTAAAACATTACCAGTATAGTCTCCCTAAGGTCGGTGTGCAGATGCGTCCTGCGCGGGCCGTGTATGGTGTTGTCGAGGTGGTCGAGATGTTCCGCGAGACACTCCACGAGCGCGGCGCGGCCCAGCGCCGTCACACACTTGATCATGGGCGCCGTCAGCCGCTCCTTAGTGCCCTGCGCCAGGTAGTCGAATAAGATGCCTTTGCCTGGAATTAAGTGAAAATAATGTTGGTTTTTAATGTAAGATAGTTTTGTATGACTTATGTGGGGTGAATGTATGATACGATTTTAGACTCAATAGTTTTTATTTAGAACTCACGTAGAGGTATTGCTAGTGCGACTCTAGCAACTTTTGAATTTAAAATTTTCACAATAACAAAAACAAGTAACCATAAACACGGTACAAATAGAGCGCATTCTGTAGCAGATTCTACTAAACGCTATTGAACTTACCTATAGTAATAAAAGATGGCCACGTTCGGGTTATTTTTGTGAGAATCGTAACCATTTTATCTGAGAGCGATCCATTGCCGAGTATGTTTGAGACCATCACCGGGAATAATCTTTGAAACTGAAACAAAGAGAATGGAAACGATTTAAAGCTTGCCACACACCCGTTTGATCTGGAATCAGTAGGTATCAATAGCAAGATCAAATAAGTGGCGAACAAGGAATTCAGTGACAAGAATTTTGGTAATTGAGACAGACTCTGTCACATATTAGGCTTCTTTGAACTTTTTGAAAGTCCCTTACAATTGCCAGCGCAATAGCAGGCTATCTTTCAGTTGAAATATAAAACATAATCAATAATGATGGTCAAGTGACAGACAATCAAATAGGCCTATAAATTACCTGTTGTTGTATATTAGTATCCAAACTGCAGGGATTCGAACAGAGAGCATCGACCATATCTAGAACATTTGACTGTAGCGGCTTCTTGGCGGGAACATTGAGCGCGTTGAGGTTATCCTCGTTTAGCACCAGCACGGCCAAGTTGAACAGGTTCGGGAATATAGGTCCGATGCGCGTGTTTGTCATTAGATCCTCAACCGCTATTTCTTTTGGCTTTCTTCGAAGGCTTAGCACCGCTGTGAATGATGGAGAACGGTTGAATTTTTAAAATATATTTTTCAAATTAAGGTTAATTGGGTATGAAAATACCAAACCCCGTGGATAGGTTTATATGTAAATTGTCATCATAAGAAATGTAACATCTGTTTATTCGCGCGCTAACGCTGATCGACCGATCTAAAAATGCTGCTTTATAATTTTTACGAAGTAATTAAATGAACTATATTGTTATTAACTTTGTACCTGTACTACCCGGGAATACATATACACTCGACAAATGTTGTCCTTAGCGATAAGACCGCCCATTGTGGCACAATTTATCTTTGTTTAATCCTGTACTCATGATTATGGTGTGCAATAAAAAACATTGTATTCTAGATTATTCCCAAACTTCAAATAAAGTTAAAACTGTATTATCACATTGTCTATCTTTTTATCAATAAGAATAATAAAACGCTGATTCACTCACCTCTTGCAACTTTCGTATAATAATTATGAAGGTGTACACTTATATTACTAATGTTATTGAGATTTTTGTCGTCCGTGATCCATTCGACGGCCATCGTGGGTACGGACCCGTATACGTAGGTCTGCGGGGTCAGCGCGAACTCTGATACGTTTAATAAATTGTCCTGAAAAAAGCAAGATTGATTGATGGATCCATTTTAAAATGGAAACTTCTTTATGAACACTGCTGTAGTTTTAGAAGGATAATGAGTATGGTACAAGCAGGGTCTACAATGTTGAATATAAATAGGAGTAATAAGAATGTGAAGGTGTTTACAAAAAGTGCAGCAGTGAATAAGTGCAAGCTACATTGTGGTAACTAAATTTTAAAATTAAAATTCACAGTTAACTAAACTGTGTTGATCTTTGGCAGTATTGGATAAAATTGTTTAAGGTTTTGTCTTCATGGTACCAAAAGACCAACTTTAAAAACTCGTAATTAAGGTTTACAGTAAAACTAGATACTGTTACTCATATTATTAGTTGATTCACTCACAAGGGGAACACAGAGTTTCTCTTCACCAAATGGGGTATACTGTGTCACACATGCACCAACAACCGGGCTGGTGTCCGCAAGCATCAGCACTGTATTTACATCCCAACTATCCACACATGTCTTCTTCATCATCTCACTGTGTAGTGCAAGAGTCTGGAAATATGAAAGGTAAAATTTAAATTTAATTTTGCCTTTAAGCCTTGCAAATAAGTTAGGCTTAGTACAAGTTATGAATACCCAAGGTGTATTTTGAGACCCAACACAAAGTTCTATCACAATAATTTGATTTTCAGTTCAGAAAAATTAAAAAACAAACAATGACTGTATATCTTTTCCTTTTGATGGCTATTGCTAGCTTGAAAACAAGACTTGTTTAAAAGCTAGCCATATTTATTGACTTCTTGATGACCTACTAAGGCACCCATCTGCAACACACTAGGTTAATAGCTTGTGGAGCTCCATATAGCTCTGCAGAGGAGTATGCAGATATGTTAGTACTTACACTAATTGTTTGCCTAAGTTTATAGCTGACATCTTCAGCAAGATTAGTGATGGCCTCTGCATTAACCTCATAGCCCGCCTGCTCGGTCATACATGTCACTGATTCAGGGCTGATGCCTGCAAACTTGCCTTGTGATGAACACCCTTCCTAGAGAAAAAAAGAAGATTATTATAGACAATATTCTAACTTTAATTTTTTTCTTATATTTTTACAATCTCTGTAAGTTATGGTTATTAAATACTATTATTTTACTAGGTAATTTAGGCTTAACTGAACTGATTAATACCAGCACTCAATCTATAGTTTATTTTTTAAAGAAAGATAAGGTTGATTCAAAGAAAATATTTTGCTTAAAATTTAAAAGGAAAATAGGATAAGTGAAATTACATGAAGGATGTATCAACAAAAGTATTTATATCCAATTTTTAATACATACTCAATTCAATGTATATTAAGTGTCTCCTTGTTCTAGTCTATATTTAAATTGACCTTCATTAAATCCATAATATACAGAGCGAATTTTTAATCTTGGCCAGCACAAAAACTTTACAATTTCAATATAAATACACTCATTTAAAATAAAACTTAGGATTATGATTTAAAATTTAATTTAAGCACTTTACTGGTCAACATAATTAAATAATATATGGAAATATTCGTTCAGAGATTAAGTAAAATTGTATAAATTGACTCGTAATTTATATTTTATGTACATTGATGAAATAAATAAAGTACCACTTGTAGGTGCACTACAAATCTATAGCTATAAAGTTATTATTGTGATAACCTCAACCACAGTAATGTTTTTACCTTTTCGTTGAGCGGCGGTGTGTCGCACTGGCTGGAGCCTCCAGATTCCGAGGCTACCGACTTATTTCTATCACGTTCTCTGCTGCTATTCGTCTTTTTCGTATGAGTTTTGTTACTCGAAAGTGAGTTAGACATTTTCATTTATAACGAACAACCGGGTATATTCACAACATGATATTTGGCTATTAATTAACTTATGATTTTGGCTTAATACTTATTGTTACACTATTTTTATAAAACATACAGTCAAGTAAACAAATCGTCAAACAAATTGATAAAGAACGGTAACAAGAATGGCTAAGCGCGTATAATATTATTTCCCCGTAATTGACAGTTTGAGTTAACTAATGCCATAGAGTATAGATTTCTGGTTGCCATATCTGACATTTGAAATTAAAAATAGTGATGTGCCCTTGTGTATCCTTGGTGTTTTGAGATTTCAATTACTTTTGTTTGTGATTTCTCTTACAATAAAAGGCGGTTATGATATCCACTGTCCCTGCAATTTTATAGTTGATTGTAACCAAGTCCAGAATATTATCATACCTCAACTCATCAGGGCCAAAAACTAAAATAATAGCTTTTTATTATTCTTTAAGCATCAAAATCCCTTATTCGGCCATGAAATCAGAAAATTCTAAATTCAGGAGACAATTTGTTTTCGAATGGTAAAAAAAAACATTTACAATATCAGGCAAAATAAGTTCCCAATTGTCGTCTACCATTATATAAAATACAATGAATAGAATAATCGGTAAATGGCAATAAGTTAACAGTTGATTCAAATAATTTAGGCGTCATTCAGTATAAGCTGATATTATCTAGACATTGATAAAATATGTTATATAACAAAAACATTGTTGAATCACACTACTATCGTATTTGCAAAACAAAAGATAAAACAATGATACAACAAAATAATAAGGATACAAGTGATGTTCGATTTTCGGCTATTTATCTAGATTATTTTTACTGCTCGTATCCTGATTATTCACGCATCGTGATTATCATCGATGTCTTCTACCACTTTCCTTACCTTTCTTTCTAGAGTCTAGAGGTAGAGTACAGAAAAAAACCTTTGTGATACCAACTTACCTATTGCACCAGTTTGAAAATACTGATAACATCGATATATTCTTACGGCAAACGCTTCAGGATTTCACTTAAAGCCAAGTGAAAAGTTAAAGCGCAAAAAATATATAAATGACATTTTCATAGATGTTGAGGACCATAAGATATAATAAATAAAGACACGGTTTCATTTCGTATTTCGTTTATATTCTCATAAGTAAAAAGAGCATGTGGACATAATTGGGTAGGTAACGTCTATTAATATTAGACAACGTAATGATCCAAAATAAATTAGCAATGTATTTGCTGAAGGCACACAATTCCAGGTTTTGCGAGTTAACAACCACAACAACCGTATTATCATTAATATTATTAAGTTCTCTCATCTATGTACATACAAAACGATTTATATCTCTCGACAAACTATCATGTTCATCATATAATACAATATTTATTCTCGTAGTCCTCCTGTACAAGGGATTATTGCAACTTTTAGATATTGACTATATTTAAATAAATGAACATCGCGATAAATTATTATTATTACCAATCATTACGTACTTACTTAAATCTATCTTTTACAAATATTGGCATAAAATAAAATAAAATATCAATGTTCATATGAGGCACGTTACGATTATCTTTCATTATGTCAACAATGCATAACAATTAAGTTCATTTTACTTAAAAATTATGAATAAAATAAATCTGACATAAAAAATATTATACTTTAATGTACCATCTCTTACATTACAAAAATATTTCAAAACATGGCAAGTCAACATGTAACACTAGAGCGAGCGCCGCAGACCGCACGCTCACACAATTATATTACGCGGGCACAGAGTAGTAATCAACTGGAGTCGCTATGGGCATGACGCATTATTCGAATTTAATTCCAGAAGCATGCGTATTTTTCAGATATCTTGTGGTCAGAAATTGGTGCGGTTGTAAGACACAAATCTTATTGCACGAACGATAAGAACAAATACCAACGTAAAATAAATATTTGTTCTGTGCTGGTCATAAGCCAGCGAGCTGAGGGCTCAAGCATTCCATTCGTTATCTACTCCGTGCATATAGAGTAGAAAGGATAAGTGTCATAATACGTGACGTACACTTGCCAAGTTTGACGAGTAATCTGTTTTGTGAGGGCGAGTAGAGTATAACGTTAGAAATTAAGACACCCAAACCCGATGAAATAAAGAAGTTTTCGTGAGGTCAGTCGGAGTCGCTACCGGATTCGGACAGGCAGAGATCATCGTTGAGCACGTCACTAGGTAACGCTGGGTTCGGAGCCACGTTACCTGCAACATAACAACATCATTTAGATGAGAACTTATAATGCTGACGATGTTGTGGTGGTCTTGAGGTTCTATGACTTAATTTTTATTCATGAGGTGATATTAAATAGGCGTGTACCCCAGCGGCAGAACGTATTTTATATAGCATTCTATATGGTATTACGCTATCAGGAAGAAATACCTACAGTCGCTTTTGCTTTTTTAAAGTTATCGTACGACACTGTCGATACTCACCATTAGGTATAGGATGGTGCGCGCTGGAATCGTTGTCGTCGCTATCGCTCCCGCTATCAGAGTCGCTACCGCTTTCACTTGACGAACTTGATGAGCTGTCGTCTTGTTGCGGTGGCGGCTGGAAATGAGCCAGTTTTTTAGTTTTGCCATATTAGTTTTGTAATAGGAATTTTAAAAATGTTCCCGCAATGAGATTTCGCGACATCGACTCGAGCTAAGAGTGTTTTAGTGAATTGCTCTGCTTCAATTGGGACTCCCACTCATCTATGCCCGTCATGCATCGTTTGCTCGGGCTGCATTGTAAGGTGTAGTGGATTCGCGAGGCTGCCTACTGTAGTCCGCGATGCACGTTGTGTCAGTGCGGTGTCCTGCACTTGGACATTTTGAGTACATTTGTTTGTATTTGGCATAGCTGCTGCGTGTACCCGAGTAGTTATATACATACCTGGTGGTGTGGCGCGGGCGGCGGGTAGGCGCGCTCCGGCGGGGGCGCGGGCGCGGGCGCGGGGCGCGTGTACATACCTGGTGGTGGGGCGCGGGCGGCGGGTAGGCGCGCTCCGGCGGGGGCGCGGGCGCGGGCGCGGGGCGCGGGTACATACCTGGTGGTGGGGCGCGGGCGGCGGGTAGGCGCGCTCCGGCGGGGGCGCGGGCGCGGGCGCGGGGCGCGGGTACATACCTGGTGGTGGGGCGCGGGCGGCGGGTAGGCGCGCTCCGGCGGGGGCGCGGGCGCGGGCGCGGGGCGCGGGTACATACCTGGTGGTGGGGCGCGGGCGGCGGGTAGGCGCGCTCCGGCGGGGGCGCGGGCGCGGGCGCGGGGCGCGGGTACATACCTGGTGGTGGGGCGCGGGCGGCGGGTAGGCGCGCTCCGGCGGGGGCGCGGGCGCGGGCGCGGGGCGCGGGTACATACCTGGTGGTGGGGCGCGGGCGGCGGGTAGGCGCGCTCCGGCGGGGGCGCGGGCGCGGGCGCGGGGCGCGGGTACATACCTGGTGGTGGGGCGCGGGCGGCGGGTAGGCGCGCTCCGGCGGGGGCGCGGGCGCGGGCGCGGGGCGCGGGTACATACCTGGTGGTGGGGCGCGGGCGGCGGGTAGGCGCGCTCCGGCGGGGGCGCGGGCGCGGGCGCGGGGCGCGGGTACATACCTGGTGGTGGGGCGCGGGCGGCGGGTAGGCGCGCTCCGGCGGGGGCGCGGGCGCGGGCGCGGGGCGCGGGTACATACCTGGTGGTGGGGCGCGGGCGGCGGGTAGGCGCGCTCCGGCGGGGGCGCGGGCGCGGGCGCGGGGCGCTCGTAGGCGCGCGCGTACCCGTTGTGAGGGGGCGCGGCGGCGGGCGGGGGCGCGCTGGCGGGGAGCGCGGCCAGCGAGCCCAGCGAGGGCGCGGCGGCGGGGGGCGGGCCGCCCAGCGCGTCGTCCAGCCCGATCATAGGCAGCGACGCGAGCGTGCTGTTGCCTCCGCCCGACCAACTAAACAAAAACAAAAATTATTTTGAATTCATACTAATATTTTACTGTATGAACCTTTGCGACAAGCAGAGAATACTCACGGCGCAGCCTGTGGGGGTGACGTCTTCTGCCGCGGCGGTGATCTCACCAGCGTCGGCTTTGTCATACTGCTTGAGCCATTAAATCGTACCGGGTTGTTCGGCTGAGCGGCTCCAGGTGCTGAGGGCGTAAACAAAATTAGTATCACAAGAAAAAAGCCCCCCTCCCCCAAATATTTTTTCACATTTCCAATGACAAACAGTAGAGTACCTGTGGCAGGATTGCTACGTCTGTTGGTGGCGACACGCGTGCGTGACGTGGACCGCTGCGTCGTGTTCGTGAAGTCTGTGGTCACGGGCGTCAGCGGCCGCGGCTTCTGTGTCGTTTCTTGTCTATATAATAAAGGTAAAGAGAAAGGTTTAAATCAACACGAAATTAAATTAAAAAAGAAGAAGAACTAGACGCTTTTAATAAGGATGGGCCTTAATTAGCGAACAATAGATCTATGGATCAAGGAATTGAGCGATCTCAGACCAGAATGATCGAAATCTAGAAAATTTTAAGCGGTCCATTGATGCAATAATACCAATGAACACCAAAGTTTTGCTCTGGAACATTTGAAAATAAAAAACACCATTCTTTGTAATATATTTGCTAAGGCTAACTTCGTTAGTTTTTATCTTGGCTCTGGCATAGGCATCCTAAAACCGTCGTACCTTCAACTTATCACTTAAACTTTTAGTTTTAGTATTGTGAAAGCCCAGGGATTTTGCTACCATATTTTATCTTGTTTGTTTGTTTGTATTTTTTCTAAAATAACAAGGGATTTACATTGATTGGGAGATTCATAGATAACTTCCTATCAATTTCAACATTATGATGGAAAGATATAAACTCTTATCTGAAATATAAATACGTCATTCATTAATCATAATTATCAGTATTTTCGTAATTTACGAGTAAACGGTGAGATAATAGAATTAAATTTGTTTTTTTAATTACAGTAACGCAATATGAATTTTCATTTTTTTTCATAACGTTATTTATTTTTTAATTACGGGCCACTTTACTTTTAATATTCAGTTATTATTGCCAAAAAATATTCCAATTGATCAAAACTATGATCAAATATTCGTCTAAAGGCAAAGGCACGCAACAGCATGCATTTTACAGATTCCTAAAATCATCGTGCAATCTGTGACGTTTTTTTTAAACAAGTTCAAATGACTCATGAAATTCCATTGTTGACTGTACCCACTTTCTAACCTAAGCTTCCATAAATGTACCAGATATAAGCCTTTCTATAACGGAACACGAAGACGTACAATTTTTATAAAGTAATTGGTTAATTTACATGTAAATATAAAATATTTCAGTTATTTGTTTTTCCGTTTGTTTGTTTGGCGAATTGGTCTAATAATGCTAAACGCATATTCCAATAATATGGCAGACACGTATATTGTCGGAATGTTTGTTTTTGCTTAACTCATCGATGCTTATTTTCAAAGTTTAGTTTATGCTAGGATATGAAATTTTTGGTTCGCAAGTCATCATTGCCCAAAAATTAATATTATTTGCTCTCAACCAAGTGTCTTAAAATTCTACATGCTTTTGATGACCAATTAAGCAATATTTAGTGACTTATTAAGTTTATGTAGTTATTTAATGTAACTATTATGAATTAAATATTCACCAGTCATACACTTATTTAATTAGTAAAGGTGCAATGTTTCCCTTTTAATGCAATTAATAAATTTAACATATTTATCTGCAATTAAATACGATGAAAAAGTTGAATCCTCAATAAAGCCTCTGGCCTGCGAACCTGCGACTCGGGGCCATAGGCGTTATTCGCTTTACCGACCGCTCGCTCTACCGATATAGCTGACCAAGAACGCAATGTGACTTACTACGTAATTACGTCTTATGACGAAAGTGGATGTCGAAGGTTCGAGTCCTGTCAGTGTATTATTTGTATTTATTTGCAAATATTATCCTATTTGCAGCGCTTTCTGCGTACTAAAGTAATAAAGATTTTTTCTTTACAGATTTTTGCAGTTAGCCAGATCGCGGACGCGACTTTTTCATGGGACTATAAATAATTGTCTCACCTTGTCTTTTTAACTTGAATATTACTAGAGAGCTTCTCCAGTGTAATCTCGCCGGTAACTCTGTCTATGATAAGCACACACTCCTTTGTGTAAGGCCTCTGGTTGCCTTTGAATACAGTCTGTGGGACACCAGCACCATCTGTTGACAAAAATAAATAAATGATTAATTACTTTATGTTCTTTTGAGCCGTTAGTGCGTCGCGATACATGTGGAAGACTTTAGATTATGTTTTTAGTAGATTATAAGTATGCAAATGCCATTAAATAAAGAGCATTATATCCATGTATGTTGTGTTTGATTTTTTTTACTTCTTTCGCTCTGAGGGACGTAATCCTTGCGCAGCGGGGGTTTTCACAGACATTCAAGTTGTATGGACAGTGCCACCCAGACTCAGGACAAAACCTTGTCTAGAAGTTAAGGTCCATCTTAGTCTATCTCTTCGACATTCGAACGCACGACAATTGGCTCATAAGTCCATAGGAAGGAATCTGACATGTATAGGTACAGAACACAGGGTTTTACATCATGTAGTAATGTTACAATTGTTTCCTGATATGAAACCCTGTGTTCTGCTTAAAATAAATAAATGACAATAAAATCATGATTTGAAGTCAATTGAAGTAGGTAGATTTTAATGCTGACGAGACAAAGACTTGGTTTAAATATTACTTGGTTTCATAAAACTTAAATGCAATTAGAAAAGTAACATTACAATGTACTTTTTTAATTTCATTCAAGAGTCTTAGACATTGAAAAAGTGACCTTAAGTGGTCTCCGTGTATTTCACAACTGTTTTCCTCCTCCTATTGTAATTAGGACTAATAAATGGTAATACTTCGTATGGAAAATCCTAAATACCGTTGGGGAATCCCACATTACGACGTAAGTAGGTTTCTAAAAGAAATTTGTTTATAGTAACGAACTGTAAAAAAGCCTACATGACCAATTTAGGAAAGGATTTTTGTCTTTATAAAGCATAATATGACCCTTGATATTAAATTTTGATTGCACGGATAGCAGAGTGGTTGAGGTCACCATGCCAAGCCGTGTCGTGTCGCATACGTGATATGACGTGATACGCGACACGTTGCGGGTTTGACCCCGCGTAGAACAAGAGTTTGTGTGATCCACAAATATTTGTCCTGAGTTTGGGTGAATTTGTGTGACTTGATAGTTTGTGAAACCTCCGCGACACAAAGATGTAACTAGATTCCTTAATACCCGATTCGATTTTGTTTGATGCTATCAATTGCGTTCGATCCTACAACGAGTAGACAATATAGCACATTAGTAAGAATCATGAAATTCGTACAACATTGTTAAACAAGTTATTCCGATTCAAAATACACAAAATCCTTGTATAAAATTAGCATTAGAGAGAGTAAATTAAACGGCAACAAGAAAGTGGCACACGTTTAGTCAAAATCTACGCGTTACTGAGTACGAAAGACTAACAGAGCAGATAGATGGTAGTTCACAATTTATTTTATCCAGCTCTGGTAAACTACTAGACGAGGCTACTAGAAATGCTAATTTGTTTATCTTGTACGTGTATGGCACTGTTTTGGAAGTTTCCAGAACAAACTAGAATGGAAATCCGATGCATTTGATACTTGATTGCTTACTGAAATGATGCTATACTCCGATAACTTTGATTTAAGGGGAAAAAATGTAAGTGATATTAAGTTGTTTGTTTACTTCGATAGCAGCTGTGTCCAACACATTTAAACCGAAAATGTACATAATGATTTAATCATACGCCGACTACAAAATATATGCTTTGTGCAGTGTGCTGTGGGTTTTAGCATATACGAAATTACCAGTAATTTTGTTCAACAATTATGTTTCTCAAGGATCAACTAAAGCAAATAAAATATCAAGATAATTAATGTTGTACTTCATTTTAAGTATGGTTAAAGATTTCGTTTTGGACGACTGTTAGCTATGAAGAGTATAGAGTGAGGTGAGGAGTTGTAACTATTTTCACACATTTCGCAAACTTGGATTTATAAATTACGCAATAAATATCAAAACTGTCAACCTATGTTGCCTTAAATGATATGTTGTGGAGGCTCTAACATCGATTTACCATATTTGTGTTATTGAGAAATTAACCCACACTGGGTACAAAACTATTTAATGTTTTAACTATGCTAATTTTTATGTTACATATATCTAATTACTTTATTTGGATGAAACTTTATCGATGTTATTTTCGCTAAAGCTGTTAAGTACCCATAAAACATGTATGTACGAAACAAGAAACCAGAAATTTTGAAAACCAAAAAAAAATATTACTTACATTATTATTGTGTTAGATTGATTATAACTAACTTTATATTAAATTTTACATATTTTATTAAGTTTGCCTAGAAGGTCCCTTTTTTAATTTCACTTAGTATTGGACCCTTTTCAAATTTAGTCAAGAATTACATACCTCAATTATATTCATGTAATCATACATGCGAAGGAAAACCAACGTCTCAACAGTAAGTTTTTAACCTTAGCACATGCTTAAGAATAAATTTGTATACCAACCTAGATGTGGTACAGTGACAGTCACTTGATTATTTGTTCCAACATCCACCGTTGCCATTTTGTTAACGTCAACTGACGCCGGTTTGAAGTCATCTGCAAAATGTATACAACGATAAATTAATAATAAGTTGCATAAGTTATAGGTCAATGCACCATAATGTGAGGCAATGTGAGGTTGGAGGAATTCTGGCTAGAAGCCAAGACCAGGAAGCTTCACCTACTACTGCCCCAATTTGGTACAATTTCAAAAGTTATTTGAGTGTGTACTATGTCATAAATTCTACATTAGTAGTGCAATTTTAGCTGTAGTTAAGTTAAAGCATTAAAGTGTAATAACATGACTTTAGTGACAAGTATAATTATTGTGTAATTTAGAACTTTGAGTTTACTGCAGTGTGCAGTTGTTGGATATAATTACTGTCCAATAATTTTACTAAAACTAAGAAATGAAAAATGCAATAAGTTTTCTTTACAAAGCCCACTGGGTCCCACAGCTGGGCAAAGGCCTACTTACAAGACATAGTTCTAGCAAACCCTTTATATTTCTTTATTCAGAGCTACATGAAAATAGATATACTAAAGAGGGTAGGGTAGTAGATCAGTCAGTTATAATTAGAAATACAACTTACTGATCCTACCAATTTTATATTATTTAATAATTAAATTTCTTTTTTTAGAACATTTGATAATATTACAAATAAAATGCTAGACAAGTGACAACTATTTACATTACAACATAGCAACATACACTTTCAGTAATTGTTATCAACTTTGGTTACACCAACATCCTGTATAATAAGCAATTCTGAAAGAAACTACCAAACTATTAATATAAGCCATACTTACATTTGATTGTGTGATACTGAGATGCCTTATTGTTAGTGAAACTAGCCCCCAACTTTAACTCTCTCACATCATAGTTCAGGCTGTGATTATCGGCCATTATGACCCACTGATTATGCCATATATAATTATTTCCTAGAAAATAACAAACATACAGTTATATAAAATGCTGAAAATTATGTAGATGTAATATTTTATACATAATCTTGAATGTGAGTGAGTCACATCTTATACTTTGTTAACTTATATTAAGGCCTATCCATGCAATAGAGTTCATTCTTGTTTTTTAATTTAATAGCATATGAGATAAGCATAATGAGTTCTCATATGATTCAAGTAATCTCAAGATTTAAATCACTTTGTAAACCTTGAAAATATTTAACAAATAAACCTTTCTCTTTATAAGCTTAATTTTTTTATTAAATGACTGCAGTAACAAAGTAAAACTATTTTCTGAATTTAAACAAGGAACATTTTTTTTTATTCCTGGGTGTGGCAGACTATAATGACCAGTTTGTATAATATTTAATTGATTCAGGTTATGTAAAATCACAGGTATTACTAATTTACTTGTAATTGGTAGTGAATGCAGTGATTAAAATATATTTCCTACTTAGCATGGCAGTATAGTATAGGCCTTCCTTAGTTTTAATTGCTCCATTAAAAAGTGTTTTCTAATTAGGTGTTCTTGAAGCTTTAAATATTTCATTAAGTTATAATACTAGTTACTTATTAAAGGAAAAATTACAGAGAATTTACAAATATACACAAAGGTAATATTTTCTGAATTTTGAGTTTTTCAGTAGTTTTTTTGCAGCCATGAACATAAAGGTACTAGCTACACATAAGCTTAGAAAAATGAATTAAAATGTAAAATCGAAAATTACAGTTTCCAGTAAGAATATTTAAATTTTCATGTATTTTATTAAATGAATATGCATTTTGTGAGCCTGTTTGGGTTATAATACGTATTCACTACATATTTTCGATTCTACAACAAAACGTAAATTGTAAATACCTGTAGTACAAGTAAATACACCGACACAGGTACCTATTATGCATACGTATCTCTACATTCACTAACACAGCTGACAAACTAGGTCTAAATTTTTTTTCGCCACAACACAGTTTATTTCTCATAGTAGAGTAGATAAGAAATTGATCTTACATATAGTAACGTACTGCACATGTAGCAAAAATATAAAGTTAATTGCAACATAAACTCATAAAAGAAAGTTCAAATAGATAAAATATGGCAAACAATTTTAAAGACAGAATGATACCCTTACCTTCGATTTGTTCTCCACTGATGTTTTATGAAATCCAACTATCTATGTTTCATAAATAAATGTCATCGTCAGTACGATTTTTAGGAGCACTAATTAGATAATAATTTAATGGAGAAGGGCTCGCTAAAGTAATAAAATAGTCCAATAAGTTAGACATGGACTATTCCTTCGACCTAGTTCCCATGACGTTTAAATTAGAGATGGCGTGTTATCACTATCACTAATACTAATCGCATAGTGTAAAAATAACTTACTATTTACAAATCACACTAAACCTGTACCAATCTGAATATATTATATTGAAAAAAATATGTTTCCTTTATTTAATTATGTTAAGTGATACTTTATAGTCGGGATAAAATATTTTACCATCTCAAATCTTACACAATCGGAAGTAAAGAAAATATATTAATATATAAAAAGGACATATTTTGTAACTAATAGAAGTTCCTAGAGAATAATAGTTATTGTAATACGGAATGGTATAATGAATGGTTTTATAATAATTTACAACTGAGTTATCTAGGCACGTCCTGAAATGCACGTTGGGCGTTTTGAAAAGTATCTAGCCAATTCTGTGGTTACCAAAGACATTGGTGGTTACATTTTTCCTGCTCACCAGCTGTCACTGTCACTCGTTCAACGAATGAACAAGTCACAAACAAAAGTTTATTTTTGAAAAAGTGTGAGTGACACACAAGTTTGATCAATTTACCAATTTTAGATGCGATATTATTTTGTTTATTTCGTTGCCATAGCTGAAGTTTCCTAGAAACCAAACAAAATGACTAAAAAGTCAATAAGTTTGGATGTGGACCCGACAATCATGGAAAAAAATATGAGAATTATAAAGGTAAGTCTTTTTGTTACACATATTACCACCATATTTTTTATTTATAAACAATAAAAGGTTAAAATTATACGTGTATGGTGTACGACTAAAATATTGATTTTATTTATAGGAAACTCCTGTAGAAGAAGAGTTTAATAAACTCATGGCTTCTGTTGATACTATACCATCAAAACTAGTCAAACCAACGCCGGGTACGTATCAATATTGAATAAAAGTGCGCTGAGAAAAGTTCCTGAAGCAAGCTGAAATTAATTTTGCTTTTTTTTCAGGTTTTTGTGTTAAATCCTACACAAAGAATGAGAACAAGAAAGTATTTGTGAATATTTGCCAAACTGATGCGATACCGTGTCCTAGAGATATTACCAATGAAGAGCTCATGCAGATCTTAAGCTCAGAGGACCCCTCTAGCTACAGAGTGCCCATGAGCATTGGAGAGGGGAGAACTGAGCCAGACAAGTCTGGAGCCCCTGCCACAGTGTATGATGTTGCTGTAAACCCTGAATTTTTCAAGAAAATAGAGAAAGATGATCTTTTCCAAACATTCTTCCTTACTGTGGTCTTCGAAGGGCTGCAGGACAAGTATCAATTTGAGATGGACATGCAGAAGTACACTATACTGAAGAATAGGAAGTCAATTGGTACTCTACAGTCTCATAGAATACAGATTAGAGATATAAAGACTTTTGACAATAAGGTTAAGCCACCACTTATTGAGGAGCTTGGTGATGATGGCTTGGTTAAGAAGCCCTCAAAGCCAGCTGCCAAGAAAGAACTTGTGTACAGACTGAGAAGGGAACCACCTACTGGAGAGATTGAGTACCTGCTGGCTGAGTTTAAGATACCTTGTTCTGTGAGTGTATTTTTTAATTAGTTTCTATGTTTATCACTAACTTGGTCCAGGTTGGCTCCAGGTTTTTGTTCTGCTGATTTATTATAGTACCTTATTGGTATCACAATTATTATTGCGATATTATTAGTGTCCCAACCCAAGAGTATCTCTCATGTTTTTCCACCTGCCTTTGTTTATGTGGGACCTGATGGAAATTATGTACTTTTACTTCAGGCATCTATATATTAATACGTGATGCCAAAACTTTGTACCCCTTTTTACAAAAATTGCGCGGACGCAGGAGCATAAAATTTGGCACACTTATAGTTTATGTGCAGGAGAAGTGCAGAACGCTAATATTTTTCAATAATAATGCTTCTAAAGTACATTAAATCAATAAATAAAACATTACCCACACTACCATGCAGTTCACACACACATGTTTCTTTTGTTTTTAAATTTGTCCGTAGACATAGAAACATTACACACACTACCATGCATTTCACACACACATGTTTCTTTTATATTTCATTTTGTCCATAGACATAGAGTACTGACATTGACATATCAAAAATATATATATTTGCCTATACATACTCTGTGGTCAAATGGTTTCTTTTGATTTTCATTTTATGCATAGGCGTAGAGTACTCAAAAAAAAGTTTTATTTGCCTCATTTAATATAAAAAAATATTTTAATAATAATGCATAAAAAATACATTAAATATTTAATAAAACATTATACTAACCAGCATGCATTTGACACACATAATGGAGTCTGTGGTCAAATAGTTCTTTTGTCTATTATTGACATGTTTAAACTTTAGTTTGAAAGTTTTTCAAACTTTATAAGTTTACGAATACTACGTGAAATACTGAGCGCTTATACAAATTTATATGAGTTGTGTATGTGAGTTGTGTCGTCTTTTAAGGACTTCTGTCTTCTGTAGCAGCAATCTGCAATACCTAACAACATTCAGGTACAATTTTTTTTGCTATAGTTTACGATTTCAGTAATTGCATATACTTTAGGATAAATAAGTGATTTTGTGTACGAATTATCAGAATTAACAAACCACCATACAGGCAAAAACTTTTTCTCTTCTTGCTTTCAGTAATTTGATGAAAGAACTTTAATTATGCCTCGACATAGAACATTAACGAACCGGAGTGAGAGACAAATAAGAAGGAATATTTCTCTAAGAGGAAGGAATAATTCCCCATCAGTAGTATTAGATAGTAATATGATTTTAGAGATGCATTTAAATGTGCTCTCAATGTCATTCCAAATGTGTTTTTAAGTTATGATTTTGGATTAATGAATTTAGAGTGCAGGTTTTGCAATGCGAAACATTTTGAATCTCAAGTGACTTTAGGCGACCGAACTGCATTCACTTCATGTTGTCACAAGGGTAAAGCAATATTACCACCCTTAAGTCAAAATGAATATTTTAAATCATTATATGATGGACTTACTTCAAATGGACCTTCAATAAAAAGTAAACAAAAAATTATTTTTAAAATATTAGGAAATATAATTCAAGTTTTGCTATGGTTAGCTCCGAAGCAAAAGTTGCTGAAGCAGTTACAAGTGGAGTGTATCATTTCAAAATACATGATGTTTTTTATCATAGATCAGGCCCAATGACTGCCACATATGGTCGCTCACCATGTTTTGCACAATTATATTTTTATGATGTTGACACTGCCATTAATTATAGATTACAAGAACGTTTATTATTTGTTATTAACCAAACATGTAACAACAACATAAAGTGTGAAATTTCACTGGAATTGGAACGCAGTAATCCTTTTGTGCGGTCATTCATTGCAATGAAAGATCGAAAGAGAGTCAATCGTCAGAGAGTCGAAAATCAAAACAAAGAAATTTGTATGCTCATTAAAGTAAATCATGATTTAGATCTACGCCGATTTAATGATGCAGTTCAAACTGATGTAGCAGTAATATTTAGTACAGTTGATGGTGAGCCACCTTTTGAACGAAATATGATTTGTTTTTCAAAAGTTAATGGTATAATTAAGAATATCTCAGTTTTGGACTCATCATTAGACCCTTTAGCATACCCACTGCTTTTTCCCAACGGTGATAATGGGTGGCATGTCAATATTGCTCATAATACACCAACTGCATATAATTCAAGAGCACCCAGAAATAAATTAACCATGCTTCAGTATACAGCCTATCGACTTGCAATTAGAGATGATTTCAGCATGTTACACCATTCACAAAAACTATTTCTGCAGTGGGTTGTTGATATGTACATATGTACATTTAGCAAATGATGAAAGAGTTTTTACAAAAAACATTTTTAGAGAAGTTTTAAATCATTTACAAAAATTATTGCAATATGCGATAAAAATGCTCTAAATGGATAGTATTTTTAACGCATGATTTTTTGTTTTGCATCCTCTTATAGCATGTTTTGTTTTAGTAAACATATTTTCTTTTAATTTCATATAATTTGTTCAAAAAAGAAATTGGCAAATAACAGTCTTGGTCAAATCTGTGGTTATAGTAGTTTAGTTTTCGACAGTAGAACCTTAATAATGTTTGAATATTATAGTTTAATAATTTATATTAAGTCACTTACAATTTAAATTTATTATATGGTCGAATTTCGACCACTGGGCGACCACTAGTACTATCAAAAGAGCAAAGCAATAGGAAAGAAAAAATGTATACAATTTCCTCCTAATAATGATTAATCTTTATTATGCATACATGAAATAATTATCACAATTGTATGAAGCAGGTAATTTAAAACACCTTTTAACTCCCAATGTTCAATGATTTCTTGCAGGTTGATCTGAAAGACCTCAATTTAGAGGTTGGAGAAGACCGATTGGTGTTGGATTCCAAGGGTCTGTTTGAGCCGGTTGATTTCTTCCTGCCATGCAGTGTTGATCAAGAGATCTTGGATGCTCAATTGAATAGGAACAATGATGTAAGTTCATTTTGTTTTGTTATTGATATTCAAATGTCTTGATAAAGGAGACATTTTTATAACAAAGAATGAAATTATGATAGTAAAGTAAATAATGAAGTCTATGGACATGTTGTTTTTATGTTAATGGGTTTTCGTTTTCCTTTCAGATGCTGATTGTGAAGATGCCCGTTATTCATTAAATTATATTTTAATTCATGTTAACTTTGCAATGGATGGATAAAATAAATAATATTAAGACTGTCTATGGTATGATTTATTGTCATTATGTTAAAGTTATTAATTTCATTACAAAAGTTAACCATTTTTATTTTGACTAGTTCTATTATTTATAGACAACTATTGGAAGTAGGTTTGTGTTTTTATTACTGTAGTCTAAAATACAGATTAATTGAAATGAGCTTGTTGCTGAAGGCACGTCTTTATTTATACTTATTTACCTAATCTATTAAGGCCTAATAATATCACAATTGCGTATTTCTTAGATCATGGCATTGCTGCAGTTTATATCAAACATTAAACTATGTGAGATTGAAAAGAGATACAGGTTTTGTTATAAAACACTATACATTTAAGAATGTACATACAAAATTGATGGGTCAGCTCATTTTCTAATTTTACAACCGTTATCACTACACTACTACTATAAATGCATTTACAAATAAATAAAGTTGTAGAACATAATTACAATATTGCAGTAATATAAACATACATTATTGTGATTTTGTATGTAAATCTTTGTAGTACATACTAATGTGTTTAGATTTTTGTAATTTCTCTAGAACCATATAAAAGCCTCTGTACCATATCTACCAATTCAATATAAAAAAAAGTACAGTAGCTACCATAAACTAAGGCACTTAAGTTATTATTGAGATTTCTTGTTACAGTTATTTATTATTTACTAGGTATACCAATATAAACTTTAATAGTTTGTAAGTAGGAAACATTTTAGTACTCATTGCTTAGTAATTTCAACTAAATTGATTGTTATACAAATATTTGTGCTAGTCATTTAATGACAGACAACCCTTTGTAATAGGAATATCTTCTTTTGTGTTTATAGTTCATTTGCGACTAAAATTCCTATTCATCATGTAACACAGCTGTTGTCTATACGACATGTTTAAAAAGACGTGGGTCAACAAAATTTATAAAATACCATAACAATTAGTCCATTTTGAAAGAAAATTTGATCCTTCTACATAAGTTGGATTGACAACGTGATGCACAGTGAAGTAATTTACGACGTTTCTTTTCGACACCTTGACGACATAGCACCACATGTAACATTCTAATTTGACAAATCATTAGATGGGTTTGTTAGCAGCCCAATTTCTTTTTTCTTCATGTCATAATTTGTATTGACTAAAGCTGCGTATGAATCGGCTTTCTTTTTAAAAACGTTGTACAAGGCATGTTTAAAACTCATCATGTTTGATATCAAAACTATTTCTAACACTAGGATCTAGTCCAGCTAAGAGATTCTCATCGTATCTCTTCAAAAGAGGTTTTATCTCTTGTAGTAAGCTCTCGTAGTCTCTCACTTGTATAGTTATGACACTGCTAAATCTTTGGTGCTGGTTCCTGTTTAGGTAGAGCTTGAGGGACGGGTAACTCATGATTTGTTCGTGTTGGCAAAGGTTGCGCTCGTTCACGCAGTTTACTTTGCCGAGTTGGACAGCGTTGTTTAATAACTGCAAAAAAAAATAATATGTTATTTATAGCACTTACAACAAAATAACACTGAATTACAGTCTGATCTAGACTCGCTTATGTGCATTGAGAGTAATGCCTTTTATTCCATCAATATAAATTTTATAAACAATAATTTAATACTTACAAGACCCGCTACCGCGAAATCTGAATACTTTTCGTAACAACTGTAACACCTCGGAGAGTGGAAGTACACGAGCCAAGGCTTTTTTCCTCTGAAAGAAAGAGATACAACGGTCGTTATTTTAGTCGATGGGTGACTTTGTCAGCGGACACGTCACTGTGTTCTCGAAAGCATGCATGCTAGTATAGGGTCTAAAGCGAATATGGTGAATGTCTTCCTTCGCAAGTCCTTCAAAAGTTCGGTCCAAAAATTACTGAAGGCTAAAGTGTATAAACCTACGGGCATGCGTTTTCGTTCAAAAATGCTAATTATAGGCATATTTCTATTATTGTTCTGCCACAGTTACCCTCAAAGGAGGCTTTGACTACTTCACTGGACTTAAGTTAGCATAGTTGGAATTCACGACTTGAATTATTCGCGTTGAGTGGCAGTCCACGGTCATACATGCGAGATTCACTCTGCCGCATTACGCCCCGACTACCTATACCCCACCCTACGACTTGTTCTAATGGCTTTTTCCATAATTCTATATGATACTCAGGTGCTTACCTAGTAGGATTTAACTCTTCAGACACGACATTCTTAGAGAACGTATGCCAGTTGAGTTTCTGTACTGAGTCATCGATGTATCCGAGTGCCCACTCCAGTATGTACGGCGCCTGCGACAGGTGTTGTAAACTAACACTGGAAACATAAAATAATGATTTTAATAAATCAATAGTGTGAAGACGTAATGAGTTTTCTCACGATAACGGCAGGACCTGTGGGTGCAAAATCTACTATAAATTAAATATCGCAATTTTGACACATACACATACTGCAACGGCTGATTCAATTTGCCCAGGATAGAGTATCGTCGAACGATTAGGCGGACCGTTACCCGACGCACAATGGGCCGACTTGGAGCCTATGTGCGGAAAAGGGAGCCCACCACCAGTAGGGGGCGGTTACGCAGCAGTAGGGACATCAGACTATTACTTTATTATTTTTAATTAAGAACATAACAATTAGATCAAGGTTACCTGTAGTGATGTCCGGAGGCTATGGGGTACAGCCTGGCCGTGGCCGCGCGGATGTTGTTACAGAACCCGCCCGCACTGCGCGCGCAGTTCAGGATGCCCACGCGCACGAACTGCAGCGGCCGCAGCTGGAGGTACATACGATGTTCGTAAAAAAGGTCATCAGTCTTATCTATTTTTTTATTCATGAAGTAAATAAAAAACAATTGACCTAGAGACCAATAAATCAAAAAGTTTACTATTGGGTACACATTTTTAAGCTCAAACTAATACTATAAATTTGAAGTACACGAAAAGTTCCTTAATGTACACATATGTAATGTGCAAACACAATCTAACAAAATATTAGTACACACACACAAGTCTATGTTTGGGTTACTCTAAAAAAGGCAATACCATCTCTTAAAGCAGATAAGGTCAAGTTACATGCAAAAAAAGGTGCTAATCTTTTACCTTCTTGGCGACAATATGGAACTCGTACTCCAGATCGTAGCACAGGTCCCCGCAGCGCTCAGGCAGGAAGGCGACCAGCCACGCCAGCTCGCGGGACGACGGGTCCAGGATCTCCAGCACTTGCTTCTCGTCTAACTCCAAATCTATACACAAGTACCACACCGTTTAGGCAAAACAAAAATTTGTGCAATTTCTCTCAGGGAAGAACTAAAATCTAATAGAGCCATCCCTTGTACAGTCAATCCGATTTAAATGGTGACAGTTTTTTTTTTAGTCGAAATTATAGTGTTTAGTATTGTATGACTATACTAGATTTCAAGTTAATTATGTTATCAGTTATTTAATAAGGGGATCAGTAATTTTTGGAATGGAATTAATCGACTTCTGTTACTGAACGTATCGGCGATCACGATAATGCTGGGTACACTATTTATTTGTTACGTTACAAAGCCTCTTCAATTCCTGAAAAAGGATAATTATAACTAATACAAATATATAAACCTAAAACTATTTGTCTAGACTTCGCTTTAGGAAAGTACTACCAATAAATAAACATGTATTAATTCAGAAAAGAAAATGATACATACCATCGCTATTTAAGACTAAATCCAAGAACTCGAGCAATTGTTTATCATAATCCCGGCCGTTGTACACATGTTGCTTGTCACCATTTTGTACCATCACAACTGGCTGGTTGCGAGTCACTTGCCGACAGTACTTGTCTGTGTTCTCTGTGCAGACCATTATGCCGAACTAGAAAAGCAAGTTATAAAGATGTTGAAATGAAATGATGTCGAATATGGATTCTACTTATAGAGGGTGTGTTATAAGTGTTATAGGAAACTTTAAGCAGGTTGAACACACTCAGACAATCGACGCCAAACGAGCCAAATTAGGCAATCAATAGCAAAATTTGATAATATTTTTTTCTAGATATAATGTAATATTCGTTAAACTTATTAATCATAATTCAGAGCACTTATCACCCGGAGTATAAATATCAAGGTTTTTAATAACAGATTTTCAGGAAAACATATAAAGGTTTATCTTTGTAATGTTATCATATTTGCTACTTAATACATACTTACATTAATATTTTCACTGTCACCATAATGCAAGCTGGCTTGTGTGAAAGGTTCTTCGATATGTTCCCATGAGGCTTGATGCGGTACCACTAGAAGGACCCACACACCATCGTCTTCTAGAAATTAAAAGATTATACATGATTATGTTGTTCTTCTAATATTTCGAAAATAGTCTAATTTACATTGACGCACCACACAATAAAAAAAAATGCTTGCATCTTGGATTTCAACATCTTTTTTCACATTTTATGTATAGATTTACTAGAAACTGAACCACCGGAGTCTGAGCTGGTTTCTATAAGAATAATAAATTGGAACCACGCAACTAGCGTTATTATGGTGTATGCGGTTAGTTCTAGCATGTAAAGTTTCAAAAATACTTGACTAAGTTCTACTTGTAATAAAATCTAGCATGCATGCTGCATGTCTAGCAAGCATGTCTGCTGACCTCCATCGAGTATCCTGTTGAGGTCCGTAGCGGACAGCGTGTGCAGGCGCAGTGCCTGCGCGGCGCTGCGCAGGAAGCCGCGCGCGCTGCGGGCCGCGCCGCGCCCGGCGCCGCGCTGGTAGCCGCCGCCGCGCTTCAGCAGCGCCCAGGCGGGGGCAGAGCCCACCTGCAGGGACGAACATAACTCTGACCAGCGGTCGCAATCCACTTCACCTGGAAATAATAGTAATATTCCACAACCTTCACACAACGACATCTAGTTGATACAAAGCTTGAGAACTAGACAACTGATAAGCATACTTACATATTTCTAAATACATACATAGTATAGATAAATTATACCCAGACACAGAACAAATGAGCGTGCTCATCACACAAACATTTGTACTGGATGGATGGTAATCTAACCTACGACCTCCAGTATAAACGTCAAGGCTAGACGAGTCATTCAGTGTTATGTTACATCAAGGAGATTATTTAAGGCTGTTATTCATGAATTTTTAGGTCCCAATTAGAACAACCATATCTGACCATACCAAACAAATACCAATTTTTAACAGCACTTACCAAAATTCATATCCGGAAATTCATTTCTCATTTGATAAAGCTGCAACCGATCTACTCCTTGTGACGAGAAGAACAAAACCCATGTACGTTGAGAGCCAGTACGTAAACCATTTCTAATATCCTACAAGCGAACACAACAAATACGTTTAAAATTTAACTCTGTTTTGCATGTAATAAGGTTCAAATTACGTTGAAATCGTGCGAGTGTAATGATCTTTCTAAAAGAAGGTCACTCACCTTTAATTTATCGGGGTCAATGTCTTCTATTTTCGGCAGAGCCTCTACAATTTCATTTAATATCTCCTTCTCATCTGTGCTCTCAATCTCTTTGTTAATTTTATTGTATTTAAACACTACGGTTGTGTACTCGTCGCTGACTAGTTTGCTTCGGAGATCGTCGTCCTCGACTATCGCTACTGTCACTATGCCATTCTGGAAGAAATAACAAGGCATAAACACTTATACTAACATTATGTACTGATTATAACGACTGGTTGTAATTTTCTTACTTTAATGTCTTGAACAAGTACCTCTTTAATAGACTGAGGTTACAATGGATGCCCAAATACAGGAGGAAATTTTACAGTATATTTGGGGTTCTGGTTTTCTGAGAATATTCTATTTCACTGGTTATTTTGACGGTTGTTTTGACTGTTTTGATCATAATTCATAACAGATATGAGCTTATCTCCAGTTTAAATTATTATTATTATATTACTCATAAATAATCAAATTATGAACGTCTTTAAACTATAATAAACCCCTGAGAATGAATACTTACTAAACGAAAAGCTATCCTGGTCAGAGCATTTTTGCCGATCCTGTTGGGGCCTAGTATGTACGCCATGGGTTTGTCAGTACTTCTGAGTTGGGATATAGTAGGTACAGGGACCTGTGTCCGAATGAACATCATTACGAACTCGTCTAGAGCGTCCAGTGTTCGCTCCCCGCTGTGGTACACGTAGCTGCCGCTATTCCCCTATGAATTACAAAAAAAAACATTAACCATCTAAAGTATATAATTTTTGTTATCATGGAATTAAGTTCTGATATGGAGAAAAGAGTGTTGTGGTTCCTTTGTGGTTTTAGGCATGGATTGGCATGCACAAGGTGCAGGCTCGATCCCAAAGCAGGCAAAGTGCCGATGCGACATTCAAAGCTCATAATTATGTATTCTAAGACACGAGTGACAAAACGGTGAATCAAAGAATGGATTCCAAGTATTGGGAACTGAAATCGCCAAGCCCCAGTGAGCTTGCGAGGTGATTAGTGCTCAAACCTTTCGTTCACGGAAAGCGGCCAGTCTTAGGAGGCTGGTATTATTAAGAGTTTCAAATTAGTAAGTCATATACTTAGAAACATGTGTAACATAATGGTTAGCTGTTGCGTGGATTGAACTTGCAGAGTCAGATTCAGATCAGTACGCCAATTACCAATGTAATTGGCTAGCTTAAACACACCACTTAAGTTTTCGTGTATTTTCAATGAGCATACTGTAATGCTTTAAGTCAATTTTAATGTGTTAAATTAAGTTATTAGGTAGTCAAGCTCTGTTTAAATTAAGTAGTCAAGCTCTGTTGAGCCCATTAAGGTTAATGCCTGCAGGATCAGAGGTATGATCCAAATGGCATACAATAACAAAGCCTCGGTACAGAAATGGCAAAGGAAGGAACATAGGTGGGTTTTGTGAGTAAAAGTCTGATACTGCCTTCCACTCAACCAAAAGCGGGCTCATTTGAGAAAAACGGTAGTTGATTATTTCAATTACTTAATTATTATTTTTTATACCAAACACGTTAGTAAAATTATAAATAAAAACAATTTCCAATAACCGCAGAACTAACGTAGCATAAAACTTGATAAGAAAGCAGTAAACATGATTACCAGTCCATGGCGATAATTAAACATAGCTAATTTCTTTTAGCTATTATTTCTTTGAATGAGTTTCATCGATAAATGAATCACGACCTCGCATTTCTGACTGGACATCAAAGACTCTAATAAATGCGGAAATATAGATCTTATCTCCACAACTTTAAAGCTTAAAATAGTATTACTAATGTACAGTCGAATGTATGGCTATTAGTATTATGTAATAAAACCAAGCGCATCTACCTGTAGACCTTGGAATTGAATAGTTGGTTTAGATTATTCCTTATGAGTAAGCTTTTACCAAATCAATATTATTAATACATAAAGCCCATTGAAAGCATCTGCTTTTGTGTACGAATATAAGAGCAAAACTTAATTTGTACCTTTACCGCTCAATTTTATCCATGCAGTCAACTCACAGTGAAATTAAAAAGACTTCTTGATATGTTATATATGTCTAATCTTGGAATGGTCAATTTACAAGCACCGGTTAAGCCATAGGGTATAACTAGAATATACTTACATTTGGATAAAACAGGAGTGTAGGATAGCTGCCTATTCTCATATTGTTGAAACAAAATGAGTTGTGATACTTGCAGTTGACTGCACCTATTTTTACCTGAAAACAATTATGGATACATTATTAAATTAAAACGACAACATTGGGTAATTTAAGATATTGCTAGATTTTCAACCTCCCTACATAAAGTTACATGTATCAAATATTATTTTACTTTGTGATGTATAGCAATCAATTTAAATTAAAGGTGTGATGTTAAGTTAACTGATATTAATTTTACATCCTATCAAAGAAATATACTTACAATTCCTTTGTACATTTCAGCCAACTTCTTCCAATGTTCAGCCACATTTTGACATGGCGGGCAGAATGGTGAATAGAAATTAATAAAATAGAATCCTTCCTTCATGTAATTCTCTGCAACATTAAGAACATACAGTTATTTTTTTGCCTGTCCGTCATGTCATAGTCATGCTTGGATCCCAAGCAAGTCAAAGTTATCAACTTTTCACAGACAAATTTGTAACTTTTGGAAAAGACAGCACATCTGATGTCTTCCATTCAATGTTCTGTATCTTAAGTGATTATCAAATTTTTTCAAATAAAAAGATACTTTTTTTTCAATGTTAACTTTATTTTGAATGTGGCTTGTTCTAGTTTGCCTGATTAAAGAATTGAGATATGAAGTAGACCTATTTAAAGATTAATTTTCATTTCATTGTAATAACAGTAAGGTGTGTCCAATAGCATTAGATAAGGGTATTACTTTGGTAAATTAGTCAAGACTGGTTAACTATCCAGGGCACAGATAGCCAAATGGTTGAGGTTACTATGTTAAACCCACTGTGCATGCCGTGTGGCGGGTTCAATACCCATGTAGGACAACCATTTGTGCGATCCAAGAATACTTGTTCTGAGTCATGTTGTCATTATGAAACTCCCCACAACACAAGGATAAAATAGTTTGGGAGTCATTTAAAAAACATACATTCATAAATAACTTGCATTTGTCAAGCTACAAAATGTAAAATTTTGAAACAGTTTTAATTATTGTGAAGGTTCAAAAGAGATGCCACTCTATACCTTGTGTTGTGCTGTCACACTACCACCACCTTAATGTTACTTTTAGGGGGTATACCTTCTGGCTGTTTATTATTTGTAAATATGAAAAGAAGTATTGCTATTCAGCTGTGTATTACAATACTCACTAAAAGTGGCTCCAGATAAAGTGTCCACATATGGATCATTATGATACAGTCCATTGTAGAATAGATTGTCATATTCAGACTGAGACCGGTAGTCATATTTCCTAGAGTATGAGAAAGACCCATACACATCATAATTCTTCCTCTTGTCAGGGTCTTTTAGAGTCTCATAAGCTTCTGTTATTTTTAAAAACTTTTCTTGTTCAGCTTCACCCTATAAAAAAAGTTGTGGCTGTATGATGAGATGGCTTAGCTTTTTAAAAGCATAAAATGTTTATAAAAGAAAATATAACACTCAGTGCTGTAGGATTGAAATCAATTTAGTTAATTACTTTGCAAGATGCTTGTTAAACATATCATGTGTTGAAACTTCTTATAATGTACGAACCATATAGACAAAGTTTAATAGTAATTGGTACCACAGTTTATGTTTCTTTGCAGTACTTACTCAGCTAGAAAAAAAAACTACTTACAGGATTCTTATCTGGATGGAACTTGACAGCTAACTTTTTATAGGCCTGTCTTATTTCTTGCGCCGAAGCTTTTTTCGACACTCCTAATATCTCGTAATAAGTTACGTCTGTTAGGTTAACCGCACTGATAATTAAACAAGCAATAACTATGAACCGCAACCTAAAACAAATGAAACATTATAGTTTAGACAGTATTCCGTTTTATTACAATGAGAATTGTTTCGTAAAGGCATAGTTTCACTCACATTTTTAATTTCAAAAAGTTTCAATGACAACCGGTACTTTTAGTGTTAGAAATTAATAATAAAACACATCTCACAGAAGTATTAACTAACTCACGCATATAATAATTAGGCTACGATAGATAACACTGTCTAAACGAGAGGAAAATGATAAAAATTTAATTGTTTACTTTTTGTGTAGGTGTCAGATAAGAATGTTGAACTTCCTCGATTGAACTTATGAGGGGCGAGGAGGAGAGGGGATCTTTACTAGTGCCGTGACCACTAGTCGTAAATCGAGTGATACTCGCCAGTCAGTTAATCGATTTTCGATGCAATCGTAATAACGAGATTTACTTATCTACTATCTTATAATTACTGAAGACCGTAAACTTTCAAAACTCTTGATATCAATGATATTATGACTTACAAGTAAATCTAGGATAAAGAGTAAAACGATCTCTTACTCCCGAACTTCAGAGAGATGTTTTTTCTAGGTTTGTGAGCTTTAAGGTGTGTAAGTAATTTCTTTAAGGGCTGATTAAATTATCATAGGCTGTCGTCGCTGAAAATTTCGTCACTGTATTTTCGATTTGGAAGGCACACGCAAAATTAGATATGTCGGTAATCACTTACAATGTGTGAGCGTTGGCGTTTAAATGCGACGTGTCCACAACCGATTACATAGAAAATTAGAAAGTTAATAGGTAATCTGTTGCTCATCTCATAGAACAAAATTCTTTGAGTAGCAAAACCACAATATATGTAGGTTAGGTATACATAGGTATACATTCTTACACCTAACCTGGTTGCGAAAATTGCAATTGTTATTTCCTCAAAAATTCAGCATCGGTTTTAAACACGTACCATTTGTGACGTTGAGAGAATATAATGATATTAAATCCGGTTATTTAGTTCAAGTGGTAGAAGTATGTTATCTATGATTTTAACGCCTACCCGTAAAGTAATAAACGTAGGTGCCGTTACGAGACTTGCTCCTACTAATAGGTAGTGTGGTGGAGATACTAAAGGACATAGCTAATTGTTGAGAAAAGTATAGGTTAAGCAATCATTTTGCCTTAATATACTTAGGATCCCAGATAATCACCAATTACGACTGCTAGCTGACGACAAGGGCCCCAATTTTGTTATTTACAATGGCAGATGAATGAATGGCAATTGAAATACATTTGTAATTATTCCTATTCTCTTTAGCATTTTGCTAATACAATATTTGGAATTTAATTTGTATTGACCTTGAGTTAACCGTCCCGAACGGAATTTCCAATTATTGTGTGGAAAAGTGCCTAAGAGCATACGAAAATTGTCATTTTAAGCCAAATCATGACCTCTCAACATTGATCCTACCGTAACAACAGTTAGCAGAAATTGATACTTAGAACATACCTTAGTAGTTAAAAAAATACCTTAGTTGATAGGTACTGCGCTAGGACATGGATAGGAAGAAAAAGGAAGTCACTTGAAATAAAAGAACTGAAATAATGACAAAAATGTTTTTTATTAATATATATCTTCTAACACGTGCTATAAAACATTGTGTGTTAAATTGTGCTCAAAACAGTTTACACAAACTCACTTGGCAAATTTATTTATATTTAAGTACTTACACCTAAAGAAAGCTTATCACAGGATGATATAGTTGCTAATTACTTTGCAGTGGTAACTAGAGTTACATTAATACATCTAACCAGATCATTTTGATCATACCATACTTAATTTATTTGAGGCATAATGGGGCTTACAAACTCTAAGGAACCTACAACATTTTTCAAAAGACATTAAGGCAGGGTAATAAAAAGATATTAAAAAATATATTATATTTGTCGATGGTTCTTTTTGTTTAATACTGACCAGTCCCCAAGATATAAATAAATCTGCCTAATATCAGGTGGAAAACATTGTAGGGTAGTTCTACTTATGCTTGGCAAACCAGCTACCATGACATTCCTTATACTAACTGTACTTCTATTTTATTCTTGCTAATGCTCTAAGTAGATAATATCCATTACCCAACCATGAATTGGTTACAATTCTTTACATAATAATATATTGTGAGCGCAATACATGGCAATACATATTTTTTAGAAATTACGAGATTTGCGTCTAATAAATGCATTTTATTTTATTCTATCAAAGCACGAGGCACCACTCAAGCTATGCTAAGCAATGTGAACATACTTAGCTCACGGGTTTACGAGCTAAGCCCTTTGGCCAAGCGTTAGCGTTGACAGCAAACGGTGGAGTGCAAGACATTTTAAATTATAATCGGAACGAGCGCTTTGTACTTGGCTAAAAGGGCTGGCCTATTAGTTTAGCTCGAAATTTATTGTACCTTTGTTGTGGTAATTTATATGCTAATTATATGAATACCTAAAAACCATTAGCGCCGTACATTTATTGTCGGTAACTTCACAATACAAACAAATTAATTGTATGTTGCTCAATTATTTTTTTCACATTTGCTTCTCTCGTAAAGTTGTGTATAGTTGAATTGTAAAATAATAGTCCCACGGTTATGGTATTTAGTAATACAAAAAATGCTTCATTTATATTTAATTCCGATAGTATTTATGGATTTTTAGGGATTAAAAAGGACGGCCATTTTTTCCTATTTTTAGATCACCATTTTTTCTTCTTCTTGTCTATGGTTCACCTTCATTTTAATTTAACCAACCTTTTTACATTTCTTTCTACAATCTCTATGGTTTTACCCTTAGGTACAAAATCAGTTAAAACATAAATCTAATTCGACAAATCGCTTATTCGTAACATGTTGTCGACACGCTACACCTTCTGAATAAACATTATAATGAGATTTATTGACTTCTTGGCAAGTGCGGGCGCAGCAGAATCACGTAGCAAAATTTGTGATCATTTAAAATACATTCCATAACTATATAAATTAGTTACAGTAATTCACACTTGTAAACCCTTTCCGAATAATTTATTGATTATATTCTCATTATGAAATGAGTTCTATTTAAATTGCTATACCTATACCTGTAGCTGTGGGTATTAGCCGGCTGATTTGACAGATCTCTTCATGGTGAAGTAAGCTAGTATTCTAACGATGATGATCTCGATACCAAGTATCATGATGTCAGTCCAGTAGTTGTCAGCTTTCAGACTGAATTCGTTTATCACAGCTGTCGGATGTCTGAAAAAGAAGAGTTTTCGTTATTTCCAGATTTTTTAGGCAGTTTAGAATTAAAATCAAGATAAGTTCTTATCCAGTACGTGATCTTTAGCTTTTATGCCACTGCAAAAAAAGCTATGGAGATCCAAATTTATGCCTTCTTAATTTTTGCACATTTTTTTTACTATACAAAAATTGAAAATCTAAACTTTTATCAAATGAAAATTTTTAGGTTTTACCAAAAATTTAGGTTCCTACTGTTCAGCTATCTAAACAACCATTCATCCCTTTTACTCATTATTCAAGCAGTCGCCCTTTGTTTAACACTTCATTATCCATCACATTATGTCGCCAAAAGTGCAGTACGATACATCTCACATTATCATACCAAAGCCATTAAACACACTCTTGAGAAAGTTACACAGAGCCAAAAATAATTATATTTACCTTAAATGACAATAGTTCATACTCTCAGGGCATAATAACGGCTGCCTGCCATTCGAGTACAGACTGAGTACGAGGGCTTCGAAGGCGTACTTCAGGAAGGAGCCGTACGACACGACGCGCATGAAGGGGCTCATGTGCGCCAGCAGCACCAGGTAGCCCGCGTACACTATCATGGCGCACGTCCACACTGCGCCCAGGAATGTGCCGTTCTGGGAAACAATGGTATGACATTAAGACCTTTTTTGGTAGAGGAGTATAATCCTAAAATAGAAGTGGGAGGGATGTGTGAGGATGTTTTAATAAAAATACTATTTAAAAAAACACTCCAAATCGTGATGGATATGGGTATGAGTATGTCCTAGGAAAATGGCATAAGAAAGAAAGGCAGAACAGTAGGAGTAGGTTTAGCTTAGCTAATTATGTACCGAGCCTGGCACGTCCCTTTACCGATGATTTTCAGTCATTTCTACTTCGTTTATTATAAAGCGGGAGTTAATTGGAAGCACCAGTAATGTTGTTGGGGCTTGAAAATTTCTATAGAGGTATCTTTTTAATTTTCAATTTTGTCATGTTTAAAAAATCAACATTAAGCGCCAATTAATTTTCAAACTTAACTAGTGTTCATTATAAACAATGTCCAACAAGAATCATATTACTAAAACTAATAATATCACCCGATTCTGTTTTCTACGAGCATCACGTGCCTATCGGACATGTGCCTGGGAATAAACATCAGTCACATGTTACACAACAGATAACAGTGATTCACAAGTTCATTAGGTGTAACCTCTATTGAGTAACACATCATTAGAACTGTTTAGACCTTAATTAAGTCATACTGTGTTATGCAGCCATTATAGTGCAGATGGCAGATCAATTGATAATTGTGTTGTTTATCACGCGACATTGCGTGTAGAATTGAGTTGATGAAGATTTAGTTCATCTTGGCAATAGTCCTAAGTCTTAATGCCACTGGGAACAGTATTAATTTTAATTAGAAATTGTCTAAGATTATTCCAGACCCTTACTCAAAACACGCCCACTCAAAAGACCCTCGTGTAGAAAGTACTTTTTCCGCTATTCAGAAATTCTACCATTATTATTTTATTTTGCGAATCGATAAGATCATTATCTTCATTATCGTTTTTCCTCCTTTAAGTTTTGCTCGTTTTTCTGTTTCTGAGCTCCGTTATTTCCTCTCTTTTAATAGCTTCTGCCTTTCCCTCTACTAGACAGTAGACGGAGATCTTCGTCCGTTCTTTCCATCGATTTTGGGATTTTATCCCTCCCGTCCAATTCCCACCATTTCTATAGTCACGAAGAATGAAAGTTAAGGTTACTTACGACAGGATTAAAGCAGGTCCCGATGACGTTGCCGGTGGCCTCTGCCAGCAGGGCCACGTTGGCGAGCGCGATGACGAACATCAGGAACCGGTGAGGCTCTAGCGGCTGGCCCGACAGGAAGTAAGATGGTACGGAGTATACGAAGCTGTAGATTACCTGTGGGTATTTGTATAGTTGAAAATTACTCCTTAGACTTACTACTTTGATGTTACATGTAGTAGGAAATTTTGCTACTTAGGCAGAAAATCATCATTTATTCAGGTTTAAACGAATAGGGTTTGTCTAAACAGTGGTTTCTATGTAGGGAATAAATTTTTAGCTGGAACTTCTATTTGGCTGATGATGAGGTGGTTTTGGTCAGGTAAAGAGCCCACACCACTTCACGATTTCATAAATTCTCATAACGCCGGCCAAATATTCGTAACGACAAAAAAAATGCTATAGATAGTCATTAATCTATACTAATATATAAAGCTGAAGAGTTTGTTTGTTTGTTTGTTTGAACGCGCTAATCTCAGAAACTACTGGTTCGATATGAAAAATTCTTTTTGTGTTGAATAGACCATTTATCACGGAAGGCTATATAACTATATAACATCACGCTGCGACTAATAGGAGTGAAGATACAATGGAAAATGTGAAAAAAAAACAGGACGGGTATAAATCATAACTTATATCTTCTTCTGCCCACGGGAACGAAGTCGCGGGCAACAGCTAGTATCTAATATACAGCCACGTGTCATGTCAATTATCGGCCCTTTATGTTTAATTATGGCTAACTGATTGACTTACCTGTAAAGGCATGCCAGTGACGAGTAGCGCCGCGTAATACGTCTTCAGATTGTACCAGTTGTTAAAGTTCTCTTTCTTCAATACTGACATCTCGGTGGGGACTGCAAACAAACATAAATATTAAGTATGGTAAGAGTCTTGGCGACAGGCCAAGAATGAGACGACGGGATGCAACCGACTCTTTTGCGCAAAACTCGGAATTAATGATAACGGATGAATGGGGTTATGGAGGCCTTTGCCAATAAGTGGGACACTTATAAATAGCAATAATGATAGTAGTAAGTAAAGATATTAGGTATTATTCTATGGTAAATTTAGGATCTCTTATTTAGACGTTCCCATATTTGTGTAGGTGTTAACGCATCGAGTTTTCTTATTGACGTTAAGGTTCACAAATTCAAGGATTAAGTTAGGAAAGCAATTAAAAACGGTGGATGTAAGAACTAATCAATAATAGTTTTAAGCAACTTCTACGACGCTTGCAGAAGAAAAAACATTTCCGTGTAATTAGATAGTAATAAGAAACAACTTACTAAAGTATCTACTTTTTAAAAGGTGTTTTGTTTTGTTTCGCTTGATAAGTTTAGGAGTTTTTGTATGTGTGCGTATTGTGCATTTAATTTAAATTTCATACTACAACGTACTACCTTGACATTATAGAAAAACGTGAAATTAACAAGCATATAGTCTGTCAATCTAAGATAGTGTTGCACACCTTGACATTTCTACCTTCAACGTTATTATACTTATAACATTAATGAAACAATAAAATAAATATTAATCTTTTCTGTAAAATGAAGATTATCATTTTTTTTTGTCTAGAACTGTTTCTTTTTTATTCATTGTATACTCAATACCGATTTTCATTAGAATTGATCCCGACAGGAATAACAAACATCCTTAAAGAAAACTATTGCTGATATAATTTTTTATGTCTAGTACCTACATAAAGGAAAAGCTATCGTAAACAGAAATCGAAACAGCAATATGCTACAATACAGCCGTTACTATAGATTAGGTAAATGTAGCAATAAAATGTAAAGGCTATTATTTCGCTCGATTGATTTTAAATATCAACAATGGTAAAACAAAAAGTTAACTTACTTGTTTACCCGCCAATAGACACAATAACAATGCGAACATTCAAACAAGTATTTTTTTATTAGTCCATTGTAGAGAGCAGATGGCCATCTAATCGATTGAAACACAAAACCAAATTTAACTAAACTCAAAGTTCAATAAAAAAAAAATCGATTGAAACTATGTGACTTGTGGCAATCTAGGTGCAATCTAGAATTCTACAGAAAACATCTCAGTCTAACAGGATGAAACCTAGTCTTAAGCCCATCTCAAGCTTATCATGTGTACCATTAACGTTTTCTGCAGATATCTTACTAATCGTTCATTAATTTATTATAGTGATAGTTAAATTAATATTTAAGAATTAGCGCTCCTTTAGTAAAGACTACGTCGATAATATAATGGTCAAATGTGCGAATGCTGAGAGCAATGTCTCGGTTAAGTGACTTTTGTTAGTGACTATGCAAAAATGGTGGTACAAGACTTACTTTTAAGTACGGCAGGCATGAGCGACGTGTAGCAGAGGTAGACGACGCTGACCAGTAGGAAGCTGAGGTTACTGAGGGTCTTGGAGCCGTCGTTACCAGCTCGCTCGTACAGCAGACCGAGCAGCACGCCGATTACCATGTGCATGAATAATTTGAGGTGGGATACTGTCTGTGAAAACAAGAATCACTAATGATGTGACTGTTCAGAAAAAATATCTAGAAAAGATTTTTTTAAGCCTCCCGCACTAATGAATTTAATACTTGTGTCGCCGGAGGGTTTTAAAAAGACTCAAGACAAGCATTCGTGGATGATACAAACGCTTGTCCAACACACAACGTGGAAGGTAGTCTGTAGCAGTAACTAAAGGTCTTAATTATAATTAATAGCTTTTATAATAAATTATGGCCTTTATCATATTATACGTACACAATCTGAATCTCCGAGGATTACATTAACACATCCATTAACTTAGGGATTCAACCAGCCGATTAAAACTATCGCAAGCAATTATGTCTCGGGAAAATTGTTCGTACTTCTCAAAGCGAATTGTAATTTCCATCCATTTGAGCGTTATATAATGGCGTTAACGATTGAGGAAATACCACTTGGCTAAGGAGTAAAACTATAGTTAAATTTTCCAACCTGTTTTTACGCAACTTGTAGCCTTCAAGTTTTCTCTGAGGAAAATGGTAAAGATCCCTTATTAGTGCAAAGAGGTTGCAAATTACTGATCTAAATAAGGCAGTGGTACAAACTTGTTTTTCCACGTGACCTACCGCCACGTTCCGCCTAGTTTCCTGCGTGCCTGATGCACGTGAACGCGAAAATTACTGACTACGTAAATTAATTAGCCGTGGAATTTGTACTGGTATCTACTGGTACCCCATTGTGTTAATGGGCAGATAATAAAGTGGCAGTCATTATATGTAGCGTCAAATAGGTTCGTTTAATTTGATGGCAATTTGCGGAATCGGTTCACGATGATGTTGATGATAGCTTAGTATTTAAGATGATTGCGTGTCTACTAAATGGTTACTTCTGAAAAGGTTCAAGATGAGAAGAGTTTAAACTATAATTTATTTTTATAGAAGCTTTTACAGATTTCTTTTGTTATTTTGAAGAAAGTTTTCATCGTACAAACCGATCAGATTCTGACCGAATGTATTCTGTAGTGTAAAAGTCAGGAACTTAAATTGATATTCAATCATAAAACATTTCTTATAAACTTGTGGAGAATTATCGTACGTAATTAGTCATTTTGTGAATCGTATTATGATCTTTTGCTACAATTATTTTAATAAGGTCTTTTCACTTTTAAATCACAATAATGAAAATCAAGTAGGTACCTAAGTACAGCTTGTTTATGGACAGTGATCAGTAAATTTGTTGTTGCTTTAATTTAAACTTGAAAGGTTGTCATTGTAATTAACGTGAATTTGGACCAGTATTGCGCCCAACCTTGGGTTTTTGTTAAGATTTTAATCGTACAAAATATTCCGTACTTTAACCTGGATATTATTATTCATTCTTTCAAGTTAAACTTTAAAGTCTTATTTTTATTTATTTTAAAAAGTTCCAACTGTTGAGGAAACATTTTTGAAAACAGGTTATCGTGATACTTTTTTGAAATATACGAGTTGATAAATTTTCCCTTGTGTTTTTAATTTCTCTACTAATATTCATCCATATGTTATAAATTAAGTATGAAAGTGAAACCTTTTTAGTTTTCTCCAAATGATCTTCATATATCAAACAGTTATTACAAGACAAATTATGCATGAACCTGCACATGGAAAAGACTCGATTAATCTCAATTAAGACTCACCCAATCTCTGTACTGCTGTAGTATGCATCGTTTGAACAGTTTCCCGAACTTGTATAGTTCGTCTGGCGGGTTGACGATGACGGAGGTCTTCCCGAAGGCGATGGCTTCGCTCCTCCTCTCGATGACGGGCAGAGGTGCAGTCTTCTCCGTCCATTCGTGTCTTGAACTCTTCTCTGCTAACAGCTCGTTGAACTTCCCGTACTCACCAGTTGCTATTTCTAGAACTGTGGAAGCAAGACTCTGTTATTGTTTCGTAAAGTGGTCTTAAAAAGGCTTCGATTTTCCTTTGGTTTAATCATTCCGATAAAGGAAAAGTTTATTCCATAAATAGTACAGCAGCTTCCGCGTTTTTATTATGACAATTCGACGTGCAAAAAAATAACAAATATTAACATGACATTTACTTTCACGTCACTTTTATTTCAAATGCCATTGTTCAAAGGATGCATAATGAAGACATTTCCATAAGCTTTCATAATTCACCAGAAATACTCAACCTTCGGTCATTTACCTCAGCCGTTGAACTTTTATGAAAATTATCATGATACTTCAATGAAACATAACAAACAACATATTTAAAGTGGATTAAGTTATCCTAACTGTTGACAATCGTAACATATATTTTACTACTTACGATCAAATGCAGTACACGTGGCTTGCTGCCTACGTGTCGTGAATACGATCTCGAATGATTTTGACGTAACGATAATAACGTAATTACGTGTCTACATTTAGCGTTTTAATGCTTTATTATTTATTTATGTTCTTGATTTCGCCAGTGGGTGTGTGGAGAGGGGGGGCGGGGGGGTGTCATATCAAATTTTATAAATTCTCGAGTTTCGAGTCGAAACTTTCGACAAGCTGTACAAATTCACAATCACAATGGCACAGACTCACGGCAAGCATTCGGGGATCTACACAAATGCTTGACCAAATTGAGAAATGCAAAGAATAAGACTGCAAAGAACAGTCAAAACAAGATTATTACGTGTACCTACCAGGAAATGACCATATATTCATAATTAAATTAAATGTCAATTAATGCATAAACTGTATGCAAACGCATCTTGCCGTATATAATAGATACTGGTCTCAACAAATTACAATAATATCTACATTTACTATTTTAATTCAACCATTTACATTCTACTATTACCTAAGCTTGTGTTTAGCGGATGTCATTAGGTTAGTCATAGTATACAATTAGTCTTTTAGTACAAAAGTAGTATTTGTGTATTTTCAAAACTATTGGGCGCAGGATGTTATTTTGAAAGTACATTTTTTTTTAATTCGAGAAATGGAATAGTTTACGCACGTATTTATACGATTTTAAAATAAACAAAATTATTTAAGAAAGGTAAACTCGCCTTTGTTTTCTAAGCTTTTAAAGAGATAAAATCTAATTCCATAACTTATCTGCTACGTTATAGGTGTGATGAAATAAGAAATGACGTAAAAGAATTTTTTGGTAGTTAGCACATAATCGCATTCGTTGAATAGTATAGCGTGCTTACATTTGAATTATTAGCACTTTAAGCACTTCACACGTCGACGCCTCGAGAATGATTGATGAACCATCTGATTCAATTCATCCAGTGATTTAATGACCTTTTAAATAATTATGCAAATCTTAACTGACGTTATCTTAAGGTATCTTTATTCTATACACGATTCAATTTACATAGGACATTCTTTAGGATATTAAAAAAAAGTACAGTTTTTCGATGATTATAACAATGACATCAATGAAACAAAGGTGTTTCTAATTGATTTTTAAGCAGATTAAGCTATTTGTTACTGGTTTCATTTTTTGCATATTTCTGAACACACCAAAAAGTATAAAACTCACTATTTTGAGATATTTAAACACCATTTCTGACTGCATTCAGGGCTATAGGACTTATTATCCCGAACAAAAATATAAACGAAACAATTACTACTAATAGTTACAATTACCTTTGCTCAGATTTTTCGTAAACAACTCCTACACTACAAAATTTAATCCGTATGTCGATGGAGGATTCAGAAGCATTCAAGTCGCATGCACTAGGCACCCAGATTCAAAACAAGCATTGGTCTTCTAAGTTATAAGTGCCGCTAATTCTGAATATCATAAGACCTAATGTATACTTAGTAAGCAATAAAGATTTGACTTTGACTTAGACGTCGACCTAAACGGAGATCAAACACGCGATATGTACGTCTCGCGCAGTGGGTTTGGCGTGATGACCCATAACACCCGACTATTCGGACCTTTTCGAATCAGACCTAGGAAAACCTCCTACTAGGACCTTGTACTTTGTTATGAATAGCTTTAAACTTACTGTAATCAGCGGGATTGTTGTACATCGGGCACTGCAGTCCTACGGATGCGAGGTAGGGCACCGTGTCCTCACTGGGGCCGTGGAATATGCACATACCCTCTGCCAGCATGTAGACCTGTATCAAACATGTTTAAGTGTTATATATTAATAAGTATACAATTTTATAATATCACTAGCTGACCCAGCAAACGTTGTTTTTCCGAATATTTTTTTTTCTAGTTGTATGTATTTTTAATGCCACATTATAAAAACAAAAAATGTCGTCCATAAAATAAAATATATTTTTTTAGTGTGAGCAACCCTTATCACTTAGGGGTATGAAAAATAGATGGTAATCGATTCTCAGACCAACTGAATACGCATATAAAATTTGGTAAAAATCGGTTAAGCCGTTTCGGAGGAGTACGGTAACTAACATCGTGACACGGGAATTTTATATATTAGAAGAAGAAAGGCTCATGTTTAATAAAACTTAAAAAATGGTAATTGGGATGAATTATTGCGCGTTTACCGAATTCAAAACGATTCAGTTTTTTTTCTAGCCACTGCAGGGCAAAGGCCTCCTCTAGATTTTTCCATTCTGTCCGCTTCTGCCATCCATTGATTCAGTTTTAGAGTACAAAATTAAAAAAGATGTAGTTTGGTTTCAAGATTCAAGTGTTTGTGGTATAATCTTCGTTTCATCCTATATCATAACAGCGTTACAGAAATAAAAATAATCTTATTCCCAGTTGATTTACTCTACATTGTGTTGAATGCAGTCTGAATATTAATTTATTAACTCGAATGATTTAATAAAGTTTATAATGATTATTGAGCTCGCGATGTTAAACATTAATTCAATAACACGAGGTCCCTACATCTAGATCGATAATAGTCATTATCGCGTCGAATAAATACATTCCAATGCTAAAAATTACCTTACTTGCCTTGTCTGATATATTTGCAACCTTTTACGTAAATCGTTACATAATACACCTAAGAAATAAGACAAAACTGTATATTTTATGGAATAAAGTGGATTGCCTTAGTACGGTACTTAATTGTTTGCAGAAATCGCGAGTTTTCATGGTAAGGAATTTATTTCTTTCTTGGACCTATTCAAATACAGTAATTAAGTAAATGGATATGAATGGGTTTTGAGAACTTTGAAAAAACATTTCATCATGAATTATATTGTACTAGAAAGAGAGAAGTAGATATGTTCGCTGAAATTTATTAAAAACCATTTAAACTAAAATAAAAACTGTAATAATTCCATTCTAAAGAGCTCTTTTTTTCTCAATCTACTCGTACTTCGTCATAGGAATAATTTTATTTACGTCGTGATTATTAATTAAATCGGAAAACATTTATGTTACTGACTAAACATTTATGTGACTTTTTTCCTATATAATCCTTGTGATTTTTCCATGTCTTACACATCAGTCATCGCTTAACTATTCGATATAAATTTTATTTTAGTTTTATCATTAATTTATTCGTTGTACGCAAGCTATATGCTAATTACTTATATTGCGGTATGACATTCTGATTAATTATAAAACAATATTCGATGTAATTTTTTGCGCAGTAAGGTTTTTATTTTCGTGTTAAATATAGATATTAGATGTAGCTTATTTCAATGTCATTTTAACTAATTGGAGACTGGACTTGTGTTTGTTCGTATTAATAAATAAATGAAGATAATAATATGTAAATGACATTTCGTTTGGATTTCATAAGCGTTGTTTAGAAGGCAAGCTTTTCACATTCACATTCGCTAGGCTAGGCAAGGGCTACAAAAATGTTTCTTGAAGAGATAGGTAGTGCAGTAGGCCCTCAAAAATCCTGGAAAACCCATCTTACCTGATCAAACATCGAGTAGATGGAGGCTGGAGGCTGGTGTATCGTGCAAACAATGGTGCGGCCATTCTTAGCTAAGCTTTTCAATAATCCCATGCACTGAGCTGACGTTCTGCTGTCCAAACCACTGTGAACAAAATGTTTTAGTTTAATAATTGAACTAACATTTATTCTAACAATCATTCGATTCAACCTAACGCGATCATCTGTTAAACGTTTAGCCTACCAAAGTCATGCCGTAATTAAATTAACGCTGCACATGTTATAAGTGTTTCCTTCATGAGTACCTAATGTTTAACAGATTTGGATTGTATGTAAGCTTAAAGCTTGTGGTACAGGGTGTTTGCCGTGTTTAAAGACATGAACGCGAGCAGAGGCGTGGAAAACCCCGGTTCAGAATGGGACCTATTAATGTCTTAATGTATAGTTCAGTGGGAAGTTTTGGGTGATTATCACTTTACGCTTTATAAAACATTATCGTTTTTCTAAAAATACAGGTAAACAGGTTAATCACTTTGATTGTTATCTTAACTATGCCGAGTAAAGGGTAAGCAATCCAACCCGGCAAAAAATGGTTGAATCTGTTTCATGAGAAAAATGGATTAATTAAACCCAAGTTTAGAACAATAGTCTATCTATCAATTGGACAATCTTCAGTGCATATAATAAGGCAAGAAATGAAATAAATTGCATCCTGGTTTAGACTATTACGATGATTTATGTAATCAACGCAATCATTATGATTCAATTTCTCTTAATTACACCTCATTAGTTAATAGACGCGTAATAAAGTAAGACGGATAACCTCTTCAGACATGTTGGATCATAAATAGTGGTAATAAATTATGTTGAAGTATGATGAACTTTGATTTCGAATATTAATTTACACCTTCTCGATATTTTTGATATAGTCTTTCGTTGATTTTTTTTTTCTGAGATCTATAATCAATTATAAATGCGGAAAGGTTTTTTTTTATCCAGGGAATATGGCTAAGCATATGTTCAAAAAATTGACGGAGACATATGATTATGTATTAAATATTATAACATTATTTTTAATTCAGTAATCTGTCTTGCTGTCATGTTATTTTTTGCTAAATTTACATTAAAGTTTTTTAGTTAATAGGTACCTCATATTAATATTGCTTCAACATAAGCTCACGCTTGTAACATTGGAATAGACACGAACACATAATTTAAATGTCAGATATAATTGTTGTGTATGTATACTTACATATAAGCATGTCAAAAAATAAAAATAAATATTGCTTATTTTCATCGTTTTACGAAAATGTTACTATAAGTAACACATTAACATGCTCTCTCTCGTAATTCGAGGTTTTCTATATAAGAAGGTTTTCTTAGCAGAACCTCAATTCACATAGAAGGAGTTAAAGAACAGCGTCTTTCTGGTAACACTAGCAATCTAAACTCGATTCCTATTGCTCAGCCACTCCTCTTTCATAAAATGGGGATTGACTCATAAACTTCAGTCAATCCAGGGTCACTCACAAGGCCCTCGTGATTCCTTCTGTATTTAATAACTTACGTGGTAGGTTCATCCAGGAACAGAACAGGTGGGTTGTCTATCAGCTCTACGGCTATTGAGAGTCGCTTTTTCTGTCCTCCAGAGAGATGTGAACACCTCGTGTTTTCTGATCCCGCCAAACCCAATGTGCAAAGAATGTCGTTTATCTAGAACAAATTAATTTAATATAGTAATTTACGGATAATCGGTATAGACATGGGGTCTCTACTAGTGCTGACAAAATTTTATGTGTATTAGTATAATAGGGTTGACATTAGTAGCTGTCAGAACATTTTTGCATGGGAAAATTAACCCTTATTCTATGATGTGCAAATAACGGTCAACTATGAGGTGATAGATCACTTTCCAAGCAAACCAACCTGTGTTGTGTGACAATAGTAGGTATTAGTCTAACGGGATTGATCACAGTGATAAATGTAATTTTTGACATCAATACGTCCGTTATAAATTAATATTGCCTTGGGTATTAGGAGCATCTTTCCTTTAACTGTCAATTTGTCAGTATAAATATAAAGCCCGATAAATGTTTATGCAATAAATATGAGACTAATATTAAAATATTTCGACTGTTAACCTGTGCACTGCTCCTTTCGTAATTAAGGTGTTCTTATTTTTTTTGCAGTATCCGAGTTAATCGACCGGGCATCGACCTTTGAGGGCTTAAAACCGGAAACTGGCGAAATACCCACTGGGCATAATTGGTTAAAGGACTAAAAACGGTGTTTCGTATAGCGTACATGTACTGTTTATGCGATTACCATTGACACGTCAAGTAGAACATTAGACGCTTACATATATCGCTTGTTAACTTTCAACTGCTGGACAAATACCTTTACCTATAATAATGATGCTATGGTGTACATAGCCCAAGCATTCCCAAAAGTCTGTTTCCTATCGCCCGGGATACGAGTACTGTAACAACTATTTGATCACGTTATGTCGGACAAAATCTACTTACAACGCTCATCTTTAGCTTTTCTGTAAGTGTATCCCCTAACTTCATATCAGCTGCGAACTTCATGAGTTCAGCGACCGTGAACAGCGGGTTGAGTCTATCATCCTGGAGGATGTAGCAAGACTTCTTTCTATACGCCTCTAACGATCGCATCGAGCTCTTCGGACTTAGCTCACAAATCGTGTCGCCCGCACGAATTCTGCCTGTGACGCCTCGCGTTCTGAAATAGAAGTATAATGGTATAATAAACATGGAAATGTAACAAGTGATCTATAAAATAGGAAGTGTCTGAACGAAGTTTAATAAGGAAGTGTCAAAACAATTAAAGCATAATAATGTTGAAATGTATTTCCGTGACTTGGTGAGGTTGACTTTTGATTGTACCAAAATCAAAAGTCAACCTCATGCATATTATCAATTAAGCAAGCATAATCTGATTTATGAATAAAGAAGAATATACAAGCTAGTAAATAATAAGTTTTTACTTACGAGAAGCCAGTGAGCGCGTTCATGAGTGATGATTTCCCTGCACCAGAGGGTCCCATTATAGCTGTCAGCTGACCGGATTTAAAAAGTCCAGACACACCCTTCAGGATTGTCTTCGTCTCTAAAACAAAAAAGATTAATGAAAACCTAGTCAATTCAATTTACGAGAATTACGTCACCTTCTGTACTAAATTGATTAAAAAAACACATCATAGAAGTATTATCTTTATTTTGATGATAAATCATAATGGGTCACTAAAACAAATCGAACCGTTTACGAAAATACAGCTAGACGATCCAAAAACAGGCCCTAGTGCTAGTTTTGAAGCTAATAATATACTTAGATAATGTTATGTAGCTTATGATTCATAATAACTGTTTTAGATATAAGCTCAACTTGACCTAAAAACTTGGCAATGAACGATGGTGGACTTAATTGGCAGTTGCTGTTAGGAACTACTTAGTAGATATTACCGTTGATGTTGCGATGTTTACACCTCAACGAACTGTGTGTAATGTGAGTAGTATGTAGCGTATGCTATGTTATACTTTTTACCCAAGGAGGGATGTTTTTAGAGTTCACTTCTTTCAAAGGGTAAATCAGAATCGTACTAAGAGACCGCTGACGGACCTTCCGTCATCTGTCTGTACCTCATGAACAGCGATAGTTGAACAAGTGAAATTATCACAGATAATGTATCTGCTGCCACTATTTAAGTATATATCCTTTATAATACTAGAAATAAAGCTCGAAGTAAAACAATGCTTGGCAGGTCAAAATATTGATGGAAACGCAACCGATTTGTTTATATTTAGCCTATTAGTACGGAACCCGAAGTGTTGTGAATCAGGCTCGCTTGCCTTTATGACTTAATTAATTGATAGATCAGATCTTACTTATTTATCCTTCTATATTTTTCCTTATATTTTATAGTTAAAAAAAATGTTATACCTACTATATCTGTAATGACTACCAAGTACCTGACACTTCGAATAATAGGAAATAATTAAATTCCAGTTTAATTATATAATACCTACTCGTAACATTAGTTTTGTCTTGATAGTCTATTAAATGCTTGGGAAGTAAATGGCAGATGTGAGGTCAACTAGTTCCGTTTTATCTAAGGTACAACAACAAAAGCATTAGCAAAAGAAAAAAATCATACGATCAACTATGTCAGCGTGTCTGTCTGTATATATGTCCTGTTAAATAATCTTTTAGTTATAATGTCATTTTTTTTACTCGGAAAATTCCTCATAGATTTTCTTCGCCCTTTGACTTGCAGAAGTATCTATGATGTCTAATTAGCTAAAACCATCTGAGTCACCCTTCCCTGGTTTCAGTAACTTTGGAAGCGTGTGCAAATCACTGCGATACGCGACATAATCATTTAGACCGACGGGGTTTCCCCAGGCTTTCAGTTTTTTTATCAAGCTTTACAGGCTAATTTAGCCTGTTCAGTGTGAGTGCAGCTGTCGAAGTCAGCACCTATTTGAGTGCTTCACTGGATTATTTCGCGACACTCTAGGAGTTTTAAACCAGAGGGCCAAATCCCTTAGATTCGCTGAATTGAGTAAAATATTAAAAAGATTTTAGCTTATTTAGTTAAATTTTTTATTGTAAATTTATAACATTGAGTCATTTCATAATTGCATTTGTAACCACAATTTTGTCATACACATGCTAATTAATAGAAAATGAACTCAAATGTCTAGAAACATCGAACTTTGGTCTATGATATCATGAAAAGGATGACAATAGATATACCTACAGGTACTGAATGTCTATCTTCTGATTAGACATTTATTATTCGATAATTACATATAAATACTTAATTATAGTCGTTAATAATTGTCGAATGGCAATAAAATGACAATTAGTTATACTGAGGAAGGACAAACAGCTTTTTATTACCCTTTGTGTAAATAAAGGACAAAAATAAGTAATATTAGCTGACTCGTTTTAACTCTGTGGAATGAAGAAGATTTGTTTAAAGCCACAGGGAAAAAAACCTTTGAACATGTGGCGGACAGACACATGACAGAACAGTCTTAATTTCGAACAGTAGTTAGATGGAGAATTTCAATAGTATAACTTTTAATTGAAGAAAACTTAAGTAGATGGTTCGATAGCTTAGGCGCGAGTCATTGTTGTAGGTATTAAGTTTTTCACTTTTAGTATCACTATTTGTTACTTTAGAATTTAATATTTCGTGTCATAAATTGAATAACATATAAACTAATAGTTCGCTTACCATGTAGGCAATAATTGCAACATGTAAAATCAAAATCAAAATCAAAATTCATTTATTCAAATTAGGCTACTAAGTAGCACTTTCTGAAGGTCAGGTTACATTGGACAGCACCCAGTTTCGCCCACCCATCAACCGAATAAAACCAAGTTTTAATCACATTCCACAGAAGTATTTTTATAATAAAATCTGACCGTAATATGATCATTGCAAAATATTTAAGGAAAGCAAGTTGAACCACTTTAAGTCCTTGTATAAAAAAAAAACCCTTTCAAAAAATAATGAACGCAACTAATTAGTTGTATCAAGGATTTGGGATAATTTTCGATTTTAAACGCCTGACGGCTTTATAGTTTCAGTTGGAACTCTTTTGATTGCTAATCTCTTCAATGAATCTCGGGTTGCAGAATCAAACTAAGAAGATGTATACCGGGGCTTGCATAGTGGCTTGAACGTTGAGGTTAAGCAACGCTGTATAAAGGATGGCAGGGATGGTCGGCCATAAAGGATCTGAATCCTTTATGGCCGACCATCCCTCCGTGCATCGCACAACAAGTTAATGTCGGTCCCTGTTGTCTTTGTGAGGAAGTAAGCAGACCATGTTCATTTGTTAAATACTAATTTTAAGTCAATTTTGTCGGTTTACTTCAAGTCTGTCAATTTAGGTCTGTTTTATTCGAATCATCTCTGGAACCCGACACTATTCTTGCATTGGCATGGGTTGGAACTACATACATATATACTCGATGCACAGCAGCTCACGATGGTAATAGGACTGGGTTGCTACTGGTTTGATTCGTTGGTACGATTCGAGGACCGAATCGAAGATCGAAATGAATTTGAATCAAAATCAAAATCAGAACCAAACCAGTTCTTGCTTTTGGCAATACATCAAATTGACCGACGGAACTCTGTATAACATCTAGGTAGTACCTTCCCAGAAAATATTGATATTATAATCTGCAGCTTAACGATTATAAGGCAAAGAACACTAATTTATCAATGACTTCTGAATAAAGAGTTGAATAATAGACCGTGATATTTATTAATTACCTAACTTATAATTAATGTGACCAAGCCACAAGCGATAAATTTTCTTAAATCTTGTTATTCATACCATCATTAATCAAGATTTTTTGTGAATTGGATATTCCTTGAAACTCCGAAGTATATGTCATGCTATTCAAAAGTTCAATGTCCGATTGGTTTTTACCAGGTCTATGCAGCTAGTCAGGTCAGGATTGTTGAAACTTATCTGTGGAGGACAACTCCTTCACTGATTATTGACTGTAGAATGTATTTTAGCTCCAACTTTTCAATTTGGCTATCTTTAATTATAAGTGCGAACAAAAACTAGTAATAAGATTGTAATCATAAGGCAATCTTAAGTCATTGTGGGTGAGTGGTAAAGGAAAATGGCATGAGGAAAAATAATTGCCTACGCGCACTGAAAACCTAGGCAATGAATTGATATAAACTTTCGTCTTACATTTCTTGTTCCAGTGTTATACACAACTGCAGATATTTTTAAACAACAATCACATACACAATTTGTTGCTAGTTCAGCCAGAGTCGTGCAGAACACTCGCAAACGATCCTGTGACTCTGGCTCAGGCAGTTGAAGGGGCACGGGGTGTATAAGTCGGTGTGAGTTTGAAAGAGATTGTGATAGCCGAGTGGTAAAGGAAAAGAGTAACTCCCCGCGACACAAGGATTAAATTACAGCAGGAGATGTTATTAATAAATATATATGATCATACTCTCTGCGTGGGTCAAGTCATTAGCATTTCAACCCGGAAAACACAAAAAAGGTTCGCAAAAACCGACTAATAAGTTTTGGTAGTTGTGCTAAGTTACGTGTAAGTTTTTGCTATTTGAAAACAAAACAATTACTGAAAATAATAATAGTTAGTTTTTGTCCTGTAGCCTTCAGACCCAGTACCGTGACGAGTATTTAAGATAAGTGATATATGTATAGAATCATAGCATTATAATTATTTCTATAGAACACCGGCCGCATTTGTATTTTGTTCTGTAATTGTATAATTAGCGGAAACGCGTGGTTTACTTGTTCACGTTGTTTTGTTATCAATGTAACAATGTTGGAGTTCAAGTTCGTTTAATATCGTAAGTTGTTAGGTAAGGGCAGATCCATTTATTAATATGCGGCAGTGTTGCTAATTCACAGTACCAAATAATGAAATTAAATAAATACGCAAAAAAGGTAATTGGAACTTTTCTGCCACTATTAAAAAAAAAAACACGAAGGTAATCGCATATCTAATATTATCCATTGAATATTACCGTTTTTGTGCAAGGGATCAGCCAACTAGATACATAAAAAAAAACTGGTCATGACTCCCGGGTATGGTATAGGTTAAATATAACAAATCGGTTGGGAAGCATATACATCCCTATAATTTAGTTTTTACCCAACAATATATTTATAACTTTAAAAAACATTGGTTAACTTCAATCATTTTTAGGATTTGCTGTTATAGCGGGCATAGGAGTACATCATAATATGAAACATAAAAAAAATGATTGCATGACACACAATATTGATATTTTTGAAATGTATTTTTTCCTTGATCACTACCGGTTGTGAATCAGAACTTGAATCTTTCGTGATAAATAAACTTGATACCGCAGAAGTCGAGTGGTTACAATAATGATAAGTAGTTTCAGCGGTACTTAATAAAACCGTTTCGAAATAATGCTATTTTATTCTAAATTGTTCTTGTTGACATTAAAACCTTGGGTCATTTGGATTGTATGAAATATTTTTTTTATTCTGGTTTCAGAAAAAAAACAATACGTAACATTTTTTTTGGGATTCTATACGAAAAAAGTTAAACTAGGACAATATTTCTAAACTGCTATGCTTGATATCTATCTATTTATCACCTGGCTGCAACTCATAAACCGCTGTATTTAGACGGATGACTTTTTATAAAGTAAAATATGTAAGATTCCATGATCTTTTTTGAAGTTTTAATACGCAGAATTGCACAGAACCATCGTGAATTAGTTCGACTGGAACTTGGCCGGTTGTTTTAATGATGATTCTTTTTTAATTAGCATTACTTTGTCTGCAATTAAGGGATCCCTTGTTACACTAATAACTTTGTTATCTGCTAGTAAATTTTCACGTGTCAACAATGTTTCCGCTAACATGTTCCTTAAATTATAGGAACATTTTAGTATTTATATAGAAAATAATGAAACATTTCCAAACTTACATAAATATATAAGTTTGTAATGTTCACTAGCTCTTGCATGCGAATTCGCCTGCATGGCTATAAAGATATAAGTTGGTAAGCCTCTTTTACAAGTTTTTTATCGTATTTCACTACTGCTCTGCTCCTATTAATCATAACGTGATGGTATGTCGTATAGCCTTTCTTAATGAATTCAACATTGAAAAGCTTTTCCAAATCCGACCATTACTTTAATTAACTTTATGAAATCAGTATAGGGTTCTTTTAGGTTCTTTATCTTATCATTAGGTCTCTTTCCATATAAAGTCCCGTATAAAAGGGAATTAAGCAATGAAAACGCTTGCACATTGCAGGTTTGCGATACATATTGTTTTGAAATAACTGAGTTACACAGTACACTGTAACCGTTACATATTATTAAAAAATATCGTTGGTAAAGTATCAAATGTTTCAGCACCTTTTTATCTTTGCCTTACACTTGAAATACTTTCATTTTACTGCTATTTAATCAATGATACAATTATATTCTAAACTTGGCAACGATATAAACACATGCAGCGTTGATATAATCCAAGGAGTTCAAACATCGACTCGTGCATCGTTTAAACGTGTCTGAGATATTTAGTAAATAAATAATAAATCAAGTATCCGTTACAACACGATGTAGAGGTGATCTAATCAATTTGTTTTTATTGACATTTTATGAATGCTATTTACCATAAAAACATACACTTTGAGAACTAGGAAATACCCCTTACAAGAATAATCTGCGTTCTAAACTGTCGTCCTATCTGTAGTCGAAATGTATTTATAATTGTAGAAACAACAATAATAGGGCAATGTTTTTTTTTTTAAATAAACGACTGCCGTCAACTTCATTGTATTGGAAAATAAATGTTTATTGTGTTAGAGTAAACATCATCGAAATCATTCGATTCTAATAGATGTTTTTCTCATTACAACCCTATTTTCAGTCTCCAATTTCTTATTTTATTTTCATCAAACAATCTGCCTTTGATCGTAATACTTATAAGCAACATAAATTGCCTTAGTTGGTTAGAAAGGTTGGCTATCTAGTTCCCCAAAAGAATTTTCTATTTGCCTAAGACGATTGACTGATGGACGAAATTGGAGCCAATGTTTGGAAAAACGAATTTCAGCCTTATTAATTGAGAAACGTGCTGTTAATTGTCTAGCTTTACGACGCTCTCTAACAATGTCACTAGCTAGTAACTAACGTAAACACTAAGTTACCAAGTCACAGGTTAAAAACATGTTTCTACATAATTATCATGTTAGCAAGTTAATAAAAGTATAATATACAGTTGTTTCGCCGTTGTGACTATATTACGGAAACAAATCGAATACGTTTGCAACGCACTGATGCAACTATTTTGTAACTTGATACTTCGACGTGTAATAATTTAATCAGCGTGTTGGTCTAAAATATTAGTGCGCATAGTAATAACGACATGTATGTGTGGAATGTGTCACCTACGAAATCTAAACACCTACTATTGAGTTTATGCAATTAGAAAGATTTTTGGGGACCGGTTTCGTCTTTCTGTAATTCTGTATATTCAGTTTCTATATTTCTAGCATGACACATTTTAACAAAAAATATTTACTTAATAATCGAATGCTGCTTTGAGAAACTAGAATAATCATGAAGAAATAAGAAATCATTGGGTAAATATGTTTTATTTTTTTATACGACTCCCGCAATTATCAATGTTATCCTTGTAACGCGGAGGGCTTCACAAATATTTACTTAAGTCACTTTCGTAAAACACCCAGATTCAGAACAATCATTCGTGGAACCTGCGACACAGGGCGCACTGTGGGTTTGGTGTGATCACCTCAACCACTTGGTTATTCGTGCTGAAAAATCCCTCTAAAATCTATAATGTGCCTAATTTTAAGACTAGAATTAAATGTTTTAAAGCATAAAGTCTTGTGTTTACACCTGTAACTTTTTAATCCTCTCACTTATCAAGATTGTGCATAGGTTAATTAATTGATGATCTGTCGGTTATTAAAATGCATATTTACACACGTAGGTACGTCAATGGCACTAAAGGTTATGTTCTCGTAGTTCAACAGGATAGTTTCCTTATTAACTGTGTATATAAGAAAACCAGTTCCTCGCTTGACTATATGCTTTCAGAGATTTTTATATGCAGCAATAATAATACGTGGTGGCCTTCCGGTTCTATGAATGGCTTTATATGCACGAGATGCAGGTTCGATTCCAACGCAGGCAAAGAACCAATGTGTTCACTACTGACTTACGGGGAAGGAAAGCTTCATGAGGAAACCTGGATTCTCCTAATATTGGAATCTGAAGAGCCGAATGTTGAAATGAAATGATCAGTCTACCATCTCTATATGAAAAGAGGCCCGTACCTAGCTACCTAGGACCTAGAGGTTAGATTTATAGGCTTTTGCTTGGAACAGGGAAGACCTACGGTGCTACGGGCCATAGCCATAACTAATAAATTCAATTTAAACTTCCATGTATAATATCAAAACAATAATTATGAAATGTTGTTTTTGTTCAGGTTTTTATATCGCTGACAAGGGACTGAGCAAAATACGGCAAAAAAACGAATAAAACAAAACTCAATTATAAAAAAAGTTACATGTTTGTTTTTTAATATAATCTAAAATTATAATATAGGTATACATTACATCTTATTATGTATTACGGCGGCCATACAGTGAAACATTATTGGTAGTACATTCTACATAATTAAACTATCTGTATGTATACGTACTAACGGATTTATTTATGTTACTGTGAAAGCAAGATTTTCTAGTAAACCCTATTTCTAAACCAAAGGTTATTGATTAAAGTTCGAACTCTTGTGAAATAGAACAGTTTTGTAGCTTTCAACTTCATGAGAAGCAGTATAGATTTTTTTTTCAAAAAGCCGACTGCCGCTTTGTATAGTTAAATCCTTGTATCGCGGGGATTCTTACAAACAATCAAATCACAAGCAACCAGGCTCAAAACAAGCATGGTTAGATCACGAAAATGCTAGGCCTAGGAGATTTCGCGTGGTGACCGTACCACTCAGCTGTCCATCCAGGCTAAATATGAAATACACTATATTTAATTTAATAACATTTTAATCATAGCCTAAAAACTTACCAGAGAAACCTAGATTTACCCATATTCGTGTTTCTAAAGTAACCAATTTACGTACTATAATTAGTCAAGGACATATTTTCTTCCTCACTATTATATAGGTCTATAGTGCATTTAACTACGCATATTGTTATTGTAGATTTCTACAACGTCATTTTAAACAGATTACAGCTAACTGGACTGAGTTCACGTGCGATCATACACGTGATTGTGGTTAACTCAGTATCATGACAACGTAATATGAATGACAATAGTAGCAAAATAAAGTAGTTCAGGGGGTCTAATAATCTCTTGAAGTAAGACTTGAACGTGTGGAAACGAGATGACGCTTTATGAAAAGTGCGCCGTCTTACTTCATCAGCTTCATCATCCACAGCCTCCCCTTTCTACGGTCCTGTGCTAGCCTCATCCAGACTCGACCCGAGACCTTTATTATGTCATCGACCCATCTTGCTCCCATACGACCGACGCTTCTTTTGCCTTGTCTTGGCCACCAGTCTGTCACCGCCTTAGTCCACCTGCCGTCACTTCGTCTGCCCAAGTGGCCTGCCCAGCTCCACTTCAGCCTCGTTATTGTGTCACCGACGTCTCGAACCTTGGTTCGTTTACTTACACAGCTGCAACTGCTGTCTTAGGCAGTCTTAAGTGGAGGCAGGCTCCTTATAGTTTACAGTGCTGTTTCTACTCTGGTATTATTTAACTAATCTCTATACACGCTTTAAAGACGTAAATTACAACTCTGATGAATAATTGGTAGCCACGATATCAATTCTGTACTTAGAAGATAACCGGTAGTAAACAACCTTTTAACTAATATTTTTACGGGCAATCATTTTGAAACAATTTTTTTTACGTAAAACGTATAGTCTTGTTTTTCCTATTTAATTATAATAATTACCATTTAATTATTATGTAAACGAATACTTTTTTACAGAATTTAGCTCACGCTGCTATTTTTTTTACATACACAAGACTTTTGAGTTCCGTATTCGAAAAACATAAATCGGAATTGTGTTGTGTGTCTGTCCGTATGTTACACCACTTTGTTAGTAAGTATTAAGACCATACCAGTAACCGTTATAGTAAGATAATGTGGAATGTATCGGATACGTGGTTGATTTGTAATTCTCAGTAAAATCAAGTTTAAATTTCCATATTAATTGATAGAAGGGACGAGTTGACGAATTAAATTATTAATTATTTTTAATTTCTCCTCTCGACCTATATAGTGCTAGATAACGAATCATCCGGATATGTGAAATAGATTTTTTTTTTCTATCAATGTACATTTTATGCGTATGTGTTGGATTCGCTCTTGCCCAATGTGTTTCGAGTAGAGTAACTAGTTTCTCGTAATTGTTTGTATCATTTTTTATTACCAATGAATTTAATTAGAAATACAATCTGTTTCACATAGGAACACTACACTTTGTACCTATTTTAGGGTACCTCTAATGGAAGAAAAGGAACACCTCTTTTATATACCTGTTATGACTCCTTGCCTGTGACAAACTTCGTTTTCCACTTATAAGGCAAAGGTATAAAGTTAAAATTAATCCTAAAACTGATTCAGGATCTGCGGTTCCTTGCAGCTGAGGAAAAAATCCCTTCACGCCTAGGCTATCAAAAGATATGGCCATATATTTGCAAAGGGAATAATAATCACGTGATTAATGGTCGAATTATGAAGAAGAAGTTATATCTTACAGGAATTAGTCAGAAAACTATTAATTTATAGTTGTATTAAAAAAAGTGGTGGTAGGGTCGGTTTGCAAGTCCGACTTGTCCGGTTATAAATCAAGATTAAATTTATATCGATATGACGCAGGATTGTAAAAACTTGGCCTGCATGCAAAAAATGCTAGGACAAAAACTCTTCTCATAAATTAGACGAAATATAAAAACGATTTAATTATAATTATAGAAACACAGCGCGCGATGTGAAAATAAATTTGTTTTTTTTTTTCAATACAAACAATATACACCGTGATTTCTTAGTCGTCTTACAAAAGCAGCCCAGTTCAGGTATCCAATGACTAGAACACGTTCATGATAAAAAAATAGGTATTTATGAAATTTGAATAAATTTAAAATGCAATTTTTATTCAATATTATGATGCAATTCGTAGTTTTTTAGAAACACAGCTCTGTTGCGAGCGCTTTCCGAGCCTTGTAACAATGGTGAGGGGCGCGGGCGGCGGCGTTTTTATCATTTTTAAGAGTATATTATTAGCCTAGGGGTATTTTGTGTCGGATACATGAACTGTTTTGTAAGACGACTAAAAAATCACCATGTATAACCGTTGGACAATATCATGTTTGGTAGCTGAGTTTAGTTTCAAAAGGCTAACAGATTAGAATAAGCCTGTATAACCATATAACATATTATATTCTCAAACATAAATGTTAATGGCATTGTTTAGTTGCGACGTTCAAACAATGTTTGTAAACAACTTTACTTAGATACGTTTATGGAATTGTGCTAAGATAGATTCTGCCTTGCAGTAGTAATAGTTTTGTTAACCTCAATGTCAAAAGATGTTATGATTTTGACGTTTCTGTTGGCCTGTGGCGTCATAGCTCCCAAACGGATTGAACGATTTCAATTTACTTTTTTTTATTTAAAGTTCGATTAGTGTTGCGAGTGTTCTTAGACGTTTTCGATAAAAATCGCATGAACCGTTTCAATTGTGGGGGTTGAAATTGAGTTAAAAAATTAAGAGAGTTCTAAGCTTGAGAAATTTGATAGTGGGTTAGTCGGGAGTTTTTTTATAACAATCAATTATGTGATAGAAGTTGACTCGTGCCTGCTTCGTCAGGCATTCGTTTTGATATATAGCCCACTTTACTCACAAATAACGTGACTTTTATTGTTAAAATAAATTTCAAAATCGTTTGAATATATACTGAGATAGCCCCCAGCAACGTCAAATTTAACCTCTATTAATATAATATAATGTAGACAGATGAAGGTCTACATGTACATACACCCACTCGATTAGAAATAATTACTAAGGAATACTGGTTCCAATTTAAACAAAAAACTTGATAGATCGATACGAGGTAATATAAAATAAAATCCAGCACAAAAAATCTGATATGAACTGGACTTTAGAATTGTCTAGGACATAAAGGAAAATTTTCGCATAAATAATTCGTATGCAAAAAGAGGACACCCCGTAAACTCTCAACTTCTTAAAAAGTAACCAAATAAACCTTACATATTATTTGATAAATGCATACTCGTAAAATATCGTTTATTTTTGACAAATGCCATAACGGTATATTGAAATAACTCATCACGAAATTACACGTGAAAATATGACTAATACTGAGTAAAGAAAACTAATCATTTGATATTTGTTTGATGACGACCTTGATCTCTGACTGAAGTTTAAGTATACAAACCATGTAGGCCTGTAGGTCAGTAAAAGATTTATAAAAACAGCTTTAAGAAAACACAATTTTCTTAACACTAAAGGAAAAAACCATTGCGTTTTCTATTCACGTATACATATAATTGTCGACGATTATGTCCAATTAACTATAGGTTGTTTCTGAAGCAGCTCATGACTAATCAATACTTGCAATAACAGGATGATACGCAAATCTAAAGTGTCTCAGGTTTGAATAAGTTTACTGCTTCTAACTGTTTGCTTTTCTTAGTCAGTGCATTGAGAGCTACTTGAACACAAAATTGCATGAATCATAAAACTAACAGGGAAACCGACTTTGACAATAATGTTGATCATGCATTCATGTTGCCGAATGCTACAAGTCAAAATTGTATAAAAATCGTTGGTATTTTTATCTGATTTCCAAAAGGTACAGGTAAAAATAATTAAGCAAAAAAAAACCATTACTTATGAAAAGAAAACAATTTAAACCTTTAATAAACATACTTTTGACGACGTCCGTGGTCGAGTGGCGTACGCACCGGTTTCAAGGTGTCGCTAGCTCTGAGGTCCCGGGTTCGATCCCCGGTCGGGTCAATGTAAAAAATCTTATTTCTACATTGTCTCGGGTCTGGGTGTTTGTGGTACCTTCGTTGTATCTGAATTCCATAACAGTTCTAGCAACTTACTTTGGGTTCAGAACAATGTATGTGATGTTGTCCGCATTTATTATATGTTAAAAAAAAAACTTATATTTTGTAAACAAACCTTTGCTTTTCGATAAACTCGTAAAGTACCTAAGTAAGGAAGCTGTGCGAACTGTTGATGCAAAAAGTGAGTGTCAGTGACCTTTTACGGACATATTGTATCCGTTCACGGTTATGATACAAGTACTGCGATGTTCTCATTTATCTAGTGCATTAACATACAAATCAAGGTTAAGGCTTTCTAACACCGCTTTAAATGCTTGCTGTATTCATTCACTCAGTTAGTTTTATTCATTTATATTTTGTTCTCGATCTAGATTTTTTTAAAACCAAAGCGATATCTAAGTCAACAATTCAGTAAAATAATTACTGGCGAAAACAGTCATATAGCCTATCGCTCCATTACAAAAAAGTTTGGTTGCAAAATTCCATCATAATATCATAAAAGTAAATTATAATACTATTGTCTAATCATTATCATTTTGCGTTAAGAGCGTCCCGTGACCGCAAAGTATATTATAAATAGCATTGTCATTATATTGATAATGTTTTATTACATAATGTTCACTTAATAGTATGGTCAAGGCTTTTATCACGGCCAAGGTGTCTAGGTCTCGGTTTGGTCATATTTCTTCTAGATGACCTGAAATAATGTACCGTTATCTAGCGGTTTATTTTGGTACTTTCACAAACTATGTTGCTATAAAAAGATCCGTTTTATATTGTGGTATAAAACCTTTTAGTGATCAATTATACCTGAGCGCTCGGTAATATGCAGGTACAGGTTAACTGTTGAAAATTTATATGACCAAAAATGATGTGAAAAAAAGTCATAGCAATGACTATTTAGAGAGTTAGAGCTGTCTGATGATGATAATTATGTGTGATATGTATGAATTGATTTTCCCAAAAAAAAACTCGTCAAGTATTTATTTATTAGGTCCGATTTTTCCTAGTAAGTGAATATTTTATTATATTACTATCGTTGCACAGGAGCGGAATATGACCGGGATTTGTCTGAACAGGTTGTATAACATATTAGGACCAGTTCATTAGTAAGACACACTTTACTTAGACCACTAACATCATTATTCAGTAATTATAAATACATACGTATAAGGTTGTTTGCTGCACAAGTCATTCGGTACTAAGGGACCGACTGGTGCAAAACCGGTCAAACTTGATTTTTCTTGGATATTTTGTTTTGGATTGTATCAATGTTTTCGTCTGGACACTTCAAGTTGTTATGTTCCAGGAATATAGGCACTTATGTTGGTACTTCATGGTATTTGTAGAGTATTGTAAGCTGTATTTCAATCGATTTTTTTTTGCTAAAGCAACATGGAAAAGAAGTATGTGCTCAAAGGGCGGCCATTGACTCGTACTACTTACTATCTAAGCAGAAATTCTGCTATTTACAAAGGCCAATTGAAAAAATTCTGTACGGGGTGGAACACTCACTATCAACGCAATGAATTTCCAATTATTTTGTTAGCAGATGCTTGGGAGGATAAGAATACTGTAAAATTTTATCCAATTTGCATACATTAATCGGCAATTGTCAATAGCGGAATTGGGGCCGGGGTCTTAGGGCTAGGTCTTGTCGAGTATTTTTCATTTCAGGATATCGCCGGTAAGTGCCTGAAAATCTCATCTTCGTCAAAACAAGGAAATTTTGCCAATATAATGTTTTATTAATGAAAGTCTTTGTTACTAAGTGTCAGAGGTGCAACATAGTTGTTCATTAGCAACAGAAAACATCATTATGTTGTACTATGATTCATACAATCAAGGTCTTTGACTCCAAAAAGGATTCAGTCTTCGTCAGCACTCAAAGCTCGTGCCAAAATGCATTACTATGTACATGTGTGTATGCAAGCAACACCTATCCGTTGATTACGTGACGGTCAAGGTGCATGGCGCAATCTTTACTGATAGTACTTCCTGTTTAGCAATTAGCTAGACTAGTCTTTAAGACAATGGTCATTGCTAATTAATAGTAAAAAAGTTTAATAGCAGCGCAACCTGTCCTGTTTGCGACACAATTTATTAGTGGATGGAGACAATTATTAATGTTTTTTTTTTCAGTATTAATGAGGTCACAAAGTATAGTCATAGTGTCCGTTCATATATCGTGGTTAATGAAAAGTATTTGCGAAAGAAAATAATTTATTCTAGATAACAGTCTTACGATGCAGTGTTATCCAATAAAATGAATGAAGATACGCAGTCACCCTTTGAACGGCAGAGACTGATTTGTGTATCTAAACCGCCAAGGGCGGTACACAAACGTAGACAAAAAAAATTCTATACATAAATTCTCATTTTAACTTTATGATTCCACTCTAAATAGGTCTTATTACAAAAAGTACAGTGTAAACACATTACTACTTAGACTATTAAAAAGCAAAGTCAGCATTGTTTTATTTCGTAAGCATTATTACTCGTATTACTACACAATAGTTTGACACTTACAATTCTAGTAAAGTCAATAACAAAATGAATGAATTTATATAATTTATAGAATGCATTGAAATTAGTTATGAAAAATAACTTAAAGACGGACAAACAATTAAGAAGTAAACCGGTGTGTATATATGAGAAAAACATGCGGAAAACTTTGAATTCGTTAAATTCCTTTTTATTTTTAGATATGAATTATTCCAGTCTGTTCTGTTGCAATGTCAGTTTGAAAACTAAATAATTTACGATGTAATAATTGAGTGCTTGTGTGAATTGCATTGTAATCGTCACGTCTCGCTGACAATCTACAGTTTTTGAACAAATAAAAGATTATTGACTTATGTATGTATAATAGGTACCTTTTGTTCGCATGGGAAACATCAAAATATGATGATAATGATTGTCGTCTGTCGTCGCTGATTAGCCGTAGACCTTCGTTTTCAGGGGGAGGACTTTGACAGTTCATCCGGACTGTAAGATACATATACATACACGTAGATGGTTTCTTGATGAGATTGAGTGTGAGTAAAGTCGTTGCAATGTCCCTTGATTATTTTTGACTATTTGTTTAGGTACTTAAAAAAAGGATACAAAATACTCAGTGTGTTTTGTGTAGAAAACTCATTTTAAAATCGCTGCGTGAGTTAGAAAAGGAATTAGTCATGCTTTCCCGATAAATACGAGTTCACCGTTAAATAAATAAACGATAAAGATTGCAAAATCGAATATACCACTGAAATATATCAATCGTTTATTTATATTAGATATGTGATTACATTATATAAAAATACCCGCCAACATTGTTTACCTTTTTTAAGTAAAAAAAAAAGTATGTAAAGGCTGTGTCAGCTGTGGGAGGTTTATAGTTTACTAGATGCGGCCCGCGACTTTGTCTGCATTGTAAATCATGTAATTTTATTTAATTCATTTTGGTAAATGATTTGTTGTAAAGTTTATAACTATATTTATTGTAGCTTGACCTTGTGTGATAAAATTGCCAATGCGTCGTTGACATAATTAAGTGTATGTATATTGTTATTTTATGACTTTGGTAGTCATTTAACTATCAATAAAATGAGCTTTAACTTGTTGATTGAATGTATTAAAAATGGCATTATCTACAACTACACGTAACACAATAAGCTTGTAACCCTGTCTATCGATTATTGAAAATAGACTGAAATATCCCAGAGCTAATCAAAGGTTTTTAAATATGTCAAGATTAATAATAAGAATAAAAATTCTCGCGTCCATTTAAAATTATTAATCTAAATTAATATTTAACTATTTTATGATTAATAAAAACCGAGATACCTTTTAGTGTGGGACCCTGATAATATTAATTGTTGAAACAATTTTATTCTGAGTCAATGTCAGGGCACGCTTGCATGCAGCACGCCACCCTTATCATGTTTATGTAATAAGTAATTATAGGTGATTAAAACATATAATTGAAAAATAAAAATATATCATTCATTCTCAATAAAACCTTTATAAAGGTATATATAAAAGAATTTGCCATCACTGTCTGTCCCTATAAGTGTGCTTATATCTTAAAAACTACGCAACAGACGCTGATACGGTTTTTTTTAAGTGATTGTATAGAAAGGTTTTTATGTTCAGTTTTAAAAACTAAAATTGAATTTCTTAATATGCTATGGATAGGAAGGAACTTCTTCAAGCTTGGCGCTCATTATTCCATAAAAATATATTTTGATCGAATTTTAATTTTGTTTCAAAATCTGTAAGTAAGTATGTAAGTAATATCTAACAATTAGTAGATAACCCAACTTGGTATTGAGATAGCAATCGCAAACGCATGGCACAACCTGAGAGCGTACCGCTGCCTCTGCACGAAAGACTTGCATTTGTGGAAGAGAGATACCGTTCTACGCCGGGTAGTGCGCCATCTTGCTTCTACAACTACAACAGTCTTATTTTAAAAGGCTTGACGTCCACCGTGAATGTTTTCTCTAGCTTCCTGTGCAGTGCGCAAGAAACCTATTTCTATTAGTACGTATTTGACGCAATGAACTGTGCAATAGTGTAACTTGAGTAAAAGCCTTTCTGAGAATCAATATGTGACATGTAATAATGTAAATAAGTGTGATAATAAGTAATAATAAATATTAAGTATGGCAGGATTACAAGTACAAAATATCAACGCAATAACACAAAGTTTCGATATCTAAGTTATTTTTTATTTTTCAAGTTCGATAACGGGCTTCGTATCATGTGACCATCCTAATATTCTTAGTTCAAGCATTGCCTAGTCAGGTGCCTAGTGGTTCATGGCCTAGTCTTTATCGAGAAAGTAGGTATCTGTCAAGTTTATGTTTATAAATAATAACGGCACGGATAGCCGAGTGGTGAAGGTCACCACGCCAAACCCACAGTGCGCGACGTTTCGGTAGTTCGAATCCCCGCGTAAGACAAGCATTTGTGTGATTCACGAACGCTATACAGACTGAGTGTTTATTTGCATGTATGTTGGATGTTTGTGCAACCCAAAAGAAATAAATGCCGTTTTGCGTAGTCGTCCCAAAAAAATATTCTGTAGAAGAAATCAATCAGTCATTTTAGAGGCTCGGACCGGCTCGGTGCTATGATAGCCATGGGAAGCATCATGTATGTAGATCAAATCTATACTAATATATAAAGCTGAAGAGTTTGTTTGTTTGAACGCGCTAATCTCAGGAACTACTAGTCCAAATTGAAAAAATATTTTTGTGTTGAATAGACCATTCATCGAGGAAGGCTTTAGGCTATAAAGGCTGCGACTAATAGGAGCGAAGATACAATGGAAAATGTGAAAAAAAAACAGGGCAGGTATAAATCATAACTTATATCTTCTACCCACGGGGACGAAGTCGCGGGCAACAGCTAGTCGAGTATAAACTAGATTACCAATACTTCACATCTTTTTAGTCTACACACACTAATGAAGTCGCTTAGAAACAACTGTACTCGAACATCGATATCGGAATCGCCTGACAGTATTTACGTCAAACATACCCCGTAATTTTGTTAACAGTTGTCATTTCTCACGTAAAAGTAGGTGTACATGTTTATGAACTTTCTCTACCAAGGGCAAGACATGACGATATTATGTTGGAGGAAACGTATCGGATCCATCCAACTGGCATTTCAAAACATGTGGTAGAGATCATTTAATCTCCGGAAGAAGTGAATTACGGCTCTACTATAGTCTAATACATGAAGGCGGATTCATAAATGGTGATGTCACAATATTAATCCGAGTATAAAAGAAATGATCCTCCTTGACCCCCATATTAAGCCAGACCGCTTTCTAAATGCATCTCGACGCAGACTCAAATTATTTTGAAAACGAATAGATATCCATTCTAATTTGAGAAAGTTTTGCACTTATGAGTTATGTGTGTTGGTTAGGTAATGTTTTTTGTTTAAAATTATTCCGAATGTATTCACTTCTAATAGGAAAATAGGTGAAATTGAATAAAGACAACTAATGCAGCAAAGTTTTTAGCTTATTGTGCCAAATTGTGATGTTGACTAAAACTGACATTTACGTTTGCTTCCATCTCAGACACCTAAATAGTATAGCGGACTGTCGAAGTAAAAATGTCAATAACAAAAAACATGAAAAAGGCATTGAAAAATAAAGTGAACCTATAATAATGAATAATCTGGCCGAGTCTAACTGAATAACACAATTAACACAATTTTTAAAATAAAACCAGAATTTAATGGATGTTTCGATTTCATTTCAAATAAAATAAATTATTTTAACAGTTATAGCCTTAAGACTCAAGATCGTTTACAGAGGCATGGTTCCATTTTCTTTATTCAAAAATTAAAAATGAAAATAGCCTGCGTTTACCCGACTTATAATCGGCGAAGATTAATTTGCTTGGGTTCACGAATAAATCATCAGTGGGTAAAAAAAGTATTTTTTGTGTCAATATCTGTTCCAAATTCAAATCTAAATTAATTGACACAAAAAAATAAATAATTTATTTATGTTTATGCATAGGTGTAGTTTACACTTTCTTCATGTTTTAAATGAAAGGCATTTGTTTTAAATTAGAATGTAATTATTGTTGTATGTCTACCAGTAAAAGGAATATTGTTATTTATACGCTTAAATGCATAATTGCGACCTATGTAAATTGTTATCAGCGTTTATTGATAGTTGAAGAGGTATAATAATAATAATATATTTAGCCATGATAACAATGATATAGACGAAGAGAACAACAGAACTATCCTTAATAGCTGCTAAACGATTAAATCGATCGAATTGTGATGCTACGAACTTGATGATAAGACGAAGTACTAATCTGTTTCATAGTGCTTAATGGTCATAGTCATTAAAAACCACTCCAAATGCAACAAGAATCGGTATAAGAATTTCTCCTTTTTATAAAACTAGTTCGAATACTATGGAATGCTTCGTTCTACTTACTTCGTGAGGTCAATCCTTCAGACACCGTCAGCTTAATATTATTGAACTCAACATCAACAGGACAAGGAGGAGGCATGTTGACCTGCAGGGTCCTACACTCCTGGTGCTCCTTCCCGCTCACTTTCTGGCCTAAGCCCTGCAGCATTGCTATAGCTTTTGCCATATTTATATTTAATTCACGCACACACTTTTAAGGTTACACTTAATAATTTTATTATTTTATTAAACTAAATCACCACATAACCAGAAGAAGTTAAGTTAAAATTAAAATATTTGAATCTAATTTCGATAAATAAAAATATTTTATTTTTACATTAGAATTTATTTGAATTTGAAATGTTTGTAATTGGAACACGAATATCTGCGGATATTGCGTGTGTATTCGCGCGTCCGCGCAGTGCGAAACAACGCGAGGTCGTCAGCAGACTGCCACACGCCACACTCCGACACAGTCAAGCAGCCAGGCAAAGGCAACAGACCTGACCGATGAGCGATGTACTGGTTCACAGCGAGCATTAGTTAGCTAGATTTTCTTCATTACTTGATGACTCTTGGGTCACTTAAATTCGACGAATTTTATCGACAGGTATCAATTTATTATGCATGTAATTTCCTTATGCATGTGACATCGATACGAATAAAAAAATAAGTCCACTCTACCCTGAATCTTACTCGTTTCTCCCAAGGTGATAAATGCCTTTTTAGTTTTTAGAAGAGGTAACAAAGAGTTCAACCGGAATACAAAAAAGAGGTACCGAGAAAAAACTACAACATGAAAATTACTGTCAATCATAAACCAGCATTGTGCGTCATTGTTCATGATTGACAGATTTTTTACAATGGTCTATTTTCTAAGTCCTCTGATAAACAAAATATTCTTATTTTTTACTTCACTTACATATTGTAGTTGCCTATCTACTTATCCACCGTAACTTTATACGTCACGCCGAGAGAACAGTATGGACAACGTACTGTGACATCAAGGCTATGGAGCGATCAATATAATTACCCACATCCACTTTAATAGAAATGCTACTCAGTAAAACTTTAATAACTTTTCTTCCATTTGTTAATTAAACATGTATGATGTCCTACCATAATAACATAGCTAGGTCACTTCGTCGTCTTGTAGCCAACAAACCGTATTATACTTTGACGACTTCAGAAGTTTTATGAATAAAAAAAACAAAAACATACCGTGGTTTTGATCCGGTCACCTTGACATTAATTATTCTGTTGGGAATAGATTTCTGCAGCTAATTATACAGGCATGTATGAATAAGTCATGCTTTAATAATTTTATAATCATCAATAATCTTGCTTTCATATAAATGCATTGGAAAAAGTTATAAAAACTTATTTGTCATCATACACTAACCATGTGCTAACTTTGCATGAGATTTTTTTCTTTTGCGGGTATTTTACCTTATTATTGACTTCGATCCGGTTTTTGTTGTTCCGTTGGCGGTTTTTCGAACTTGAATTCATATCAACCTGAACTGATCTTTTAAATATTATAATGCAACGGCCCCACAAAGGTCCAATAACGTAGGTAGCCAGAGTGTCAAATGGATGACCGAAAAATCCTGACACTACGTCAGATGTCAGAGCAACGTTGGTGGAATATAGACAAATTGATATTTAACTGCTTAGTAGCTCGGATATAATGTCGACAACTATTGCGTAGGAGTTTAAACGATAGATATTGTTTTACATCGTCCAAGCCAGATTGCACATTTCCCCTCGGCGCGGGAAGTGCGGTCATGAACAATATTATGTATACTGTAAGGAGGTACGTTGTTCTATTGCTCTTTTTCTTCTTTTAATCGTTTTTATGGCAATGATCCTATGACTTTTTCTAAAAAAAAGGTTTTTACCTGCCTGGGTATACCGTTGATGGTGGTGAAATAAAGATACTAGCACGTAAACAAAAATTTTTAAGTAATAACAATCAAGCACGTAGGAATAGTGAATGGAAAGAATTATTGAGATTTATTTTTGGTGATAAGATTTAAAATGATTACAATGAAAAATAGTCCAAGGCCCCGATTTTGCTATTTACAATGGCCGATGAATGAATGAAATTTGGCTTAAAATTACAATTTTCGTATTATCTTAAGAATTTTTCTACACTTTAATTGGAAATTCAGTGCGGGATTGTAAACTCAAGGTCAATACAATTAACTTTCAATTATTGTATTGGCAAAATGCTTAAGAGAATAGGAATAATTTCAAATTTAATCCAATTGCCATTCATTCATCGGCCATTGTAAATAGCAGCATCGTGGCCCAGGACCAGGGCAGGGATAATCGAATGGAAATTTTAAAACTATTAGAATTCTTCATAGCACTTTTTCGACACAATAATTGCAAATAACATTGTCAAATTTACTACAATTTCCATTCATTAATCGGCCATTATAAATAGCGGAATTTAAGTCCTGAACCACTAACTATCAACTAAGTTTCTAGAAAACGTCTAATCCCAAAAAAAAACAAAACATTAAATACTGACATAACAATGGGAATCTTTGCAATAGAGATATTCCCGTTTTGTAGATTACATTTTTTTTGGCTTTTTACCTTCAGATCTTTTTCTCTCCTACAAATTAGGCATATTTCTGCTCCTGTCTTTAAAATGTTGTATCCTAGTGCAAATAAATATATTTTCTTAGATTATCTCATTCGACATCTCATAGGTTACCGGTGTCACGTATAGTGTAAAGAGTTTATCAGTTCAACTGCACCGACTCTTGACTCTGCAAGGGGATATAAATAATGTAAACAGCATCTACTAATTTAAGGTTCTGTGGTAATACCAAAATCATTAGCGAGAGTTATTATTTAACAATTAAAATATAATTATTATGTAATTTATAAAGTTTGAATGAATTTAAGAATACGTGACTAGCAACTGTGCACATTGCCGATAAAAAAAATGCAAATACGTAATGATAAACATATATCTAATATTGTTATGAACACTTATTAAAAACACACGAGCTATATCATGTCTATCTTAAAATCAATTGAAATGAAATAGAATCTCCTTCTTTCTTTTTTTGAGAAAAGGAGGTTTTACAATTTTGTTACTGGCTGAAATAAAAATTATATGATTGATAAAACACTGATTAAAAAAGGAACAACAAAAAATAAAACAATTTAGTTTAATTCCGTCTTAAATGGCGTTGGTGTTTTGAATTAAGTAAATTATATAATATAATTACATGCACTCTATTTATTTTTATGTGTTGTATTTAAGTGTGTAAAGTTAATATAAATGTGAAATTTAAAGGCCTGTGTACGTTTTAGATCTAAAGGAAACTCGCTGGGGACCAGAAGTGAGGCAAGGTGAGGCACATTTTTTTATATGACGAAACAAAAACATCGAGAGTCTGTGTTATTTACAACACAAAGTATTGATATTTTATTAAGTGTTTAAACCAAAATGTTTTAAGTATGCGGAGACATTCTGACATTGGTGCGTGCAACGCATGTTGATTTTACGAAATCCGTGCGTGATAGGTTGAATACGAATCTAATACCATTATTTATTTTATTCTTAAGAGATGGTAGATGAGGGATTGATGTGATGTTTAGATGTTTCTTAGTTTAGTAATAGTATAGTAAAAATGGCTTAAAAAAATGTATGCTTAAAATATTCAAGCAAAGGGAAATTAAAGTAGTCACGAAATAAGCTGGATTTTATTATAATTATTTTCTTGGCCAATTTATAATTATACTCTACCCGTTTTTATACATAGGTAAATAAAAATCAGGATTCTTTTGAAGAAAATAATATAAAATACATTCAAAGTATCAAGTTCGATGTTATATTCATAGTACGTTTTTTCGGGAAAAGTAACGTTTTTATTTTCATTTATATAATTCATGACTCCACCGACTTTATTCTTAAACCAGGGCCCCAATTCTGCTATTTACAATGGCCAATGAATGAATGAAAATTGTCTCAAAACGACACTTTTCGTATTCTCTTATGCATTTTTCCTACACAATAATTGGAAATTTATTATGGGACGGTAGACTCAAGGTCAATAAAATTAATTTTTAATTATTGTGTTGGCAATCTTGGCATAATGCTTAAAAGAATAGGAATAATTTCAAATTTCATCCAATTGCCATTCATTCATCGGCCATTGTAAAATAGCAGAATCGGGGCCCTGATACAATATTTAAAACAAAACACTTTTCACTGAAAATTGCGAAAAAGATTACGAAACAAACCAGGTTAATAGATTATGTCGGTATTAATAAGTGGAGTATTGTTCCAGCCAGTGCCCGCACGTGAACGTAATAGAAGCACGTTACGTTCTTACTAGGAAAGCGTGGATTGTATTACAGGCTAACCCTTTATCTAATGTTACAGATATTTCCGTACTTTAAATATCTTGTTCCTATGACGCGATGTAGGATATAAGTTAGTTTTAGAATGTAAAGTATCGCGTCGGTGAATGGGAACTGATAACTCTTCCCAAGAAAGTTTATTCTCAAAGGGGGGATTTTCTTAATTTCTCTATATTTTTTATGGTTTTTATTTCAGATCTTCAGAACGTACAAACCGATTTGATCCTATGAAAAAATCATTAAGTTTAGCTCTGTAGTTTAAAAAAAATCAATAAGTTGGTAGAATGTTTTTGTTGCTATAAAGATTGTAATTTAGCACAATTGGCTAAACGATGTTTTATCTATTTCACGATAAGTAGACATAGCACATGATTGTTTAGGCTTGTTTCTTTAAAAAAAAAACTACTGATAACCACAATAAGCTTCTAAACAAAATGAAATAGTACCGCGGGCCGGCAAAGTGGCTTGTCATTTGTCTTCTAACTGATGACGTATATCTTCTGAGTGAAAAAGTTATCGATATTATGAAACGACCATTAAAATAAGCAAAAGATAAGGCAATGTTTTTTTTATAGTTTAAGGGTTCCATAAGTAAATGGTAAAAACGGGGCCTGAGTTATACGGATGAAGCCTCGGTTGTTAGTCTGTAGGTACTTCTGTCCGTCTATCTGATACCAGCTTATATTACATATAAAAATAAATTTAAGTCTAAGTTAAAAAAATACCTAATAAATACTCTGCCATAATCACATTCCTTTATAAAATTAATATTGGTTATACCTTGTTAAGTTATATAATAATATGTATAATTTAAGTTTATTTAGAAGTTTATTTTAGTTTATATAATTTTGATCTCGCAGAAAAGCAGTGTGTACTGTTTTGTGAGACACTGTACTATGTCATAAGTATAACGTGTACCTGTAATAATTAATTAATTAATCAATTAATTTGTTGCCCGCTATATCAAAGACTAATAAAAATCCAAAATCGGGATATGCAATGATTGTCGGTCATAAATTTAATAAGGTCTATTTTCTTGTGGGAATGCTTTTCTTGAGCCTATTTGTAAGGAACCCGCTGTGACGCAAGTCCGACTCGAACAAACCAGTTTTTTTTTATAACGTAGAGTAAGACATCTCTAATGTATTAAGTAGGTAATTGCTTTATGTATATCGCAGATATTTTTTACTTCGCACATATTAATAATTTAATAAAAAACAAGCGGATACTTGTTATTAAAATACTCGAAAGAACATTGCGTAGAAAAAAACCCCACAGGTAGGGCACAAATCGAAACCTCCAGTGTGTAAGTAGTGGAAACGCCTTCTGTCGACCGATGCATATAGCCTGGAATCGCAGGGTTCAAGTCCTGTGTAAAATTCTGCCAGTATAAGGCTGATATTCAAATTACTAAAAAAAATTGTTTTCTTAGAAGGCAGGATAGCTACTGTGGAAAAGTGTTGAACTTTTTATCATTATGGTTTAGGAAAAATACATTTCAACTAAAACCACATTTCAGGTTAGGAAATACCGATGCTAATTACCTATACGTAGGTTCTTAGAGTTTATTTTCAACAGCACACATTCATAAATATTGATACAATAATCGTAAATAAAGGAAGTTGAATATGTAAGTAAGGCTTTATGTGAGTCTAAGTACAAGCTAAGTAAATACTTTGGAGACTAGCGTGTTATATCACTTATATCAATACCTAGACTATACTCGAATACAATATTTTTAAACAGTTGATGTACTTTAATTATGATATATATTTTGTTTCAGAAGATTTATCGAAAATTACTCTCCACAAAGAAATATATCCGCGTTTCGAAACTCTTGATTTCCTTCTAATTTTAGTCAACCAAGCACTGAAGTTATCAGTTGATTTGACAGCAAAATAAAATTGAATCGCCTCCCTCATTGAACTATGAACCTTTAAAATATTAATTTAAAGTATCTTCTAATTCCTAAAGAACTTATTCCACAACTGTATGTTAATGTACCATATCGGGTATGAATGATTAACAAAATGTTTTTATTTTTTATGTCAAAGAAAAGTGATTATAAATTAATAGATTTTTAATTGCTCAATAAATACGTTTCTAGCTAAAGGGGAGGTTTAAAAGTAGCTACCTAAAGTTTGTAGGCCAATGTAATTAGGTTATGTATATAAATTGATAATATTTTACCTGTTCACGAAGCGAATAGGCATTTCTATCATCCCAACATAAAACATCTGCAAAAAGAAATCTACTTAAAGAAATAAACATGCGGTAGTAAGAGCCCTACATCCATCTAATACAGGATTCGTAAGAATATTCGTTGGAATCGAATCTGCGACTAGTCGCGCTACGAATAAGAATCCGCTGGCCACTGATCAACGTTGATTTGAAACTCCACCAACACAGCATATTAATATACAGAGGATTAATGCAATCGATATTAATTCAGTAACTTAAATTTGTATGACTCATATCAAATCAATTTACTTAATCATATCCATTTTTATTGAAGGTATTTATATATCGGTTACTAGCGCCATCTCTACTTTCCTTTGTAAACTAACAGAGTTTAATACCTGTGGCGCCGTCTACTGCAATTCTTATGTACTACACTAACATAGTATATGTTACTCATATACTTAACGAAATAGTTTGCAAATTGAAACATAGATGTCACTACTAGCGCTACCAATTAATCAACAGTCATTTGTTATCACATTAGCGTTTCTCGTCGTTATCACGATTTATGAAAATTCTTATGTAAATGCCATTAGCTTAATGTTTTTGATTAGGTTATAATGGCAGTTGGATTTTATGGTCAGTCTTCTGGTAGGGTTCCATAAATATCTTTATAGAAGAAAAGAATAAATATCTATAAGACTCGTTAATACAAACCAAAGGTCATTAAACTACAACACTTAACTACCACTTTAATTAAAACTACAATAAATTTAATGGGTCTTATTTTTACCGAGTGAATACTCTTTAAAACAATTGTTTACATATAGTCAACAATTGGGAAAGGTTCAAAGAGCAAAATCAGTTGCTCTACATTAGAAGTTTTGTGTTATTCTTTAATAGAACTCAAGTTTAACGTATTAATAGAAATATCGTAATTAGTTTACCTGTTATTAATTTTGATCACTAATTGATTCATAATTACTAGTGAGTTCTCATATCTAGCCTCTGTGTACATCGTCAATGTTAGTAGAGTTCAAAACATCTCATAAAAATGAACAACTTATTATTTTTGGCTAATAAGAGAGCATTTGTTATTATTTAAGGAGAAATGTGTATCTTTGTTTTCGCGTACACAACAAATAAGAGTAACGCAGTACTCTACAATAAAGGGTATTGTTCATCTCACAACGCACACTAATGCACACACTCACACAAACATGCTAATAGAGTGTCGTCCAACACTCATTTACAAATTAACGTGCATTGAAACAAATGCGTGTGCAATTATTTACCGGCTACGGACAAAGGGTTCCAATAGTCCACTTCGTGTTGGAGCGAAGCGCGCGCGCATTTGAACGCGCGACTCAACGTAGCGCGCACGCGCGGAATTCGAGTCGAGGGAGCAGTGTAGTTCGCGAACAAAATGATGCTTGCCGGGGCGCAGATAGTTGACGAAACTAGTGTAGCGTATACGACGGGGAGTGCCGGGGCCAGTGTCACCATGTCCCCAGCCCAGGGCTCCTCCCGGGACGCGCAGCCGGTCGAGCCCGCACAGGGACTACACATGGTGCCCAAAGTGGACCCAGTGGACATAGCGTTCAGCAACATCACATGCACAGTCAAACTGGGAATCACTAAAGGTAAATAAACAATATTATTACTTCCTTATATTATCAACATGGAATATTTATGATGTGTAAATATTTCATTGCTGTAATGAACATCGAAACTCTGGTACTAGCTTAAGCAGACAATAAATGATTGAAGTCAACAAACTCTTAGCAAACCAAAGACGATTTGTTTACCCGCTGATCTAATTACAGTCAAGGTTTAAACTGTCCTAGTTTTACTTCTTATTCTACAGGAAAAGTGCATTGAGAATTATGAAAGAAATTTAAGTAGCTTGTTATAACTTAAGATAGTGTTATCCGATACACAAATACCTATGTATGAATGTGTTATGATTATATCATCGGCCTTACGATAAACAGAAATAGCTTAGTTGAACGAGAATATGTTTTTAATGAGAGTAATAAATTTAATAACAAAACAAGTTCCTGTAAACAATGCCTTCTAAATCGTACTTAATTACTGAACATAAACCTTGGAAAACGACAAGAAAGATACTTTACATTTTACGATTAGAAAAACGACGCCTTTGTTTCGGAAAGTAGACGTTGATGCGGATTCTCTCACTCGTAACATTGACTTTGACAACGCCTTCATTTTATATTAAACACAGTTTAACTTGTTCTATCGTAATCTTTCTTACGTTAACTCCTTGAAGCATTCGATAAAAAAGTTGTTTTGAGTTCATTGAAGGGTAACCTCAATAAATACTCGTACAATTAGCATGGTTGAATTCGTGGAAACCTTGAGTTGACCAGGAAAACCCCAAGAAATATATATTGTTATCAGTTTAATATTAACAAATTATTTCAATGTCATGAACCTTAACATTATATTTTTTGTATGTAGATGTCCGAAGATATATTTATAGGTTCGTTTTAATAGAGCATACATTGCACATCTAATTTGACCTATACTTTGACCCTTGTACTTAGATAAATGTTCTAACTATACCTACATTGAAAGACTAGAGTCTAGAGTCTAAGGCAATGAGTAATATTAATGTAAATCACTTTTTGATATAAAACATACACTTATAATTTACTAACTGTCCATATTATGTATACGTCAATTGATAATACCTACACTATTTCGAATTTGCGGAAACCAGCAACATAGCAAACTTAACCAATCATTAAGCAGTTTTCACCTCTTTAATTATCTCTATGTAATTACTGTTCCGATAACCTTATTTGTCACATGTGCACATTGATTGTAAAGACTTAATTAATCCCTTGAAGATTACTTATGATGTGGTAATCAGTAAAGCAATTATCACAAACCGGAAAGTATGCTTCAGTGCCGTTGCTTATTACAAAACCTATAGCTATCAATTCTTGGCGCATCCTTCTATCAAAGGCTATAGGGAGTTTTAATTAAACAGTATACTTTATTACCTTACCTTTAAAGTTAACACAGTTATAAAGTTCAACAGAGATGATAGAGTCTACTTTAACATTGGGTTTCTGATGGATTCCGTGTGTATTTGCTGTTTTAAAATCTATTAGGTATTGTAAGAACAGTCTGTTAGCAAAAAATACACTGAATTCATGCAATTAAAAGGTGTCAGGTACACCCTTTCTACAAAAAAGCGGAATCCATTTATTGAGGCTCCACGATCGGTCGATATTTGATGATATGATATATTTCTGTTAACGCTATAAAAACAAACACTTAAAATAAAGATCGATAGATATTAAGCAACGGTTGTTTTAGTAGTTTTTATGGGTGACCAATTTCGAGTGATAATTTGTTTCTTTTGTCCTATGTGCATGAAACTATCACTTTTGCGAGTCGACTTACACTTGCCGGCTTTATAGTTACTACATAAATTGTCTTTTTACTTTTTAGTTTATATGTACAAAAACTTTAATTCGTCTGCATTAGAACACGTCGAATATATCTAACAAGAAATATCTGATAGCAGTTGTTGCAACATTCTAGTGAACTAATGACTGTTATATTAATGCGCATATGTGATAGGATATGTAAAGTAATACGAGATGAAAACAATCTTGTTGAGACGATTCTAGTCACGATGGTGACAAATGGCACCCAACGTAATTACATGTAGTGAGGTATATACACAACGCATCATTGTTTGAAAGATTAATATTAATTTAACATTTATTTATGTACACAAATACTTACAGAAACATGAGAGATGTACACAACAGCCCACATTTTTTTTAATACATATTGTCAATGATTGAAGTTTTATAAAATAGCAATAGGTTTTGAGATACTTTTGTTTTGAATGATCTGCTTGTGGGATACATTTTGCTTTTGTTTTATGTGTATCAAACCATTTACAGGTAAATCTGTAAATGGTTTTACGCTCCGATTACACAAAGAATCCTCGACCATTTCGCTAAAGCAAAACAATATTTTTGTAGCAGCAGACTGAAATTTATGTTTTGTCATAGAGTCCTTTCGTTTAAGGCCAAATCTTCTAATTTTTTGCTTCTTCGAATGAAAAATTAACTTTCAGTTCGATTGAATCGAATCGTACAAGTAGAGCTCCTAAATTATTCTACCATTGTATTAAAAAAATGTTAAAACAATGCTTTGTGTTTTTGTAAACACAATAGCGGGTCACGATCTTCTTTGTATAAGATGACTAACAAGAGGGAAGAAAAACTGTTGAATTAATACAAAACTGGCACGGTGATCTTGACTTTAACGGTACATTTGCATACAAGTTGTATAAGTGCTGGCATAGTAAATACTTACTTATGTTTGAAAATAATGTAATAAATATTTAAGAGTATATCTATTGCACAGAACAGGCACTCCGATCTTTATGTAGTCAGAATAAATGATTGTAATTAAGATGCAATGCAGATGGTACATGTTATTCAAACATGGCTATATGTATATTAGTTAAATATTATCTGGATCTGGTCACACATTAATACTAAATAGTACACATTGTTTCGTCAGTTAAACAATTGTTTATGTCCCTTTCCTATATTAAAATAGTCTCCTATTTACGTCAAGATTCGACCTTTAACCTAACGAAAAACATAGTACAAGTATATAAACTATAGTAATATTGTAAATAATATATTTACAAACCTCGGCTACCAAACAACTTAGATACAACTATAATTATTCAAATTATATTACTGTTTCTATGGAGACGATTTAACGTGTCTTAAGTATAAAAAATATACTCTTACGTAAATAGTTTTAATAAATTTATCGTTATAATTACCATCTTCAATTAATAGACATAATTATTTAAGAAATTTTGATACAGGTGCTCAATAATAGTTCTTTACACTAAAATTGTATCTCCGTAATATTTATTTCTAAAATAGCTGTCACTATTAATAAAGCAACAATGTAACAACATTGTATTTTCTTAGATATAATTAAAAAGTTTATTCTTAAACTGAAATCTGGTGATAACTATCATTTGTTTTAAACGCTTCCCGTACTAAATTAAATCCTTTTGTCGCGGGGTTTCACAAACGTGACATGTACAAGTCACTGAAGTCACCCAGACTCAGAACAACCATTCGAGCTTGATCTACGCGAGGTCCGGATGTCACATTGGGTTTGACGTGGTGCCCCATACTGCTAGGTTATTCGTGCACTCTGTAATAAAAATACTACTATTTAGTCCTGTATGACAGATTGGTGAAACTAGAACACTTACTCATGTTTCACGTGCAATTTAAACTAATTTGTAACACTTTTCAAATAAATGTTTAATCACCTTAATCTAATCCGTGGATTTGCAAAATTATCGTCACTTATCGTCGCATCGATGCTTGTATTAACACATAATCGGATGAAGGTCATATTATTTTAATATTTTTCTCGACTATGAGTAAGACTAACGTGTTGTCGTTTTCTCAGTAAAATGATTAGAATGCCAAGGTTAGTTTCGGTTTCACGACTTAAAGAAGAGTCAGTACTTAATTAATACGATTATAATACTAGTGCAGCGTGTTACGACTAGTAGTACAAGAGTACTACTTTCTTTTTCTTTCTAACATTAGCAACAAGTATAATTAAATTTGTTATTGGCCTGTGTCAGGTCCCGCTGCTGGGCATTGCTATACCAGAACTCTATCTTTTGTAATTCCTGTTCTTGTTCAGTCCGCGTAACTAAAGATTTTGAAGATTTTGGAATAAAGTATTATACGATGTAATCTTATAGTAAATATTAAATCATACATTAATTAATATCCAATCTCTTCATACATTCAATTGTTTACAAAGCTCTACATGCGTAGCACATGTTATTACTTCACTAATTTGTTAATATCCATTAGATTGCGAAATTTCACTATCTGCATGACCTCTATAATTCCCGGACATGTGATAAAAATCCACTTATCAGATATGCCGAATACCAGATAACGATACTTACCAGATCGTCGACAATCGAACAAGTATTGTTTGTACGATGCATCGGGCAGTTCGTTCAACTCAATTGGCTTGTCCAGTTTTTATGTTGCCCCCTTCAAGCCTGAAGGATGTCGACAATTTGGTGTTAACTGGTCATGTGGGACAACGGACCCTAACAAGTAATGGTTGGGAGGAAAGGGAACTTGTATTTTCGAAGCTTTAGACTAATAGATTTGTGATCAACGTTTCCAGTTATTCAGTTTAAAGCAAACATGAATTGTCTGACTGTGGCAATTGCCCTACTGATAGGATGCTAACAATTCGGTTAGAAAATATTCGATACCTTTTATCATTATAATAAGGAAATAATTTAAACAAAAGAGTTGTGCCTGCGGAAAAGGCATTGCAATCGCGGCTTCCGAAAGAAATCTTTGGTTGTTCGCTATATTGCTCATCATACGAATTAATTGTAGTACATAAAATAAAAAATTATAACTCATAAAATAAATTCTTTCTAATTATTATTATCTAGACGATTCGAATTTAGACCGTTAAAAGAATATGCTTGAGCCACATTCTTCGGTCGCTCCCAGGAATTAAATATTCACATTACAAGAATAATAATAGTGACAACGTTTAGCAAATAAACTAATTATGTGTGAGTTGTTGTTATTGAACTTAGAACTGTTTGTACGATAAACTAGAGGCAAACGTTTGTCGATACCGCGACATTATCTTAGCAATTACAATTTTATGTAAACAAATTAAAAAGTTGGTAATAAATTGGCGAATCCATTTGAATGCAAATAAATATAAGGCATAGGATTTGACCTAAAAGTCTAAATCCTAGCAAAGGTCTGATAATATTAAAGTAACACCTAAGCTAATAAAATAATAAAATCAAATGAGATGAAACATAGTCCATAAATTTGTGAAGTGTGACTTCCATTAATCATCTAAAAACACGCTTTTAATGTTATATTTTTCACTATTCATTCTACATTCTTCACTGCAGTGCACCAGTGATACGAGAGTAAGCGCCAGGAAACTAGTCACATTTCATCGATTGACCCCCATAGGTTAACAAGGTCAACAATAAATTTCCACTGCGTTATCTTAACTAGCTTTTCCAGTCCATAAATACTGTTTATTGTGATTCGTCTAGGAAGTAGATTAATTTGCTTACATCCGTTTATTAGTTTGTATTCACGTCATGTTATGTTAACTGTTATGTATTTGACCTTTGCGCTTTGTCCAATTGGTTGACACTGCGAAACCTCAAAATATTTCCTTATTACGTATTTGTAGCAGGATATTGTTCCGATTTGAAATCTGTTGTCTTTTAAACACATAATATGGTGATGGTGTCTTTCTTTATTACATTGTCTATAAATGAAGGTTTATTTTAGTATAAAGGACGAATAAATACACCATGAGTTTGGGTCCTTAAATCCTACCTCAAGTTCAAACAAAAAAAAACAACTTTTCATATGACCCGAACAATTCTAAACATTACAAATATTAGACTGTTTCGATCTTCATCGTAAGTATATAATGTGCTAATTCATTTTATGACTAAACTGTTTACAAAGAAATTGAGATCACGAACGGATGTACTTACTTAATCCGTCTCTGATACAAAGAAGAGTATTGTCTTGTAAATACTTGTAATACCGTTACATGATACTTAGCGATTCGCATGAAATGAAGACGTACAACCAAGTGATGATAATTAATCCCGTAAGTCAAGGATCTGTCAAGTGGTAGGCGTTATAATAGTGATAAGAGCAAAGTCCGTGTAGTACGTAATAGTACGTATTACGATAGTTTTTACACGTACAATAAGACGTGACTGGTTTTTATTAAATGACGTCAAATCCGATGCTTTTAACTGGTTATCGGTCTTTAAATTGTTTGTGATAATACCTTTACGTTTTAAAACATAAATTAAAGGTAATAAAATAAAACAAAATATTTAATCCACAGCAGACTAGGTATATCGTTATTTCTTAATATTCTCACTCACGTGTGAGATAAAAAATAAAAGACTTTTTGGTTTTATTGCTGACTAATATTTATGCTACCATAAATAATAAAACAACGATGAATAAAGTAATATTTTATATATGAGTGGTTAAATTAGTTTCGACTTAATAACCCAATTTGCATACAGCATCTTTCAAAAGGCTCAGTTGCGTGCTGCATAGCCAGTCATTTTCCAAGAACGAACCAGTTTCGCTTAACGACTGCGGTATTTCTGCCACTGTGCCAGTAAAAACCCGGTCAAAGTCCGACGACCTTGATTAAGCTCCATATTAATATTATAACAATAATATATAAACAAAACAATATGAGTTTGTTATTGATACGTATAATGTTAGTTAAATTAATAAATGTTTCTAAACGACATTAACGCTCCCTTTGGGGAAAAACTTAGTCTTTGCTGTGTGGGAACTGGAACACAATAGCCTAGATAAAAAGCATAAACATAAAAAACTAGGTAAATTTTATACTTGTGCCATTTAATTTCATAAAAAACTTTGTCAAATAAATTTTAATGTTCTATTTTTAAATATTTTCTCATTATAATAATTGTGAAGAAACAAGGGAAGCCATATATATTATTTACGTTAATAAAATAATATGCAGTTTCTAAAACTCTAAATTATCTTCCTGCTTTATAAATACATATTATTATTTCTCCAAATGCAACTATTAATATAAGCAGGAAAGAATATTTTTTGCTGATGGGCAATTTATAATAGAACCTGATTGCCTTCCGGTTTGTAAACTATCATTTTGAGCTAAGTATCATGTTTACGTTGGTAGTGCAGTATTGGAATGTATTTCTTATCGCGCTTGACCTTCAATTTTAATAATCTTATGTTCAATTATTTTAAAATGTGTAATTAATTAATTAAGTAACCATTTATCATGAGCGACAGTACATTTTATTGGAAGCGAAGATTTATTATTTAAATACAATCATGCTGAATGATGCTCACTGTCTGTGTGTAAAGAATACATAGCTGAAATGATTTTAATAAACTTTTGTATGAAATAAGTTTAAATCCCAAGCATACATAGACATTATTTAGATACTTGATATAGAGTCGCTACATCAATGAGCTCAGTGCTGCGTAAAGCCGCATATTTGAGTCCTGTCTGAGGTTTGATTTTTTTATTAATTGTATTCTGTGCATATAATAATTGCAAATATTATTCATTTTGCAGCGCTATACTATATTTTTATTAGTCGTCTGTGTTTAAATAACACACTCGTAGTTAAGTAGTTCTCGTCGTAGGTCACAGCAAGCTCGTTAACATGCCCTTAGAACAAATAAAGACTCTTCGTGTTCAATTACTACCAATATCCAAACACATTTCATAAGGTTTGTTTAAACTTAGGTGGCACTCTGCCTATATTTAAGTAAAGGTGAGTATATTAGTTAAGTTGTACAAACAACCTTCTTAGGATCAACCTTGTGGTCGACATTTAATACTGCAACCATACGGCTAATATGTTGGAAATAGCATGTAACCAAATGTTTGTTTTTATTAACATTTATTTGCATATGTTTAAATCTTAAATGTCAAGTTTCTACTAATAATTAAGAAAGTGTTACTACTGACTTGATACTTGAACTGTAAGTACTAATTTATTGAGGTACTAAACTAGTTTATAATTGACTAAGAAGTTTAGTATCAGCTCTACTTAGGCACGGAAAGTGTGTTAGTAATTATGGACTAGCTGTTCATAGTAACATCTTAACTTCAATTGAAATTAAAATGCCATTTAAATATTATTTGTTCATTTTTTAGTTTAGTTATCAGTTCTATAATAGATATGAGCAACAACTATGAATAAACTATTTCTATTATAATTGTTTCATCACATCGTCCATATAATCTGCACAAAACAGGATGTGGTCGTACATTCGATTATCCAGAGTTGTTTCGCAAATACAATAGCTGGGGTATCTTCACAGGCCTATGACCACACGTCCGTGTTTTCATCCGCTCTGGACTCCACACTCGCGGTTATCATAGAATTTGGACTCAACACGTATGATTTCATCACGTCCGACCTTGCCCTTAAAGGTTGCCTAAGATAGATTATTCTAACCTTATCGATATGCTAATTGCTGACACTTTCAATGTTTTGTATTAGAGACAGAATGACGAAAATTCTAAATTAAACTTAGATCAGTCCATTATTAATAAACAGAGAAATATAACTTAGTTGACATAAGCAATATATATAAAAAAAGTATACAAAAACTCGTGTACTAATATAATTTATTCATGTTATTTTAAATGTTGCTGGCTTATAGGAAATTGACGAGCAAGTAGATAACCTTAGAACTGTGGTTAATTTTAATTTGCCAGTAACGATAGATTACAAGAACCAAGGTTGTATACAAGCGTCATGTTGTTGGTATGTAACGAACCATAATAAGTTACATATACGTATTCAATCATTTGGTAACATTCAACCTCTAATCATTGTGGAATGGTCTCTAAAAAAGGTATAATTTAAAAATTAAATTGGGCATCCGTGTTGTCTCGTACTAAGTGCATACTATATTTAGGCGTGATATTATACCGAAAGAATGAAAGCCGAAGCGAAAGAAGTTGACTATGAGAGTAGGATTACTCCCGGAATTACTTGAATTAATTTCTGTTTCAATCGTATTAATATCGAGTTGTTGTTATAGAAGCCGATCATGGCTCCAATTCATGCAGTGGCTTACGGTTAGAACTACGGATGATGAGAGTTAACGAGGCTCCTAACACAAGATCGCTACTCGGTCGAGGTTTGGTTCGAAAGTTTCATTTCAGGACCGAATCAAAAAACAGACTTAAACTATTTTAGGAGTAAGCCTGTTTCTTAGAAGAGTTCTCGGCACAACATTAGAGATACCAGTTAAAAATCATGCTCATTAATAAAATTGAGGTTTAGGATGTCATGAAACAATCACAAGACTTGCTACTACACTTTAACTGTAAATCTAATTGATTTATACTGTTAAATAGTTCTTAATATCAGATTTCATTCATTTTTCGATCTACACATTTATTGCTGTACAATTATTTCCACATCGCATTAATGTGGTAATTATTATCATTTCTGAATCCTGATTCAGGCGTTGTCCCTCGTGTCGCAATGTTTGACACACATTATTATCAAACTATTGTCACTATTGTACGTTACCATAGTGTCAACAAAGTGACAAATATATTGTTATCTAGCCTACATAAGGCTGACTTAAAATCGGCCTATCTGGTTGTAAATTACATTTATTTTAATCCGCGTTTTGAAATCAATAAATTTTGATCGGTAGCGTGTTCCTTAATGATATGGCTTTGAAAGGTGTCGCAAACAGATTAAATGCGTATTGGAATGTTTATTATATTTACTAAAATAGTTTTGAAACAATATCTGAGTAAAATCTAGTCGAAACTACTTACGTAAGCAAATATTAGATATTATTTATATATTGGCATGGTTTAATTTTCTCTTAATTTTCTCTGCAGTCAGTAACCGATTCGCATTTATTAATGTAGAAACAAAAATAGTTTCATTGTTGCCACAATTGGGTATCCTTTCTATGTTTCTCACGCTTTTTCAGCATTTCAGTGTTTGCTTACGTCAACGGCTATGAGTAGTATTGAGAAATGTGAATGTTAGTCACGTCAATAAATATTAATCTTACAAATATCTAATCGAAAACCAAAATGATAGTCTAATTTAATGTAATTTCCCTGTAAAAATAGTATATTAGTATGTTATCCGACTGTAATATAATTTAGATAATATGACGCACATCACTAAACGAATTAAAATATTTAACAGTTATTTCGGATCAGAGAAATACTATTAGAAATGTTCCCTTCTTATCCATATAACGTAAATAACGAACAAAAGAGATTAACACATTGTATAAAGTCAATTGAAAAAGTAAACATTTAATCTCTCTATCGTCGAGGAATTACTTACTATTGAAGAAATATAAGAACTCAAGAGAACTTTATCAAGTCTTTACGATAAACAATAAAGAGAAGGCCACGTTTTACTGCAAACACAAGTAGCTGCGCAAACATTATCTGCTCGGTGTCACCAACCTCGTGACGTCATCACAGCTGATACCTGCGAATATGGGTCGTTGTATCAAACACCAGAATGACTCGTGACGTAACAATGGGCGCGAATTTAACGCCTTTGTTGACGCTATACATACGCCTTTGTTATTGTTTACCAGCAAAAAGTGTTAAAAAGAATGTCGTCTGTTTTTTGTTTTTAAGATAATATCAATCTCATTGTTTTTCAGATTGATACTCTGAAATTCACGTACGACAATTACTATTGTCTTGTTTATTTGTTTGCATATATCTCTATCTCTATTTAAGTACAAAGCTTGCTTCAGAATGCAAAAACACTCTCAAGTCCCAATACTAAACGTCCCTCGAAAAGCAGGCTAAGAGGTAATTTTCTTCAAGAATCCTAAGATCATTTTATTTGTTTGTGTAAAGAATCGTTCGTTTTATCGCCTATAAAATGGACCGCTTAAACGAATGGAGACCACTTACGTTGTGTGAGCACAACCGTTTTTGAAATGTTTACACTGTATCGGTATGAGGCATAAGTATGTTTGTATAACCAAATTAATATGATATTGGCAAGTAAAGATACTTTTCATTTGTTGTGAATATTGTAATTCGTTTCGCAGAGATATAAGTATTTTTAGCTCTGCATGGTTTTAACCGTTAAGCATTGTTAATTCAAACTTATGAATGAATTGTTTTTTTTCTTTAAATTTATGAATTTTTGTCGTTATACCAAGTTTTAAATTAAAATTTAAATTAAATTAAAATAATTAGTCAACGGGTGTTTGCTATCAAGGTTAGTCAAGTTTTACTTTAGCATATTAATTTTGCTTTTTTTTTCTTTTTAACAATACAGCGATTCACAATATAAACATTGCACAGTCATTTGTTTTAAGAAGTCTTGACAGTTAGTCAGAAAGCTGTGTTATGTAGTCGTTTCCATGAATCAGCTGTTAGCACGTGGGACAATAACATTCAACAAAGGTGTTTAACATCCTCGCATTCAGTGTCGAGAGACCGCCGTCTGTCTGTCAACGAAGTATACACACATATAATATGTACGTAATCTACATTATTATATATAGAAACTGTCACACTCTTTGTCTCACACGTATTGCAAGTAGAATTATATGTTGGTTTTACCGGTTTACGTTCATGAGATTTCAAAAGTGTAAAATTGATAATTACATTTTACGTGAAGAAATATCACATGCAATAACATTAGACTTTTTGTCTCAGCTTGAAGTAAGTAACTGTAATAACACCTAAGTATAATTATTCTGTATTCAAGAAGAGTGAACAAGTCCACCCCGAGACAATATTACACAAAGTATATAAATTAGTTCATGAAGACACGTCTTTCGTTAGTCCTCATTAGAATGACTATTTAAAATTATGATTATAATATGTGCGTATTGTGTTTTGTTGATGTTAAGATATAAATACTGCGGACATAAATAAATATTAATGTCAACAGCGAGGTCTAATAAAACAAGGATTAAAGTCCACAAGCTGTTGCGTCAATCCGTTAATTAAACAAAACAAAAACGAAAATCTATCTTCGTACATCATTAATTATCGGTTATCAAATTATAAGCTGAATAAAATTAATTTGGTCTGCAAAAAACTTATCTTTATAGTAATGTTGGTCGAGTTCTTGTTTGTAAGTAATGAAACCAAAACAGTAAAGTAGTCACAGCATTTCAATTATAAACAATGTTATCGACCGTTTGAAAGCTTATTTTTCGGCAATGAGTATACCTATATATCTATAGCTATACCTACTAATTATCAAATGCGCAATTGATAACTGTAATTTGTTAGTAATAATTTAATACATTACCTACAAAGTCCAAACATACTTGTAAGATGGGATAATAAACTAGCTTATTGCGAAACTAATACCTAGATATACTAGCACAATTCTTAGAATTCTATTGCCTTCCGTCATCTCTTAATATAAGATTGTTACTGTTGTGCAAGAAAGACATCGCTCTCAAGAGAGCAAACACGGCGTGTGTTTGCTCTGTCCTGCCTCCACAACGGTGACTGTTTTGCTTGAATACATGTTTGAACAAAATAAATTAAAAGAAATATCTGGTAACTAAGAAAATGACACTTGCGTGAGGTTTCGTACTCTTGATAAGTGGGTATTTATTCTTGTACGTGATCTTGTGATGCATATGGGTGTCTTTTTGCAAGTGACTTAAATGTTTGTGAAATCCACAGAAACAAGGATTGAAAGGTTGTTTTTATTTCAAGTTTTCGATTTCGCCGATATCTCAAAGGAATGCGCTAATTGCCGTAATATACGGTAATTATATATTTGTGCAACTTCACAATAGCAGGACGAGTTGATAAGATTAAATTAGTGAATTTATTCATAATCTTTAAGGTGGAGTAAAGATGTAAGATTAACTTGGCAACAAGAATCTAGTACATAGTATGGAAACAATAACTTCAAAGGCGCCACTTTTGCATCATGGAGCATTATTCTGTTTCTATCTTTATAAAATATTAATACAATAACAATAATATCGTATTCACGTTATACGGGTCAAAGATATTTCTGTAACAATTGAATATTCAATCACTTATTTGTACTTTATACCTACTATCTTTAATGTTTATATAACGACTAAGAAACTCGCGATAAAGTCATATTAAATCAAATAAATTATGCACGTTTAACTCGACACTAATCACAACGAAAGACTTATAAAAACTCGGTCACTTATATCGCAACTGACGAAAGTGTTACCGATAAATTGGTATCTATTCAGCCCAAAATTGAACGTATATACGATAGGTTTACTTCAAGGTACAAACCTTTGATTAATTATTTTAAAAGATAGCAGGCAACCTTGAAGTTATAACGACAGGATGTTACTAACTGCTAATTAATCTCACAACGCTTGGTCAGCCTCTCAAGTGCATCCGAACGCTCTGGACTTAATCTCTGACGTCAACAGGGGTTATCGGGGTCGCGCCGGACCGCGGAAACTCAGCAACGACCATATAGGTCACACTAACAAGTAAATAGGTGCTGTTGTGCCACCAGCCACCAACAGAGGTGGCTAGGTCAATAGCTTGCACGAATTATGGGAATTAAGCTTTGAAGAAGTGTGGCCCGATAAGATGCTTATCACACTGAATAATTACTACGAATGATAGTTGCCTTTTTTATACAACAAGCCGTCTCTTTTTAGGTTTTGGTTTAGTTTCCATAAAATTTAAGGATGAAGTTAATGGACAGATATCACTGCCTATTTTGCCTTCTGAATAGTAAACCCACAACGCAGATACTTTAAAACTAAAAATGACTTTCCAACTATAACTTTGTGTCTAATTATTGAGCCAGATCTGTAGAAACTTAATTCCCAATAGCAAGATAGCTTGTACTAATTTTGTATGTATCTATTCCATTGTTACAGGCAGCAAACAGATTCTACATGGCGTACACGGACGACTCCGGCCGCGGCAGCTGGTGGCCATCATGGGACCTAGTGGTGCCGGCAAGTCCACCCTCCTCGATGTCCTATCGGGGTACCGTATCACTGGCGTTGGTGGAGCCGTGTTCATCAACGGAAGAGGACGAATCATGAGTAAGTAGCATTCAAAATCTATTTCGTAAGAAACTTTTTAATCTTCATTTTGATTCGGGCACGTGAGTATGCTCACGTATAATACAAGTAAGCAATCTCTTGAATTTGCACCTATTGAATTTTACATATTTTCCCTTAAATCAGTTAAACCTTTAATTTACCAAAAGCTGGATTTGGCAAAGATGCGTTATTTTAATATTTTTCATTTTTGTCAAGATATATTCGTATGGTTTCCGCTAATCTCGTATATGACAAGCTATGAATAAAAGTAGTCACATATAATACTTTGATATAATAACCGGAGTCATGTTGCTAACAAATGTCTCTATGAATAACTCGAATGGCATCAATAAATGATTAGATTGCACACTCGCGTTTGTTTATCAGTGAAAATAATTAGCTATGAACCAAGGACCCGGATTCTAGGCGTTAGATAAACTTGCTAGCCTAGAATTGCATTCATGATACAGACGTGATAAATTATGCGCTCACGTGCTGCATTCTGGGTAAATATAGAACTGAGAATGGTGGAAACCTTAGAGGTGCGGTAATTAACATGAACGACGTATTTTTTAAGTGTACTAACTTGAAAACAAAAACTAAGAAAATCATGGAATCATAGACTCGATTATTATATACGCTCGAACGCCAACACAGTATCAAAAAATACGTAAAGAGAAAAAGACAATTTTTTCCGTATTTTGCTTGATTAAGAACGAATATTAATTATTAAAATAAAAACCAAAATTTATTTCGAAGAACTTGAAATTTAGGTTATTGACCAAAAGGTTTCCACATTCACGGTGTACGTGAGACATTGCTTGTTCGACCGCGCGATGCATGAGTGCAATGTCGTCGTACACTGGTTTGAGTACCAAACCTGCCTTATCCACTAACCATGACCTAAGAATTCTCGGGTCCGGTCTCCAAGTGCAATTCGATTCACTTGATCAGGTTACGTGTCACCCGTCGTAACATGATTTCCAATCGAATGACCGTATCGATACCAATTATAGTTGCTACATGATAACTTATCGATAAATGAAAGATGTATTCAATCATTCTGATAGATATGTCTTTGATCACTTCAAGTTTCTAGTTTCTATATAGTTTCAAGGCCATCGGTTTTTATAAACTATCAAGACTGGCTTCACCCAGTTCACAATATTTTTTAACCTGTCAATTTGACTGGACACGAAATATTTTCTACGAAACAGGATTTTTTTCTTCATGATTTGAACCTTAGAAAATCCATTAGTGTTATTATTATGCGACCGTCAAAACTTAGCTTGGACATATTAAACACTGTTTTTTATATTGCATAGCATGAAAAATTATACTATTCTATATTCCAGCTATGCTGATTAAAATGGACGATAAATGTCTTTACAGAAACACTTAACGCAGCACTTTCAAACGCAGTTCATTGATCAAACGATGGGAATGTTTTCATTGTATTAAACTCGACAACTTTCCTTTAAATCTGTCAAAAATAGATCATTTTAAAGTGACTGGAGAAACAACGCCTTGTATGAAACCACAAAGAGCCGTGCACTCAGAGTTACTGTTACGTATTACTTGGAAAACAGGCTAAGTGAAATAAACAATTTTGATTTTAATTTTCACCTTAAAACTTACTGGATTAGCACTGTACCTATTTTCGCGAGTAAACTTATGCAGACATCTGAATATTCATTATTTTTAGTCTGATGATCTCTTTATATAAAAGACTTTATTTGAATTACAGAGAGGTTCAAGAGAATGTCCTGCTACATCCAGCAGGACGACAGGCTGCAAGGCCTGCTGACGGTGGGAGAGAACATGGCGCTGGCCGCCGACCTCAAGCTGCCCACCAAGCTCGACAAGTACGAGAAGGGAGAAGTTGTAAGTATAACAAACATAACAAAATAGGTATTTGACTAAAATATCTTAGTAGTCCGTCAGACAGGTTTCCTAAAACTAAAAAATAGGTAGCGGTCGTTTTATCACATCAATAAAATAGGATTGTTAAAAGCACTTAAGGTGATGCGTAGTATGGCAGTGAGGACTAGTGAAAAGCGTACTAGTGATAAGTGATAACACACGAGATTTTATATCACCGTAGCCCCTTAAACAGTTATGACAGGACTAGACAGTTTTTTGTCAAGTAGCCTATTTTAATTCAAATAAGCTTTGTCTGGAATAACTTGTCCTTTCATTTCCGTTATAAAGTGAAACTCGCAATTTAGATTAAACTCAGCTTTTCTAAAATCTTGCAAAATTTCAAACGGTTTCTTGTAGTTCAGCAATTTGTTGGTGCATCACTTATTTTGATTACGAATTGCAATTTAATACTTATTTATTATTTGTCAAACGAACGGTTTTGCAGTTTTCTCTTTTAGCGAATTAGCTAATATTAAAATGACGTCGGTAGAAATGGGGTCACATGAATAACTTCTTCCGTTGTTAAATAAAGGCCTAAGTTGGACGGACTATAATAATAAAGTAATTTACCTATATTATGTTATGATTTTTATTTTTTAGATCGAAGACATCCTCACAAACCTGGGTCTTTACGAGCACATGAACACCCGCGGGGCTCAGTTATCAGGAGGGCAACGCAAGCGGTTGTCCATCGCTCTGGAGCTCATCAACAACCCGCTTGTCATGTTCCTTGATGAACCTACCACGTAAGTCATCTACTTAATCATACAAACATCAAATCTTTTGAGGGTACTATTGTAAACATTCGATACGAGTGAGTTTTCGTGCGCCAATGTCGCGTTGTAGAGTTATTTTCTATTGCAATGACATTTTGAAACCGGTTTTAACGGTTTTTGGGAATTAATAACATAATTTATGGTTCACTCATGACAACTATTAACTACAAAATGAGGAAGTGGGGACCCATTTTTCTTTTCTTTGAAAATAATAGTGCAGCAATCATTTCTAAGTATTGTTTAACCAACAATCGCACTGACCTACAAAAACAATTGATATATTTCTATTACGAAACATCGATTACAAAATGTATTTACACGCCAATTGTATTTGCTTCATGGGTACTTAGAACATAAAGGGTTTTTATCGATTTCCGATTATTTATATTAATGGCGTTTTTAAACACCAAACATTAAAACGCCTTCACTTTCAAACTCGTTCTTACAATGCATTCCAAATTCCAATGACGGCAATTCCTGGACCTATGGACATATATCCACAGAGTAAAGCAATACTCGTACTGTTTGTATCGAAGAAAAGAGATGCAGCTCTACAAAGTGTAGTGCGCCATCTTGCTCACACAACTATGACATCCAAGAGATACTAGTGTTTTTCCATTATACTAATAAATTAATTCTATCTTCCAGTGGTCTAGACAGTTCATCCTGCACACAAGTGGTCCAACTTTGCCGAAGTCTCGCTCACCAAGGCAGGACCATCGTCTGCACAGTCCACCAGCCTTCAGCCTCCCTGTTCGCTTTGTTCGACCACGTGTATGTGCTAGCAGCTGGAAGGTGCATGTACCAGGGGACTACTAAGAACCTGGTGCCATATCTAGAGCAGGCGGGGATACCCTGTCCGATATACCACAACCCTGCTGATTATAGTAAGTGGAGTAGAACTGATGAACTAAGAATACATGTTTTAGAAGAGTGCCGTAAGGAGTACAGTTTGGGCATCATATAAACTCAGGACTTCAGGAGTATAAAAAGGCAAACTATTTATATTCGTAGAAAACTTCCAAAAAATCACAATAAAACAAAAACAAGCAACTCTACAATTTGAATTTTATGTAATGAAACGATATTTCGATAGACTTCATAAGTCCACAATGTTATATACTTTCGACTACTGCGTCACATATTGTTGATACTGGGTATCTACAAATAAGAAATTAACGTATTGTCATTAATTAAATTGATTGGAAATCACAAGCGGTTAGTATTCTTCAATGTGTTTACACAGCACAGTGATTTATTTAACTTGTCTTGATAAACATTAAATGTGTACATAATTATTTAATTATCGACAAATTTATTGTTATTCAACTCAGGCTGAGTAAACTACGTAGTGTAATAAATAATCAATTAACTATCTGTTGCTGGCTACCTATAACAGAAGAACATATTATTTGATGCTCTACCAATGTAAAAGCAAACAATATGAGAAACTGACACTTGAGGTTCGAAAGTTTATGTAGAGCAATTTGCTCGAACCTCAATATAAAGAAAATGATGTCCGAAACATTTTGACCAATTCTCATGAAAATTTTGCCTGAAATTTCAAAAAAGTACTTAGTTTAGATTTTTTCATGGTCAGCTAGTATCCTAGTAAAAGTTTTGACGAATTACACTTTTTCGTGAAACTTGCTTAGACTGTGGTCTGGGAAAAAACTACTTTACACACCTATATTTATGCGACGGAATAATAAAATTGTAACGGAAAATCACTATTACAGTAATCGAGTTATCTTGCGGTGAATACGGACAAGACAAGATCAATATAATGAGCAACAAGTCCGAAAACGGTAGAGCTCTGGACTGGTTCGATGACTTCGAGAGTATCCCATCGATGGAGGGTCTCCGTAAGCTGGTCCCGCTGAGTGTGCTGCGAGACACGGAGCCAACGGGAGGGGATGAGGAGACCAGCCAGTCTAACCAACTCAATGTGCTCATCAAACGAGGATTCATGAAGGCCAAGAGAGATGCAGTAAGTTGATGGCAAATTTATCCTAAATAAGTATTTGAGGTATTGAATATAAGCAGATCGAAACATTAAATGCAAATAGCTCATAGTCTTTTCTGACAGACAATTTTGCTTTCGATTTTTGATTTTATAAAATATCTTCTAAATCAATACGCATTTATTATCTCCTAGCCTTTTCTACTTCTTAATACAACTATGTCGAAGCAAAACGGGCTGCATCTGATCATTATAGTGCACGACACAATTTCATGGCCACTGATTGCCAAATATCCTTGCTGTAGCAATCGTAGCGAACTTTTTCAAATTCCATTCTATATGTATCATTTCTTGTCTCCAGACGATGACTCACCTGCGTTTGATAGTGAACGTGGTGGTAGGTATTATGTTGGGAAGTCTGTTCATCAACGCCGGTAACGAGGGCTCCCGAGTGCTCGAGAACTACAACCTGCTGTTCGCGATCCTCATGCACCACATGATGTCTCCCATGATGCTGACCATCCTTACGTGTGAGTATTTTGCCATTGTTTATTACTTCTTCCGAAATCGTAACTGATTAAACGAATCCGAAACGGATTACCTTTTAGGGGTCTAAAATATCTATCAGTTGCCATTTTACACCTTAAGGTCTACCGATTAGTTTAACATTTATTTACATTCCATTGACTTAGGCTATTAGACTGAAACTGGTTTTCAGTTTTGTGTGGTCTTCTAAGATTTTGTGCCACCGTTTCTGATGAAATTGTTTCTTTATAGTTCCCAATGAGATGTCAATATTATCCAAAGAACACTTCAATAGATGGTACTCACTAGGGTCGTACTACGTGTCCATAACACTCGTTGATCTACCTGTATCGGTGAGTACAACCTTTTTCATTTTCAGTAGTAACAAGTTTAAGATTTTAAAATTTTAAGATATATCCAAGAACTAAGTCATGATTAACTAAGAGATGGGAAAAAATGAATGGTATGAAATTATACTTGGATTAAGTAGGAAATAGACACTTGGTGAGTTAGGACAAACAATTGCTGAGTTGTTCCAATTCTATGTTTTATATTACCAGCTACTATTCACTTGGCCAACAAAAGGCCCAAAAGAGGTAGATTTGAATTCTGCATACGATAATCCTGACTTTAATATTTTTACTCGCTTCCAGATAGTAGCGTGTGCGATCTTCAGTGTGATAGTGTACACGATGTCGTCGCAGCCGCTCGACATCGTCCGCTTCAGCATGTTCTTCGCCATCTCTCTGTACACCGTGCTCGTCGCTCAGAGCTTCGGACTCATGATCGGAGCTGTGTTCAGTGTTGTTGTAAGTATATATATTATGTCATTATAAGGCAGGAGCATACTTGTCTTGTCTGAACTTTTAACAGGACTTATTATACATTAAATGAAAAAAAAATACCAATCGGTTTGAGAAGTTTGTCTACACGGATAGCCGAGTGGTAATAGGTTACCACGCCCAAGCCAGTTCGGTCCCTACGTAGGACAAGCATGTAAGTTTGATGTGCAAATGCCTGTTCTGAATCTGGGTGTATTATGCATCTGACTTGAATGTTTGTGAAGAGATGTAGAAAAAAAATGGGTAAAGAAGAAAATCAGTTAGAATTCTGTGGCTTATAAAAAAAAACTGCGGAGCAAATTAAAGGGTGATTCCGAACTTTATGTACGCAAACACATTAGCTGTCCAGAAACTTAATTTGGACAAGTTTTGCATATTGATTTTTCGGAGTTGAGAATTTTGTCCTTAAATTTTTGGCTCCATTGAGTATGTCATGACAACTTCATCATTTTCGTCATTAACCACCTAACTTCTACTTTACAGAACGGCACATTTTTAGGCCCCACTCTATCCGTACCGATGATGATGTTCGCTGGATTCGGTGTCACGCTGCGGGACCTGCCTGCTTACCTCCGCTGGGGATCATACGTGTCCTACCTGCGTTACGGGCTAGAAGGCTTCATAGGAGCTATCTACGGACTGGAGAGGCCCATCCTGGACTGCAATGAAGCTTTGTATTGTCATTACAAGTGAGTAAGCTTTTTGTTTAAATCTATGAAAGGAAGGAGCCTCGTTAGTCTAGTCAAATTTTGGTTCAATGATCAACTTTAAACTTTTTAGTTTACCTTAATTTTGACGTTTATTATATTTAATTAAGGTTCCCACCACTTCTCCACTTCACTACACTTGTGGATTTAAAATAGATGTATACGTAACAACGAATTGCGATAAAATGCACGACTATGTCAAATTCCGTTTTTCTTCCTTATTCTGAGGAATAACTCGGATTTCAAGTTAAACTTCTTACTAACTTCTTATTAATTACACTATTTTCCTCTTGGATTCTGAACTGTACATCTGTTTTTGATGTTTATTTTCCAAAATGGATCAAACATCCTCCCTACTATTATTCAAGTTCTTGTGACAATGTCTCGTCAGACACCCTCGCACGTTCCTGAACGAGGTGGCGATGTCCCCCGACGAGTTCTGGTGGGACGTGCTGGCGCTGTCCGTGTTCGTGGTGACGCTGCGCGCCGCCGCCTTCGTGCTGCTCAAGTGGAAGCTCGACGCCGTGCGGTAGACCAACACTCTTGCATTACCTGTAGGTATGTTGCCCTGGTTCTGATGAGTTCGTTTTTTTGCTTGACGATATTTATTAGGCGTTTACACATACATAATTGAGGCAATTTGAAGAGGAATTTGACAAATTAGGTACCTAATTAATCGGAATTGGTCGATTTTGTGCTGAAAATGCCCAAAATTTCGTTTCGTAATGCCATCTTTGTAATTTTCTTAGTCCGGTCAGTTCTATTCTTTGAGATGACAGATTGACTGTGTCTTTTATTTTTGTCAGAATCAGGGAACATTTTTAAATTAGGACGGCATTAATTTAAGTTTGAATGTTCTTAAATGATTATTCCACGAGCATTTTTCACACATACGCCGTGCGCAGATTCAGTCTCAAACGTAATCTTTAACTGTGAGCTGATTTTTCGTTATTGCCATTTAAATTAGAAAAGTATGAATGAAATTTGTACGAAAAAAGATGTCAAAATTGAGGAAGTTTTTTTTGCCTTAGCATGAGTGATTGTGACAAATCTTGAACAAAGACAAAAAAGCAATTTATTTATATTTTATTTAGCATTCTAATATTATTTTTAGTTGGGATAGGAAATGTTTAAAAAAATGCCTTCTAAAATATTTGTAAAGATACAAAATATGTAACTAGGTTTAAGGGTCCAAAGGTAACAAAACTGTGATAAGTTTCCAAAATAATTTCAGTCTTCAAATATTCCAGACCTGTTTTATTTCTAAGCTCTTTTTGTACGAACATTTTTTTAATTGCTTAGACTTTCTTACACTAAAAAAAGCTTAAATATTCACATTTAAATTGAGGCTGTGAAATCAATACAAAGAAACAAGAATTCAAAAATGAGTCAAATACAATTTATTAAGAATTGGTCAAAACATTTTCCTTTACAGTACAAAATTGCCTTTACATAAAAAAATCTGTATACAAATGTCTAAAGACCGCCACTGATAAGCTCTAATTTGACAATTGCGGAAACAAGACAGCGTACTTCTCGTATAGCGTTGTCCCTCTTCCACGATTTCAAGTCTTAGTTCAAAAAGTGGTAGGTTGAACATTTGAGTCATTAGTGGCACCTTAGCCTTATTAACATAGGGTTATATAGTTTATATTGTTGTATGACATGTATCGTACCTACCAGTTCGTAGGAAACATAATGTACACATATTATTGTGTTAGCATATACTTGCCTATCGTTAGTTGCTCAATTAGGTATTTATTCGTAACTAGTACTATGAATACTGTACTGAACTATTATGTAGCTAGTACATTAAGAATATACGGTGATAATTTTTGTAAATATTTTTTTAGTAATAAAGTTTTTAATTTTGGTATAGATGATGTGTTTTTATTTTGTGTTCTGTTTGCTGGTACGTTGCTGTGCAAAAGGGAGGTGAGTATTTAATTAGTCATAACTGTTAGTAACAGCTTATCTTTCTGTCTCTCTATTTTTAGAGGACTAGTTGTTAAGTTTCCGTTGGCATAATAAGACTGCATGTGAGACTACAAATATAAATAGTGTAACCAAAGGAAATATATAAACCTCAAGCAAGACTTCCTGGATTCAGCAGTCCCCGCACCAAGCTACTGAGGTGTCTGACCCTGCATGGCCTTGTATAACTTGGCTCTGACCTTTACGCGACGTTTGGTACATTATTGCATTCTTCATAATGATCATCATCATCATCAGCTCATCTCAGTCCACTGCTGGATACAGGCCTCTCCAAGGGCACGATACCGAGCTTTATCTTCGACTCTACTTCTCCAGTTCCCTATTTCCCTAGTTCCCACATTACAAACATTAAATGAATAACCTGATCTACAATGAAATAAAATGTCGGTGCAACTGACCAAAAAGGAGGAGGTTCTCAATTCGTCTGTTTCCATTGTTTTTCTATTTCTTACCTCAGAACTTTGGACTGGATGACGCGTTTATTAATTCCTTTTCATTTAATGTGATATAGCTATCATTTGGTCCCATAAAATGTCACCAAGTTCGGCTCAGTCGTTTTTTATTGAAAGTCAGTTGTCTGTCTTTGTTGTTAAACGAATATTATTCCTCTATGTATCTTTTTTTGATTTTCCAAGCTTCGTTCCATTTTTTCCCCACACAAGTTCTATGAAGTACCACTGGGCGTAGTATATAACTGGAAGTGACAAGACGAATGCTGAATACATTAATATCTCTGAGGTGAAGCTCACTGTCTCCAGAATCGCGTACACGTATTCACCATTTAATTTGCAAGCATACACTCTGAAATAAAAATGTTAGGAGCACTTGAGAATTATGGACAAAATGTTTAGTATAAACTTTTCTATAAACCTACAATCCTTCGTACAAATTACGATGCTTTATATTGTGGGCAGTGCAAGTTAGGAGATACTTCTCATAATTCATACATCTCGGTAGAGTAATGGTAAAGCATTAAAAAAGGAATAACTTTTCAAATCAGCCTTAATGTTTCACCTTATTTTGTAGTTCTTAACGTTTTTATTATTTGGGAAAAAAAACAGTAGTATACTTAATATAAACAGTATCGTATTTATTGTTTATAATTTATGGCTTGGCGGCGATCTCATACACATAAGTATGTGGTTAGCTCATATGAAAGCGTATCTCGCTTTTTTATTGTGGTTTTATTTTCGTTTTGTAGTTGGTAGCGCGTTAGCGTTATATTCTTGACCTTTTATATCCGTTAAAAGTTCCTTGGTAGTGTTTTAATTAATTAGCAACAAATATAGAAGTGAACACGAAAGTGGCAGATTAAAGGATTTTTTTACAGAAATTCTTCAAGTAGTCATTAAATACTTACAGGAGATCATAAATTATACCGAGACACATAAGTATGAGCGCTCGTTTTCTCATATTTCTTGGTCTACTTCTTGGTGTGAGGATAAGGTCCATGAGCACGGTTACCATGGATACGGTGTGCAGTGAGTGTTGCGCCCAATACGGCAGGTACTTTAACAACCGCGGTGGAGCTATTATACCGGGTTTCGTGCAATATAATAGCCAGAATAATGCATCTGAAAACTGAAAATAAAAAAAGAGTAAGTACGTTTTCAAGCCATGCATAGTTTTGAAAGAATACTGTTTATAATAGGGTAGGTACCTTAGCCTTTTTTATTAAATCAACTTTTATTTTTTTAGTCAATAACTATATTTTTCTAAAATCTAAGTAGCCTTAGTTACTCATTATTACAACAGCTACTTGCCAATAACAGTCCGCCAAAATTGGTCCATTCGCTACAGAGGTTAACCGGAATAGACAGACATATAAAATGTAAAGAATGTTATTTTATTGTATGTTCATGTGCATATAGTGAAACCCGGTTATTTCAATATACAGACAAATCAATTTTGTCTACAAGTATAGATGTAATTTTATTAAAATCATTAATGCTGACACACGTGTTATTACGCTATGAGCACCCACAGTTATTAACCTCAACAATTACGGGCAGATATTAAATGATAAATCTACTAACATAGCCCACCTTTGAGCCACAATAAGAACAACATTGATTATAAAAATATATAGCGGAGCTGCAACTATGTCATGGAATGTACATAGTTTATAAATATGCAACATGTTTAAGCATATACGGTAATAAATACATCTGATCTACTCTTCTGAATCCAGGAGGCCCAAGAGGTAAGGTTTTTTCAACTTTGAAAGCGTGACAGCGCACTACATGGCGTATAGGAGCATCTATCTTTTAAAACTGCAATAATTTTGCTTTAGGAGGTGCTAGTAGGCACTCAGGAGTAACGCAATTTTTTATTACGATATTTTAAAATCAAGCTGAAAAGATGACATTTACACTTACGCTCTAAATTCCAGATTTTTGTTTCAAGACCATATGAAAGACTTAGTTATTTAGTAGTATGATTAAAGAAGATTTAGTTTAAATATTTTGCAATAATAAGTGTGAGTATTTTCGTTTAAAAATGGCTACAAAATATCAACAACTCACAGTAGTCACAGGTACCAAGAAGACTGTCATAACTTCATTTAAAATTCTCCTCAGCTTTTCGACACGCGGCGATAACTGGCCGTAGTACTCTTGAAGATCGCAGTACAAATACAGAGGCAAGTAGAATAAAATCACCACCTGTAATTAAAGGATATATTTTTGTTAGTGGTCTGCTTCTGAGAGCCTACATTGATAAAGTTAAAATTTTAAGAAATTGAGATGACCTGATGACCGAACATTAGCATCAACACGATGTTAGCTAGCCGTTTGGTTTATAAATAAATAAATAAAGAATCTTTGATTTTCAGGCATCAACACCCATAGTGGGTTAGTGACCATTAAACATCATTATTTAAGTTTTGTCAATAACTTAAATAATAATGTTAGACGGTCATCAAAAAATATAAAAAGATAATAAGAATTGCTAATTTAGCTTCATGCAGCTTGATAAACGTTCCTACTGTAGGCGTAAATAAGTTCACGATAATAATATTTGGGAAGATATGAATAGATGAGAATATGGTTAGTTTTCTGCGATGACGTCACTATTAATGAATGCGTTTGAAAGTTCCATTATTAAAGCTCTCGGCAAGTATTATCGTCTTTCTTTGACTTGGGCTTGGTGAAATGAGCTTACAGGCATTTTGCAGTGTGATACTCTGCAATATACGCGTAAGCCCCCTTTTTATAATTCTTTTAAATAAACAAGAAATGTTGAAAATCACTAATTTAAATTCAAACAAACCTAATTACATTAAAAACAAACGTGATCAGCTTCCACCGGACGCGGCTGTAGGCCCTGACCATGGGATCCTCGTCGACTGTCACATCCACAGACAGGGAGACCACGGCCGTCACCAGCAGATGTAAGAACGACACACTGTACCAACACAGCCTAATGTGCAGCAAGGAGTATCCAAACACTTTGATATCTTGAACTTTAGCGGGCGATGAGGACATTGACATGACTGAGAATATTTAAAAAGATATAAAATAACAATTAAATCTTAAGAACTGGTATATTTATGCTACTATATTTTATATTCGCCTTCCCGTTTTTCACACTTTAAGTTGATAAGTTCCTATTTAAGTTACTACTGTATAAATTTATTATGTTTCAAAGCAAGAGCGCACGCGTCCTGTTCATATTAGAATTGTTTATGTACTATTCTACAAAGCATTGATTAACAATGCGACATAGTATTTTATCACGGCCCATATATAGCAGTAAACTATATCAGCAGTAAACTGATGTCCTACAATTTATTAGCAATATCATTTTTTTTGGTTGTCAATCAACATTTGATAATGATTTATTTAATAATCGTAATAAAATTTTTAACAATACAATATTCAAACAAAAATATATCATCTGTTTTCTGTCATATTTTACTTGTGTGATAAAGTCTTCCTATTATTTTAATTCAACAGAGACATTAAAGTTGTTAAAAAAGATAACTGTGTAATGTAATTGTTTCTCAGCTAAATTCATAAACTTCATTTTGTTCTGATCCCCTAACGCACAACCTATAGGGATTTTTATACATCTGTGGCCCCGCTATTTAAAATGGCCGATGAATAAATGAAATTTATTTTAAAATGACAATTTTCGTTTTATGTTAAGCATTTTTCTACACAATAATTGGAAATTCAGTGTGGGACGCTAAAGTGAAGGTCAATAAAATTAAGTTCCTATTATTGTATTGGCAAAATGATTAAGAGAATAGGAATTTCAAATTTAATTCAATTGCCATTCATTCATCGGCCATTGTAAAATAGCAGAATCGGGGCCCTGACGTATCAATGTGCCTGTCTCTCTGCCATCATAGCTCTCAAACAAATTAAGTAGAAAGATTGAATTTGCAGAAGTAAAATTCTGATTTTTCAGCTTTTTATCGGAATGAACATGGTACGTGTTTGAAAGAGCCACAAGCAACAGCAACCTTTTCTTCTAATGGATTAAACGCTAATAACTTCAACCCATGCCGAAAGCACGGCGTGGAGGTTTGTCGGAATTCCATCGGCTAAACTTGCTTGCTCCACGCGACTCTGAGCGATGAACAAACATTTGCCGATTTGATTGATTTCTGCTAAAATATGGGCTTGATTTTCCATAATTAGAACTATCAGAACGGGCGATAAAAGCGAGTATTCTGCGCTATATTATGAGGATTTACTTTAACAACTTAGATACCTATACGTTGCTATAGGGAAGGCTTCTCTAATCATTTCTAATTTCTAATCGATAATACCAATGATCTGCAATTTTAGTTAGACCAATAAAGCAGTTTATGACACCTATGCATAAAAGTCAATTGAATTTATTACTGTCAATATAAGCTCAATGATAATGATTAATGCCACCAAACAGTAGATATCAAATGCTGGTCTCATTTATCTCCTTAACGACAACGAAACAAAAAAAGCATGATACTCTGTCAGCCTACTGTTGCAAACATTAAAAAGAAACAACACATGCCATACTATTGAACGCTGTCTTTGTGACACAATTGCAACATTTTGTAACAATCTAATTTTAAAGATTGATGATACAATCCTGAATCACCAAAAGTTCGGAGTAACATAGGTACTAATAGCCAAATCATGAATCGCGATTTGTGAATCTTAACCATTCGTCTCCCAAACGGGCCTGCGGGCGCTAACTGACGGGTAGCGTGGTAGTAGGTGACCAGGATAGAAAAAAGTCAGCAAGCATCACAATTATCAGGAAGGGTTAAAGTCCGGATACCGGACACTTCGGTGAAATAAAATCGAAGGGCATACAAAAAAATATTTACGTTCGGTGTGATTGGTGCCCGCTCGGGACAGGCACTTGTGCTAGTCACATAAGCTCGTTCTAAGTCTTGGAGATTTAGTTGGTAAAGCTTAAAGTAGTAAGTTTTTAAAACTCTTTGCGATACAAGAATTAAAGTCAACACTATGAGACTGGCTTAGCACACAATTATTAGGTTACATAAAGTGTACTCAATAAATAACGCCTACGCATTAATGACTGGCATTCTTACATCCCATTTTATTGCTATTTCTAAACGCCTTTAAATATAAACAATTATATCTATTGAGTCATTTAAAAACAACAACATTAAGTTTTTGTTTATAAAACTTACGCAACATATGTTTGTTATTACGTAAGTGATAAGGGTTTAATATTAATTTAATATTTTATTGAAGAAAATACATTTGTGTTATTTAGTAGAAAAGTCATATTAAGAATAACAAATATATTTGTTTTTGTTATGTCTATGTACAGTCCACTGTATTTTTCGTTTTATAGATACTTATGTTTTTTTTCGATAATTTTGTAAAGATTGCCGGATCAAAAGAATACTTATTCAATATTTCAGAAGAAAATCTTTGACTGTAAAAAGAACAAGAAAAGAGATCATTTTGTCTTGATGCCATATCGCTAAATGAATAGGTCACTTGTTGGACTAGGCTAAGTCAAATCAAAACAATTTATTTTTAATAAAAGATTTAACCTTTCAATTTACAAAGCTTGTTTTATTTTATATAATAAGCTCATCATTGGCCTAGCCTTTTCCCAACTATGTTGGGGTCGGCTACCAGTCCAACCGGTTTCAGCTAAGTACCAGTGTTTTACAAGGAGCGACTGCCTATCTGACCTCCTCAACCCAGTTACCTGGGCAACACGATACCCCTTGGTTAGACTGGCTGTCAGACTTTTTCAAGCTTCTGACTACCTGTAACGACTGCCAAAGATGTAGGAATAACAGCCGGGACCCACAATTTAACATGCCTTCCGAAACACGGAGGAACTCGTTATGAAAAAGATGGTCACCCATCTACGGACCAACCGCGTCAAGCATAGCTTAACCTGTGATCGAATCACTTACGCAGTTATAGCTTAACCACGAGCTCCTCTTGTATCCATTTTATATAATAAGCTAAGGGCCGAAATATTCATTTTCCAGAAATGGAGTTACATCTATACTCATTCAAATAGAAGAAAAAATTGGAAGTTTGGTTGAATATAAAAAAATACACTTAAAACATAAAAAAGGAAATCAACCTTGATTCGAAATAAATTAAAAAATGACAACACATCAAACAATGCATACTCAGCTATTAATTCCATCCTATTAATAATAATTGATTATAATAAGCTTATAACGTGACATTGTTTTCACGAGTCCGAGAGCCACGCGTCGCTCGATAGTTATCTGCCCGCGACCGACTACAACAAGTTCAATCCGATTTAATATTGATTACAAAGCTCTATAATGCTGTGTCCAAACATTTACTTGGCCGAGAGACAGATTAACAAATATTTGGGTCAATAATTTGAGTTTACAAAGAAATGTGGGCGTGTCACGTGCCGCAGTTTGTACAAGACGTGATCACGTGCGTGGATTCGATTGTCAGAGGTCAAATATTTATATGGATAGCGTTTAAAACCTTTCTTAACTTCCTCTTGGATTTAGCTTTGCAATAAAAAATTTCAATGGAAAACCGGATTTTTGGCATGGAATCGTTGATGGGAATGAACTAAGTTAGAAATAACTTTTAACTGCAGCTTTAAAGTTCCTTTTTACAAAGTGTTTTAATTTCCTATCACCTCAGTTTGGTCTCCTCCGCCTCATGCTGGCTATGTTTACGTGGTTGTTTTTTTGTTATTTAATACTTTTCTTCTAGTATATTAATACGAATCCGTTTTGCTCACAGCAGTTGTAAACATTACGAATTTAGACTTTTAGCTTCATAAAAAAACGCTAATCAAAAAGGCCGTTTATCAGTGAGTATGCATTCTGACCTATTTAAAAAATGATTGCGAGAGCAACTTTTAAGAATTAATATTAAAAATCTTTATTCATTATCGCAAAGTAGACGATGTGAGGATAAATTGTTTATTAAACTAAGGTTCAGAATCTTATGTACGGATTTGATCTTAACTGATTTTTGAGTTTATAAACCTTTAATTTGCATTTGACACAGTTTACAGCAATACAAGTTTAGATGCATTATACACGGTGATTTTTAGTCGTCTTACAAAAGCAGCCCAGTTCATGTATCCGACGTAAAATACCCCTAGGCGCGATTTTTTTTTATCATCAACTAAGATAATAAGTACGAAGAAAATTAAACAAGAGTAATCAGAAATATACTCTCAAAAATGTTAAAATTGCCGCCGCCCGCGCCCCTCACCATTGTTACAAGGCTCGGACCGCGCTCGCAACAGAGCTGTGTTTCTAAAAAACTACGAATTGCATCATAATATTAAATAAAAATTGCATTTTTTTTTTTTCAAATCTCATAAATACCTTTTTTTATCATGAACGTGTTCTAGTCATTGGATACATGAACTGGGCTGCTTTTGTAAGACGACAAAAAAAATCAAGGTGTATATTCGAACACATGACATTTTTAGATTTAAGTTTGCAATAGTGTCCCAGAGAAGGAGACAATTTGTAGTAAAAAAGTTCCAGGGTTCATAGCATATTTGGACCATTATAAAAAAAGGTTTTAATAATAAACAGTTATTCAACCTCCTTTCACACTTAACTTTGGAAATGTCTTTTTATATTCAGACTTAAAAGATATTTAGCTACCTGTTATTACCGTTATTAAAACGCGTCCTAATCCGCCATAAATAACCAAGACATTATAAACATCATTAAGGAGATATAGTTGTTTATAATAGGTTATTATCACATCTTAATGGTATCGTATCATGCAGGCGGTGATATTTGTGTTCGTGATACTGAACGTCAATCATTATCGCCGGTTATAATTAGATGGACTCATCAAGGACCAGGTTATCTAATCTAGGGCGCTACGCACGGGTTGTAACGGATCAAGATTCTTATGTTTATCCTTCGGCGTGTTTAAGAAGACCTCTATGCTAACAGATTCAACGGGTATCTGCGAGTGACTTAAGTGTCCACAGATCTGTAAGTTGAAGAGCTTATAAATACCTCAGTGCTGATGGTATAACGTGATTTATTGGGGGCAACTGAATTGATAAAATTGAAGGCTATCCACACGTAAAGAACAAAGACTGTATTTCCCTAGAAATTGTTTCTAAATTAAAAAGATATAACACATATTTGTTTATTTATTTACTAGTAATAACAGACGATTGATCAAAATATTGTGATAGATATAGAGATTATCACTTTATCTTGCTCTCTCACACATTTTTATTTGCTATCAGATAAAGTTTTCTTATAAGTTATTACAGTTTTAGTTTCCAATCAGTATGTCATCAATTTTCTATTAAAATATGTTTTATACATTTCTGTTTTAACATATCGTCTTACTTGTAACATCTTCCGGTTACCTTTTCCGTTCTTTAGTTAGAATACAAGATGCCTGAAAAAAAACTATTTACCTAAGAAAATACTGCTTTCTAGATAGTATATTTTATGAAGCTACCAAGCTATCATTTAAAGTGATGTTTGATATGCAGCTAGACCAGGTATATCCAAAGGGTCGATACTAATGTCTCGGTTAAGTCCGGTGTCCGGAATCGCACGACAGTTGACGATCTTTGCCGAACCTCCCCGATGTTATAGACTGAAATCGACAGAAATATGATGCGATAATAACTGTGGATGGGAGGAAAGCTTGTCAAAACATCTTAGTATAAAATGGAAATTGGTACTTTAAATAATTGGTACCCCAAGACGATCAAACATTTTTTGGTCAAGAACGTGATTTTTGGTTTGGCTCAAACTCATAATTTTGGTTTGATTGTTTATTCACCTATTAGAAGCATATTGTTTATGCGAGATAAGGCTTTGCCTATTCGAAGCTTGTTTGAAAATTAGGTACTCTACCAATTTGATCTATATTATAAGAAAGAAAATCCAAACAGAGATTATATGTGTTTCTTTTTCCACTGACAACGGACCTTCTTTCAGTCTTTCATAAGTTCAAACAACAACATAATATTTAACAAACATTGATTTAATGCTCCCATTGGCCTTAAGAACATACTTTATAGTATCAATGACGTCAAATAGATCATTCTTCTAAGCGTGTTGCAAGTATTGCTTATCTATCTGATCACGAGAGCGTACGGTGGTATTTAATCGCTAACATAATGATTACCGGGAAGCGATACGCGGGTTAAGTTCACACTAAAAGACAAAACAAACCTAAATATTGAAGCTTTGAAGGAAAACGTTAGTACTGTCATGAATGAGTCGTCGCCATGTCTGCGGCGTCTAATTAGGCAGTATATGATACATATGTTTATTTTGTATACACTGTGACTGACTGTGATCTTTTGAAAGGCTGAAATATTTTTGTCCGGTCTTTTCTCTATGTGCGATGTATATTTTTAACGAATGTTGTGTATTCAAATAGCAAAACAGCTTAGCTGCAATAAAAACAAAACTTGAATTCTCGATCGCAACTCAAAATGGATTTCCATTAATTCGCTGCCCTCATGTTTGTATTATTGCATCTACAACTAAATGCACATCCAAGTCATTATTCTAATCGTTTATTGTTCACAGTTTCACACAATAAATACTGAGTTCACAAAGAGACACTACAGCATCTTAAACTTGCTTAAAATGCTTGGTTTAAGAATTATGTCATAGTCGAAAAGAGATGAAGCGACACATACTCATACATCTATCTCTTTTCCAAACGAACCTTTTATCGTAATATCCATATTAGTACATAGAAATATATTATGGTGATTGCAGTAAAACCCATGTACGTAAAATAATGCACGCGGTAACTACGTAATATATGTACATGTATGTTAGCAAATGATTGTCTACTTGTAATTATGCAAAGTTACACGCTCCAGTGTTCCCCGGTTTAATATGGAGAAGTATAAATAGCTCGAGTGCCGACGTTATTTAAGCGAGGACAATAAAATCAATACTTCCAATACCTATGTGGTTGTCTGGAGTCTAGAGTGATATGCGTTTAAACCGGCAGTTTATATATAGCCATGTCTTATTGACAACAGTGTTGAACAGTCATTATTTGTTTATTAAATTACGTGATCAACGTGACAGTTCGGAAAAAATCATAGGCATGGGAGGTCATAAATTCGAAACTAAAAAACAAAGGTCTACGAACTATATACCTACCTACACATAAACATTAACGTGTAAAAAACAACATAGCAACACAAAAATAATAAAGTTTAATTAATATGACATATAGATGCAATTCTCAGGTATTGTTTGTTCGTTAAATAAATAATTTCAATATTATTCGTACTTCTAATAGTAGCTTAGGCATAGACAAGCAAGTTAGTATTTTTATAACACGATTTGAACCATCTTCAATCTTCAACTAAATCTGAGAATATTTTTATCCAATAAAGTGATACAAAGAGATATTATCCCTAGTCTACACAATCTTGTACCCATGTTTCACGACGACTAAATCAGGCACGTGCACATAGCGTAGAACGTGTACACCCTGTATTCAGATACCCTTGAAGCCCTTGGAAACACGTGAAGCACTAGCTTTGACCCGCGGCGCCACTCTTGCCCCTCATTTATTATTAACCTATTGCATTATCGACAACACTGAGCTCAGCTTTACGTAATAGATACTAAGAATCCAATGTTTTTTTCTCTTGAAGTAATGTTTACAAATAATAATATTGTTCCATGGTATCGCGAGTTTGATTTTAACATTTTATTGTTTTGCCAAAAAGTTTTTATGAAAGTTTTTTATTGGGCATCAATAGTAATGAGGCTGTCGTCGTTTGTAAGTATGAACTGTCGTTAACGTATTTTTACACAAACGTAAAACTATGTTCTCTTATAAAAATGATTATTTTTCTTTTGGTAATTGCGGTGTAATAAATATTTACAATATCTTAACAAAATATCCAAAATAGCACTAAAGCACGAAACAAACCATTCAAATCGGCTAACTAAATACATCAGTATTGAGAGAATCATGCTTTGAAAGTCGGATGAAAAGAAAAAAGGAGTTGCATATTTCGAGAGGATATTTTTTACAGTTTGTTATTTCAAAGCGTTTAAGCACTGGGTATTTCCCACCAGAAAAACCTAGAACTATGTCAATGGTAGTATTATTAATAAAGCCCAAGTCATGATACCGAAATAGATTGCTGAGAACCTAATATAGGCAGAATACCTAATATTAAACAAACTGTGACACATCTAAACTATTGCACTGAAGAATAGTTTTATAGATATAATTTGAGAATACTTTAAATTCAATTCTTTTAATAACTCTACTCACTTAAAAACTTACCCTGAGAGCAATGCATATTATCAAACATATATTAATGCCGTATGCACATATGTAAATAATGATAAGAATGATACTTCACAAGATTTTTATGAACAACAATATTTATGGTGCGATACCCCCCGCCCGAGCCTGCACGTGACCTAAAGTAACTGTCAATAAATACCCACACATATCAGTAGCCAGGACTTGATACGACTATAAATAAATTATAAACATACATACATACATAATTACATAGTCACACCCTTTCTTGGCTCGTAGACCACACAGGACTACGAATTTCCATTGCTACGAATTTGCTACACATTTTTTATTGTAGAGGTCTGTTGTAGCACTTGTGGATTTCTCCGAATTTCTTCCTGTTTTTTTATTATCTTCTTTTCTTTTGATCAAATGTTTGGTTTTAGTTCTAACATAGTAGGTGTAAATTAAATTGTATTTTGCATTTCGTATAACATTTCATGTCATAATATATGTAGCTAGTATCTTTAAACATTAAGTACCTCATATAACACGACTGCAAAAAATAATGAATTTAATTCTTCTCTAAACACAGATACTTATAATTATAAAATAATATAAAAAGTGCGTACAAAAGGAGAGCTTAACAAAGTAATGGGTTTTCTTCCACCAAAAGAAGTGAAATATTTGCACCGTTCTTGTATATTCCTACGTGAGAGTTTATTTCGCTTCAACTTTTGATTGGCTATTTATTTACAAATGTGATCTTAACCATAATGATACGTGTTTTAATCTTCATTATACCAAGCTATTTGTATTTTTAATTCACAAAGACTCCTCATCAACCTCGGTCCTAATACCATAAAACACAATCTCGCTTGACATACGCAGTAATCACACACACATGGATACCACCGTGTGAAGAACCGATGTTTTTATTATTCCCAGTATTACTCGATAATATACAAAGTAAATACTTTACACAACGCGTCAATTTACTTCTTAGATATAAACAATGAATTAAACTACGAACTTTTAAATTGCTTGTACGTATTTTGTTGTTCACGCATTGTCTACTAATAGACAGTTAAATAACAAAACGCCTTTAATGTAGTTCTGTATGCAACTTTGCCTAGAGCAAAACAGTAAAATTAGGATAGAATCGATCAGTCACAACCTGGAGGTTTTCAACCGATCGTCGCGGCTTGAAACTCGAGTTATGATATAAATCAGCTCTGTGTTTAAGTCCACCCAGGTGAACAGTCTTCAATTTTACCAACGACGCAGTTCCCGTTAAAGAAGCCTCCTCGGGGATCGCGATGTAATAGTTTGCGAAAGCGTTCTTCAAAGTAGTGGAGTGCAAGGTAAGATGGAATTTCCAGTTACTAAACAAAACAATTAGCAAGGTAATAAAACCTTCCGAAGTAAATGTTCTAACACGTTCTAGTATTATTAACCGATGTTACTCATACCTTAGGTACCTACTTATTAACACTTAATGACTTTTTATATGAAAGCCAAGATGTTTGAAGCTAGTCAGATCTTTTGTTTCACTCCGAAGTTGGTTCTGCAGCAAATGTCTTTGAAGAATAGCAGGGTGCTAAATTAACCTAAATTGGTTTACTCGTAAGGCAATTAAAATACGTTGAGATTGCTGATAAATGCTCTAACAATATCAAGTAATGGTTGGCGATTTTCTACATTATGACGTAGAAATAGGAAAATCTAGGAAGAAAAACCAATAACATCATAATATTACCGTTAACAACAATTTCTATTACATATTGTGACAGATGGACACACAGCGGTGCCTTAGTAATAAATCCTTTTTTACTCATGTAGTACAGAACTAAAAATGTAACCTTATCATTGTCTTTTGGCACTCTGTATCTTCACATCGAAGACTTAAAAAAAAAATCATTCATTCATATAAATTAATGAGATAAAGAGCTTGTTTATATTTTTGCGTGTTACATAACGTTTTCATTATCCATAATATTGTAGTCTAGAATCCTCAAATTTATCAGTGTCAATAGTTATATATCGGCAGCTATAGGTATGTTCAAGTCACGTTGCGTTCCACACCGAGCCCGCGAATGGAAGTCAGATGTTAGTTTATTTTACTTTATTACAGGAAATGCAGATAAAATCAGTTTATCACAGCCGTAGAAGATACAAACATTACGTCTGTGAATGAATTATAACAACATAGGTGATGTAAATTATCAATGTTTACTGCATGCCAAACTGTTTCTTAAAATTCCAAAGGACCACATCTCTAAGGACTTTCAGCGCCTGACTTTAAGTGTGAGAATTTTTGCAAGAAAAATAGTTGCAGAATCGAGACGACGGCGTGGTACATGGCTTCTCCCATTTTTAACTGCAACATTAAGCCATTTTTAGCCTCTTTTAAAACGTTACAATGAAGACTGGTAGCCCGTTTCCAAAATTTAATTCCGGTGGGGAAGAACCAGCAAGAAACTCGGTAATTATACTAGTAATGTACCTACTTACCTACATTTATCGGAATCCTCGTGAAAATATTTCATTCTAGATTTAACAAATATTAATCATACCTTCAGTCGGTGGTCTTCAATGGATGTTTTATTATTTAATGTTGAACTTTTAATCTTTTTCACATTTTATCAGCCTGTAGAATTCCATAGCTGTTTGTAAATATACCAAAAACGATAATAATTAAATTTTACTTGTATGAGTAAATCGTACAACTTGTTAATATGAAAAACAGTATTTTTTTGAGTTTGACGCTGGTCGAAAGATTTAAATGAACAGGTTTTCCTAAAAATCAAATCATTTAAAAATCTTTCGGTTTTTAATTTCCGTTGTGTTTACAATGAAACAAGATGTTATACAGATCGGTCAACAAAGCCGAGTCACATTTCGTTAATCGTAATATGAAAAGAACAGATCTGGGTAAGTCTCATGATTAATAGAGATGAAAAGTCAGTTGCAGATATTTCAGAGTGCCTTTTGTGCGAGGTGATTTGGCTGCATATTTTACAGAATGAACTTTACTATTTTTAATTGACTTCAAAAAAGGTCGAATTTTGTACATTTCTTGTGCAATCTGTCATTCAAATTTCCTCTACATTTAAATCTAAACGATGCATTCAGTAGAATAGCATTAATCATTACGGAGTGCACAATTGACAGGAAAACCTTTCAGCATTACGTTCCATGGAAATTCACATAATTACTTACAATAATGTAAACTTCCACTAGTATCTAATGTAAAGCGGTTACTACAGAAGGGTTTAGTTTGCAACATTTTATCTGTAACGTGAATGTACCTGAATGCTTATTTATAGGATTACTGACTAGGTAAACGTAGGGTAGGAGTATTAGCTACTAGATTTCATGCCATAATTGGACTGAAGTAGACGTCTTAGCGTAAAATTTCAGGAATATGATCTATTTATATGCGAAGCCATATTCGAAATTTGAAGCAATTTCCGGCTATCGTTTTGATATCCTGCCCTTCGCATATACTTATGTAATTTTGGGGTATTATCTGCGTTCATATGATAATTACTTGCCTGAAATATCCCTCTGCTGGGCAAAGGCCTCCCTACTCTTCTTCCACTTGTCTCTGTCATGTCCCGCGAGTGACCAGTTTGGAAGAACGAATCCAGGTCATCCCGGCATCTCCGTCTACATAATATTCCGGAGCATGTTACCGCATGTGTCTAACAGACTACGTGGTGCCATAAATAAGACGAGTTAGATGTCATTTGTTTATCAAATGTCAGAACTAAGTAGCATAATGATGGCACGCGCTGTTCGCGTGAGATCGATAATTATACATACATAACGAGACTTGCATTTATTAATGAGAGACGCCGCTCTACGAAGTCTAAAGCGCTGTCTTGCTTGCACACGTACAACAGTTTTATATTAAGAGGTCTTGGTAGGATCACTAATCAGTATATCTAGGTCGCAATTACCTGCAAGCCCGCATCCCGAATTAATTCCCATCAATACGACCGCAGCCTTTGATTCGCCGCCGTCGTCGCCAAGCCCATCGTATTAAGAAAGGCCTTAGTACTTCCATTGATTGACTTGGCCTTACATATTCGTGTGTTGAGATATTGACATAAATGATCGTAGCCAGTCTGGCATACCGACAAAGCTGTAGTAAGAGCGAGTGTTCATTCATGTCTTAAGCTGATTTTTTATTAAAGATGCGCAGTATGTGGATAAAATGTGGCTACAATATCGATTTAGTTATTTTGTCGACCCGACTTCTTTGTTATTTTATAAATATTTTTACACTACAAACAGTACAAACATTTAAATCGAGTAGAAGATTAATAAGAGATAATATTTATAGTTTTAAACACTTTTAAATTTTTTACTAGTTAGCCTATTATAACATACTTTTTTTTATTTGCTGCACCACCCTTTTTTCGTGATTTGATTTTTGCCAATGGACAGAACAACAAACCACAACAATTCTTTATGTATATGACCTTGTAACCCTTTCTTACCTTTGGCAACCGAAGGCTCCTAACAAATACAGCATCAGACAAACAAACAAGACGGTCATGATAAACACACACACGTGGCCGGTTACAACACAGTGTTCTACCTCTTACAAACAAACGTCTACACGTTCATTGATAAAATAGGCTGCTAATCCAAACTGATGACGGAGCACTGAGGAAAATACCTGTTGCGACTTATTGATTGGAAACTCCTTAGAACGTTTGAGATTGTTCTATCTATCTATGTCTACTTTTTTTAGGTTTATCAATATTGTTTGAAAATGGAATAACTGTAGACATTTTTTTTCTTTTATGTATGGCTGTAGATAAGGCTCCAGTAAAAAAAATCTTCACAGTTTATTGAAATAAAATTAAATAGATTTAGCTTATGCTATTGTAATTGAAAAGTGCTTAGTATTATTATTCTGATTTGAGTTAATGATTTTTGATTTTGGACGCAGTATAAGATGGAATGGATAAAATGGGAAAATCCACAATTTTTTCATGATATCTAAAATCCAGTATGTACTTATGTAGTTATTATGGAAGATAAAAATATACTAGGTTCATAACTAGGTAGCTAGGTGGTGGTTATTAGCATAGCAGCTCCACAGATAACTATCATGCATTGTTAATATTGATAATTACAGCAAACAGACAGATTTTCCATTCCAAGTTGATAATCATTACTGTTATATTTTCATCATTACCAACGTTTCCACTGTCTGACTATGGTTTTATTACAAGATGATTAAAACTTTTTTGAAAGATGACACGTCATATTTTTTTTTCTGCTGCAGCAAAGATCATACCTTAGTCTATAGGTCTAATCTTGTGCACAAATAAGTTCTCACAGCTTTGTTTCAATGTCATTGTTATTAATTTAAGAACTTACCTTATAATAAAAAAAAAAACTAGTTAAATCATCGGATTTTCCAAAGTATACTTTTTATAAGAAATTACCAAAAAAACGTGGAAAAGAAAATTAAAAATTGATGCAATTTTCTATTCCTTTTACGTTTACAATTTTCCTAGTTTTCAGACATACCAAATAGTTACAGTGTAGTTATAGTATTCTGTTACACTGCAATACTAGATTATTAATTAGTAAATAAGAAAATTAGTGTATTTTTATTTATCCCTAACGAAACTGTCCAAATTAATGTTATCTAAATCTCCTAACAGTTTCGTTGATTATCGATCGTCGAATCATCTAAACTGTGTAGTTTACCGGACAGGCCCCGACTAATTGTTGATAGCGGTCATTTAGCCATTGTGGCTAACGACACGTGGCTAAGTGAGCTCAGAACTATAATTATTAACTTCATTAAACTAATTTGCTATGCCTTTATAGATATTTAATATTGTTGAGTAGAATTCTACTTATTTAAAAAAAAAATCAAGGAAAAACAATAATTTGCCAATATGTCCTCATCCTAAATTTTAGCGAATGAAGTGATATAAAAAAAAATACAAAATAAATAAAATGTATTCCCATACAAAGAACTTTACGATCGAAAACAGTTCTGTCCTCCAGTGAGCTATGTAACTGTTACCGATACAGTATTACCTACGTATTCCGAACACGTCATACTTCCTAAACACGGGCATCACGGAGATGCGTCACAAAAACAAATGCATGCCGAGAACATACTCGTAGCGGGCACCACACCACGGTACACTCATTCATTCATTCGTTCGTCACAAGCCCGTGTTCAGTCCATGCACGGGATTCAGCGCCGCACGCGACTATCGCATGGGCACCACGCACGCTACACGCAATCGCCACACCACCTCACCATGTCATGAAAACACGGAAAAACAAACCGAAATAAAACCTTGTTTTAAAAACGGGATTTTTATGTCACGCCCGTGCTTTAACATCAGCTGTTGAAAAAGAAAATAGAACGTTCGATAATTGAATTCTGTGCATTTCTAGGCCGATTTGTTGTTGTGTCATAGATAATCATGTTGTTTTTTACTACATTTTGACATAACCTAAATATGTTTGTAATATAAATATACAGTAATCAGTAAGTAACTCTGTGTTTACTTAAGTTGTATGTATGTGAGTACGTTTCAAGGCCCAGTAAGAATAATTTAAACGTTAGAACGGTGAGCATGCGTTCATGGACGTATTGTCCCATCTCTGCTGTTCAATCTTTGTTAATTCACTTCACACACATGGCTTAGATCGGGGAAAAGTCGCCAATTTACTACTCCTAGTAGAAGTAACTTACGAATAGCATTTCGTCCGCCACAAATTGTTCTATCTATATCAGTTTGTGTCAATTTCTACAGAATTGGAATTCCCAAAATAACCCGAAATCAACCAATCTTAAAACGCATGCCCTAATTAAGGGCCTTGCTGAAAATGCATGAATGACACTTTGAAAGCTAAATATTATTCGATTTTTTTTTTGTCTTGATTCAAAATAAATTAAAATTTTGCCAATTATTTGCTGTGAATAATAATAACCTATTTGTATAAACCTCTAAATTCTTACTGAATAGATCATACTCTCTCAAAAACTTTCATCTTTACAATGTTAGTTTCATATTAAAGAAAACGGATGCCTACAGCTTAGTAACGTGGACTCAACGATAACTTGCAGCCTTGCTAATAGTAGGCATTGGCCTCTCAGCACATTCAGTCATAATAATTATAATGTGCATGATAAAGTATATTGAACGCAGTCTTGGAAGCCTGATGCTCAGTTGGTTGACAATAAATACAAATTACACCATCAATTACACAGTAAAAGAAGCGTAGGACTATACAATTATACACTGGAATACTGCTTCGAAAAAGAGTTATAAATAAAAAATTGTAATTAAGATCCTTTGGAGTTCTTAAGTCTAGCCTAGCATAGCATGCAATTAATTAAAATGCACTTAATTTACAGCTGGTAGCATGGGTTTCTTATTTAGAGATTTTGGCAAAAATAGGCTTGTTATCCAATTTTATTTTAAGAAAAAGTTTTATGTATTTTTGCAGAATTTGATATTTGCAACAAAGAAGTGTAAGTAACATGAAAATAAAATCGTTTAACTACTGGCTACAAAGAAAGTGCACGATACAGCATTCGTTAAAGAAACGTTGTGAAATCCCTGTGAAAACCAGGACCTTAGATGTGACCACCGTATATACAGAACTATTGCTAATCTGAAAGTTATAAGTGAGATTAGTTAAAAGTGGAGCAGCCAGTCCAGCGTGACCTGGGAGAGGCCTGTGTCCAGCAGTGGGCTGCGATAGGCTGCCTATATTGATTACAAATACCGAATTCGCAATTTCAGTCGGATAAGATGCGAGACAATTCTCCAGGGGTCAGTGTAGCGTGATAACCCTTACGACGACACTCGGACCTCCGACGCACAGACGCAAGCAAGAACTTCGCCCTTCTGCGACGCGTCTCTTATAGTCTATAAAGGCACCCGACGCACACAAAAGAAACAGTACGTCTTCGATCTCCGTCGATGATGTCAATTTAGACATTCAGAACAACAGCGCGAGAATATCATACGTACCGATTACTTGCGATGACAAGAATAATATTAATTAAGTGTCGATTATAAACATTGCTTAAAAATCCCTCCGTTTGGGGCCGCGCATGCGTGCAGTCGACGTTGTGATTGGCCGTGTACAGTAACGTTCGCAAAGAAAGCAAAACATGAGTGGAACGGACAGCTCTAGTGCCAGTCGAACTGCGTGCAACAGTAAAGGCAGCATGATTGTTGTTTCGAACCGGCTGCCTTTTATATTGAAGAGAAATGAGAAAACCGGCGATTTGGAGAGGAAGGCCAGGTACCGTAACATTTATTATTAAAACGAATCCTCGCACTGTGACCCCGTGTAAGTCGCGATTGTCATTGATAAATAACAGGAATATTCAGGCCGAGCGCAGTATAAAATCGTGGCAATTGTGTTTTTACCGGTACTGTTATTTACACAAAATGCAGTAATACTCATTTTAGAACATTTTAAGTGTTGTGTGTGTGATCTACAAAATATCAACGGAATGTTGACTTTAATTTCCTAAATAGCGAGTGTAGTGGTTTCTAGAAAAACCGGGGCGTTTCGGACTCTATTATGTTGAATCGGGAAGTTTCTACGGTGCCCGATAGATATATTTACATAGCCATGCGTTATCAGATGCAAAAATATTGATTATTCTCTAAAAATACCCTACTATTACATTGAAAATAATGTGGCTCTAAAATGTTTATATTGTTTGTGTGATCTTATGCGTATACTCAAGGATTATTTTTTTAGCCAAGTGTTATTGTTAACTATAACTAATAACATTGCTAAACACGAAAAGTGCGACTTAATAGAAAAGACGTATCTCAATGTTGGACACCTAATGATGCAGTAAATCTTTTATGATGGTCGTGTTATAGGTAATCGTTTGTTTGTATTATGTGTACAGGTACTTAGATTATATTGAGATCGGAATTGTATAAAATACTAAACCTTGGACTTGAATGTAGATGCAAGGTCATTCAGGCACTAGTTAATTGATTCATAGCGACCGAGCTGCGATGGTGAAATAATGTTTTGTGATTTATTTTTGCAACTAAACTCCTTGAAATAATAACCTCTTTGCACCAGCTTTGGCATAGTAACCGGCTGGTATTTTGATATCAATCTAGTGTAATGATAAAAGAAATTCAAAATAAACATTAGTGGGCATTGCTTCGTTAGATAACGACTGTCATTAGAAATAGTATAACCTAATTACAGCATAATTTGGAACATATTTATTATTTATATCTTAGTTTTGCATTTATGTTACACGTAATTGCCAGAAAATATTTTCTTTTGAGACATTTTTTTATCTTTAAGCAAAAATTATACGCAACTTTTTGTTGTGTGATAAACTGGACCAGTTGAAGAAAAACGTCTTATAAAGACGAAAAGATTGAAATCCTCAGATCTCCAGCAAAAACAAACCTATTAACTGATCAAGCTTTTGAAACAATTCGTTGGGATATAAATCTATTTTTATGTATGTACATAATCAACAACATATCACTCAAATAGTTTACTATAAATATAAGAACTATATCAATAAGGAAAACTGTTCAATGATACAATAAATATTATGTATCAATAAAGTAGTCCAAGTAAATGCGATATACCTACATTTAATAAATAAATAGCAATGTGACCTTTATTTTGACAATAACTCACTTTGATAAGAAACGACTGTTTCATTAAATTTATTCAAATTACAATAAATAAAAATCATATTTAAATAATCTATAAAATTTAATTTAAGATTACGCAGCTATAAAACGATTTTTTGTCTCTTTCTTTTATAGCCTGACCTATATAAAGCTTCGTATAAGGTTAGCTACATGTAAGGATAAATGCGAGAGTAAATAGTTTATAATTGGAATAATGAGATAGTATATTTAGGTCTCCAGATAGTAATAATTAAGCACGAGACAACGCTAAAATTAGAACGAAATGGGAAATGATAACCTAAATACCAAGATTCCTAGACATGAAAAATAACGTAATACGGACATAAACAGACTTCTGATTAAAAAAATTCGAATTACAAAATAAGTTTTTTTTTAATCATTGTGTCAAGAGGCGGTGATAATTTTTGCAAGAGCCTGAAAAGAAAGACACTGCCTTTTAGAACAGTTAAATATTTATTTATTGTAAACAAACACTTCTGCCCTGTTTTTTATTCCAAAAATGCCTAAAGGAAATATTGTATAACTTAACTAAAGCACAGACAGTACAGTACAGTTTTCAATAAGCACGACTTAGTTAGGACTTGTATATGCTACGTATTTAACACCAACATTTTAGCTGCCGTATTTGCAGATGCGATGGCCGAGTTTAAGTTAAAAAGAGTTTAAAAACCAGCTTACAGTCCTTGATACGTGCACTCAACCTACTAGGAGAACATTGCACCCTGTTTCACTTACTCGTGTGTGATTATCCAAGAAACTTATTTTCTACTTTTTATATTATAACGATGTTTCAACTTCTGTTTCGTCAGTTTCATAAGAAGAAAGAATTCACTATTACAAATCATGTGTTGTTTGTTTTTGTTGATCACATGTTTATCTAGAGATTTTTTATAATCATTAACTTTACGCAAAGATTAAACTGCATAGAAATTTCTTATTTAAAAAAACATATTCGACTTTTAAACTAAGGGCCACACCGCACTTCTTTATAATCAGCTAAAATTTAGAATTGCACTTACAATTTTTTAGAAGCATTTGAAACGTATTTGAGAAAAACTGCAAGGTAAATTACGCTACAGAATATAATAACTTAGCATTTACAAAGCCTTGCAAATAGACTTATATGAGTGTTATGTAATAACAAACGATAGCACAAAAAAATATTCTTTAATCAAACGGGTTACTTCATAAGTTAATTAAACTAGATAAGGCACAATAACAACAACACTGATAGCGAAGCATTTTGGCGGCCGCCTGAATAGGTTCAACAATATCATGGGGGCATCTCGGCTTCTCGCTCTGGTAAACGTGATGTTATTCTTTGTTAAGCATTAGATACACGCACGTGTCTGTACAGTTGTAGGATATAACTGATTGTCTTTATTGGTCCGCACGGTTCGCTGTGCGCTGATTCAAGGGGAGATTTGTTTGCAAAACTTGTATTGCCTGAAATGTAACTACTGGCTTGTTAAATTAGCATAGTAGGTTTTATTTTCTTACAGATACTTTCTTTTAATTAGGTTTGGAGGAACGTAACGTTCGCACATCAACATAATCTTTCCACATATTTTTTCGGTTATTTTCCTGCACTACCTTACCCATTTTCTTTATTGTCCACAGTGCCGGTGGTTTAGTAACAGCTGTAGCGCCAGTGGTGATCCGTGGCGCCGGCATCTGGGTGGGATGGCCCGGTATCCATCTGGAGGACCCCAATGAGAAGATCCCGGAGTCAGACCCCAAGGACAAGACCCCTACAGCCGGACTGCTCTCGGAGAAGGTACGATATTCCACTAAACTAGCAAGAGAGGGATGGAAGGAGGAGCGAATATAGGCGCCTTCGCTAATGTGACAGAAATGGCAGGAATTCTCACAAGAGTCTTGGAAAATAGACTCATAGTTAGCATTTAGATTAAGAAGCAAAACAGCTCCTAAGTATTCGTATAAAGTTAAGGACAAATAATTAATATTTCCCAATGGAAAAGATTCCCATTTTACCTAGAACATAAATAATTTGAAGACTAAATGACAATAAAAGTAGTAATAAAATAGGTTACAGTCCATCGTTAAGAAATAATGGGTGTTGACGTTAATTTACCTACTCGTAGTCGTAATAAAGCGATACCTCGAGGGACCTATTTGGGATGTAAACGAACTGCTATTAGTATTACACTTCTTAACGTAAAGTGCATTATTTAAATTGATATTTTGTTTATACAAACTAAATCGGTTCGGCCTTGCAAACATTAACACTGGATGTTCTAAGTGGTGTGCAAACAGTAGGCATGCCGAACACTTTAAATCGAATTTCGTCGAAATATCGTACGAAAATTCCAGAGATGATGTAGTTTATTCCTGTTTTCACTGAACATGATTGAATTGGTTCAGTTTTTTCCAACATGCTTCGCTTACTTTATGATGGGTCCTTTTTGAAAGCATCCTGTCAAAAAGGTTCAAATCCGAAAATCCTATGTCACTACAACATTCGCGAATAGTTTCAGACGTAAAAAAGAAAGGTCAAAAGGAAATTCATAAAATCGTTTTACTAACCATATATTAGGAAATGAACTAAGAGGAAAATTGTGTTAAATACAGAGATCAAAGGTTTTCTCATCAAAAGAATGTTTCAGGAAGTATAAACATCGTTATTTTCCAACTGAACATTTGCTAATTATAACGAATCAGATAAGTGATAACTCATGATGATAACAGATGAACGTGACAATATTAAAATACATTCAATATTGATCGAGCAAAGTAAATAATGCATAAAAGGCTTACTGCAAAACAAATAAATAAATGATAGCGGAATCTTTTGTTAACGTCACTATGAAATATTGTAGACATCGTTAAATATTTATAAGCAAACAATCAAAGAACATTTCCCCATTGCAGATAGTACCAATCCACGCAGAACCAAAGCTCTTCGACAGCTACTACAATGGATGCTGCAACGGTACCTTCTGGCCACTCTTCCACTCAATGCCAGACCGAGCTACGTTCATCGCTGATCACTGGAAGGCGTACATCAAGATTAACGAGGAATTCGCCGAGAAAACAGTGAGGGCTCTACATCTCCTGAAACAACAAAAGGGAAAGAATGGAAGCTCCCCACCCATTGTATGGGTCCATGATTATCATCTTATGTTAGCTGCTAACTGGATTAGACAGGTTTGTAATACAAAATCTTATCTCTAACAATTATAGCCGACTACATCGAAACTTTACTAAGTGAGTGTTTCTTTTTCAGCGTGTTGAAGAAGATGACATAAAATGTAAGCTAGCGTTCTTCCTGCACATTCCGTTCCCGCCATGGGATATATTCAGATTGTTCCCCTGGTCAGACGAGTTGTTGCAGGGTATTCTTGGTAAGTCTTATTTAATCGAAAATGTAAATAAAGTTAGATTTGATGAAATTCTGAAACTAAACTGTTGCATCTATCGTGTTTCCAGGTTGTGACATGGTTGGATTCCACATAACGGACTATTGCCTGAACTTCATAGATTGTTGCCAAAGAAACTTGGGTTGTCGAGTGGACAGAAAGAATCTTCTCGTTGAGTTGGGAGGACGCACCATCTGTGTGCGACCGCTGCCTATTGGAGTCCCCTTCGACAGATTCGTGCAGCTGGCACAAAACGCGAAACCAGTGCTCTCTACAAGCCAGCAAATAATATTAGGAGTTGATAGACTGGATTATACCAAAGGATTAGTGCATAGACTAAAAGCTTTCGAGAGGCTACTGGAGAAGTACCCGGAACACATAGAGAAGGTGGTGTTACTGCAGATCTCAGTGCCGTCGCGGACGGATGTCAAGGAGTATCAAGACTTGAAGGAGGAGATGGATCAGCTTGTGGGAAGGATCAATGGAAGATTCACTACACCCAACTGGTCACCAATTAGGTAAGCCTCCACAAATGTTACAAATTTATCAAATTTTAAACTTATGGTTACTTAAATAGTAATAGTAATTGATCATTTTCATGGATCAGGTACATCTACGGATGCGTTGGTCAAGATGAGCTAGCAGCGTTCTACCGCGACGCAGCCGTCGCTCTGGTCACACCTCTGCGAGACGGCATGAACCTGGTCGCTAAGGAGTTCGTAGCTTGTCAAATCAACAAAACTCCAGGGGTTCTCATAGTGTCACCCTTTGCTGGTGCTGGAGAAATGATGCACGAGGCTCTCATCTGCAATCCTTACGAACTGGACGATGCTGCTGAAGTTATTCACAGGTATGATACATGTAACAGTCCTATTGTATGTATAGGAGTCTAATTTATCTTAATTTCGTGATAAAGCCACGGTCACTGACCTCTTTGACCAGGCTTCCCTTCAGAAGACATTGACAGGCCGTTACCACTTAGGTACTTATTTCTGCTCGTTTATTACATGTATGTATTGGCCTACAGCTAATTTTACTTGTTATCTTTGAACTGTGGTCAAGCTTTATGACGTCAATTGGAACTACAGTTGCGCTATGATTTGATATGACGCCAGAAGTACAAGTTATTTATCGAGACATTTTTTACATTGGTTATCGTTGCTGGTGGTCATTAAAGAGATTTCGAAATGACGCTGGCAAACAATGATGTTTTGAGCTTCGTTTGTTACAACAACTTGAACTAAGCGAAGATATTGTTGAGAAATATTTGATGAGCTAACAAAATAATAGGAGATAATTTTTCATAAATTCCAGGGCTTTGATAATGCCGGAGGACGAGCGTATAGTGCGTATGAACCACTTGAGACGACGTGAGCAGCTGAATGATGTTGACAGCTGGATGAAGGCATTCTTGAAAGCGATGGACTCTTTAGAGGAAGAGGCCGATGATATCGGAGCTACGTCCATGCAGCCCGTCACCATTGATGACTTCGATGAATATCTTTCGAAGTAAGTTTATTGCTCCAATCCAATCCCATCCAATACAAGAATGCTTTAAATGACTGAAAATAGTCTTGCTCGAATTTAGGAAATGACTGTAATTATTGATAGCACTATGTTTCTTTTGTCCTTTACTCCACTATGCTGAACCAACGATTTAAAGAAGACGTGGGCTGCCCAGAACCGAGACGGTCATCGAGGGCAACAAGCTACTGCCGTGACTATGTTATTTCTCTAACCCATAATATATCTCTCCAGGTACATCGGCTACACCCAGAAGTTGGCCCTACTCCTGGACTACGACGGGACCCTGGCCCCCATCGCTCCTCACCCCGACCTCGCCACGCTGCCGCTGGAGACCAAGCACACGCTGCAGAGGCTCTCCAACATGTCCGATGTTTATATTGCTATCATCTCCGGCAGAAATGTCAACAATGTTAAGAATATGGTGAGTACCTGTTAATTTTACCCGGAATAAAATTATAGTTAACAGTTAGTTATAAGGAAACAAGAGGTCCCGAAAATTTGTCATCTCATTTCATCCAAAGTAGTTTAAATAGTAAAAATGAGGGCTAGAGTAGTGAAGACAAATTTTGTCATAAACAAATAGACAACTGAATAGCAAGGGTTACAAAAGCTAAAACTCAAAGGAGATTACTTGAATTGATATTTACTTAGGTATATTTTTCTACAATCTAAAACAATAACTCAATCAGATCCTGTTCAAATATCTTAAGGTTATCAGATCGCAGCAAAAAAATACGTGAATGTTATGATGACTGGCAGACTCTTAAATATTTACGACAAAAATATGCGCTTAATTCGATAACTCTTTAAATATTTATTTACTTTAACTTTGATCTGATGACCCGTTTACCGTTAATGCCCCTGATTGTAGATAATTATCGCGATCTTAATAGGCATCATGTCGGAATCGCCTTTATTTCGTCATACGTGAAGCTGTTTCGAACTCGTGATCGGAGATAAGTGGGAATTTAATGAACCAATTATTTTTTTATCTCTATAGAAATCTGGGGGGCGCAGTGCCACGTTTTAAAGTAAAATTACTGCGGGTGTGAAAGAGACGTCACTCTATGTCGTGTATTGCGCTGTCGCGCTCCCACAATCATGATAATCTTATTATAGGAAGGTAGATCCAGGTGTATATAATTGTAATTTTCTCTGCTAGACGAGGAGCCATTTTTTTCAATCGTAGGTACTTTTCACTTGTATCTAAGTGATGTTCATAAAGCCTACCACCACTTTTTGGAGTAGCTATGTTGGTTCTAGTCGTTAATGAAAACCAAGGTAGTACGGTCATTTGCTTGTTGGGCGATATTGGTAGACCCCCGATACTATTTTCTATGAATCAGTTTATAAAATGACGACAAATTCGTATTCAATTTACCAGCTAGTGCTACATATGTAGTATGCACTAATAAGTGCAAGAACACATTCTGCGACTAAGTATCCTCTGCAAATAAATAACAAGGTTTCCGCTATCACATGAACTTTAACAGCTGTTATCATTGTTTAAAACAAAAAATATATACATTGGTTGACGTAGCCCAGCTAGCACCCTTGATAATATTATAACAACCGGGTTATGTACCCACTAGGTACTTATGTGTCATTTGTATTATTATTACGTAATGTTTGCGTAGCAGACGCGGCCATGTTTTTCGAACCGTTGATAATATCGTGGAATTCTAAATGTGCATAGTTACGACTATATTAGGAATGAGCTGGTATTTATAGTAATAAGCACATTTGAACGAGATTAAATGTGTTACTCAAGAGAAAATGAGTAAATAGAAATGATAAACAGAGGTCATAGATATTATTGTGTTTGCTTACCCTAAGTAAGTACGAGTATATGCTCACATCGTAAGCGTGCGCAATTGTACAACGGTTTACCTTATCAGTCATTGTTGAATCTCAACATAAACAGATAGATACATTTTTTGAATACGAACAAATATAATGGTTATGCGTTTTGATGCTATTTTCCTCACCCACACACCTACCTGCACGTACTTCTTCGTGTTTTAAATTCAAAACAAAAGAATATGGACCTATCGAATGAGAACATCCTTCTTAGCTGTATTGAAGTGCAGTTTTTAATACATTTGGTCTGGTAATACGAGGATTTCTGCGTAGTTATTCTAGTAAACAATGAGCTCCATAAAGCATTGGCAGTCATTCATTTACCTATGTTAATTTAAATAACAAACTAATTGGTATTATGTAAGGTTCATGTATAATAAATAATGCATAAAACGTGGCTGGATCTGAGCTAGGTACCTCAATTATTTACATAGATTCTTGTCCTTCGTCAACAGTTCATGGCAATTCTTGGAATTGTATGTTGTAGCTATAGGGACTCAGACAAAATAGAAAAAAAAAATTTTAAATTTTTTGTTACTTTTTTTGGGACATTATAATTTGCTACGTTAAACTAAAACACGCCGTCAGCCTTAATTTTTACGTTACAAGCTATATTTTATTTATGTCGTGAAGTATATAGTGATAATACATATCTTTTTTTATCAATCATCATCAATATTTAAAAATGTCATACTTACTTGTCGCTTTTCTCAGGTGGGAATCGAAGGCATCACGTACGCCGGTAACCACGGTCTGGAGATCCTGCACCCTGATGGCAGCAAGTTCGTTCACCCCATGCCCATGGAACTGCAGGATAAGGTCGTCGACTTGCTGAAGGCACTACAGGAACAGGTAAGGACAAACATTTTTAAGTGGCATAATTTCACTACGCATCTTTCTTCCCTTCACTTGAGTTGCTCATCTATATTTAGATTTACTTTCCTTCTGAATATGGTTCGACAAACCATCAACCTGAAGATTTTGGAAACCATTTATTCCAGCATTCAGCTAGTTCAGGAACGTGACAACAGGCTCACCTTCATCATTCCTTGCCTTCTGATTTCCAAATCACAAACTTTAGACTTTCTGCCTCTAAATTATGGTTTTGGAAACGTTACGATGCAATATGAGGCATAAAGCGACATCTCCCCTCTAAACCCGCAAAAAGTTTACTTGATTATGCGATGTGGTGGTAATACTCTGGCGTTTCTCAAAATTGATCACCACTTATAATTTCTTACTAGGTGTGCAAAGACGGCGCGTGGGTAGAGAATAAGGGCGCCCTGCTGACGTTCCACTACCGCGAGACGCCGGTGGCCAAGCGCGCGGCGCTGGCGGAGCAGGCGCGCAAGCTCATCACGGCGGCCGGCTTCACGCCCGCGCCCGCGCACTGCGCGCTCGAGGCCCGCCCGCCCGTGCAGTGGGACAAGGGTAGCTACACACGACACTACACTACGTTAGGAGACAGAAGCAGAATACCACCTAATGACAATTTTCTATTCACTACTGAAAGTACATCAAGACATAGAGACCCAACCCGCTCGTTTTTGGATGATTTCGAGAATAGTTAATGGATTTCTCAGTGCACTGCTGAAAGAAGAAATATGTCTTTCCTGTTTAGGGTAATTTAGAGATGAGCAGCAGAAGTGTTAAAAGATGGTCGGTTTAGTATAATATGAAGTCGTCCATTTTGTAAGTGTGAGAGCCTGATGGATTAGCGTGAAGATAGAAAAATATGAATAGATAAATTTACTACTGGTGAATTCATTCGCTTACAAAATTCTATGACTTTTTACCAAATTGACGTGAATTGCGTAGCTAATGTTCTGTACCTTGGTTTACAGGTCGTGCATCCATTTACATCCTGAGGACTGCTTTTGGCTTGGACTGGAGTGAAAGGATTAGGATTATCTACGCGGGTGACGACGTTACTGATGAAGACGCTATGCTGGTAAAGAGCACTAATTTCAATTGAATGACCTAATAGCACCTCCTACCGACTCTCCAAAAAACAACTTTGAGACGCAGGCTTTTGAACGGGTAGTCCGTTTAAAAATTTGCGACTAAAACCGTATAATCACCAGCTGTCACTAACTCGTCTTCGTGACTTAATTGCCGGATTTACTTACTTTTTCCTCTACTTACCTTTACTAAACTTGTATTGAATTCCGCAGGCACTGAAAGGTATGGCAGCAACATTCCGCATCGCGTCGTCCCACATCACGAAGACGTCCGCGGAGCGTCGCCTGTCGTCCACGGACTCGGTGCTGGCGATGCTGAAGTGGGTGGAGCGTCACTTCTCGCGGCGCAAGCCCCGCGCCAACTCGCTGACGTACAAGTCGGCCCGCAAGGCGCGCGACACCATCCAGATGCACATGTCGTACCAGCTGCCGCCGCGCACGTCGCCGCGCCACACGCCGCCGCGCACTCCCGACAAGCTCTCCAGCGGCTCCGACTCCAGCTAAACTCATTCCTGCCACTTCTTTCACTCCATCCTGTTATATGAACCATTGGATTCTATGCTACTATCGTATTCTATGACTATGATTTGACCAGTCATAAGCGCTGATGCAGCACTATGGTGATTGGTCGATTTTGAGATGAGATTCTAAGGCAACATAGTTCAATGGTTCCTATCTGATATTTTAATGTGCTAAAGCAAGCTGAGGCTTTTATTCTATTTATCATTTCCACTTTTGTAGTAAGTTAGGGTTCTTAAAATTTGTTCTATAGGACCTACTTGCCCTATCTATATTTAAATTTATGGTTCTTATTCATATTTATGTGAGACATGAGATATGAATCTCACTTTTCAACTTATAAACATCCATCTAGTAAGTAGCCAGTATTTAAAACTAATCGTTCCTGATGCTTTAAAAACGTAGAAATTAAATTCGCTTCATGTTTCTAAAGCAGTGTCTACCAAATTTCTTCATTCAGGTAAATATACAGATCTAAATATAGTGAAATTGACTGAATAGTATTTATAAATTATTTGTCTAAATTATATTTTCCAAAGACCTGTCATTACATGAAACTGTCGTAGTGCGAGGGCTCCACATATACTGGGCACCCTTTCATAACTAATTACTTTACGCCTCGTGTAGATATTCGTCGTGCAGCGCAACATTGCATGTCATGTAGTGGTTACAACTTATTTATGTGATAGATTAGTGATAATTCGCTTGTAAGGTAAAATATTTAAACGTAAATTATAACGAGATTTGTGCACAACTCTATGGTCGCACCTTTGTAGTGATCGTTTTGCATGTGTAAAACTTTTGACTATGTAATAGTGGGACAAAACATCTTCTTGTGAATGTCATATTCCGTAATAACGCATATCTGTGGAGATCAGTGTACCTTTCTACGCCTTTTATTTCCTTGACTATATTATAATCTATGTTAAATGTCATGTGAACTCACTAAATATACCGACTTTATAATCAGTGCTAATATTGTAAATAATGTGATCTTTACATAATAATTGATAAAAATATTGTACTAGTCTAGAAGTGTAGTAGAATCAACATGTACTGAAACGTCTCGAATTTCTATAACCCGTGTATTTTTATATACATATTGATGTTTTTTAAGAATTCCAATAAAACTTACATGAGACGGAAAATAGTTTTTTAATTGATAATATATACAAAAATGTCATCTACAATCTTAGTTAAGAATAACTCACGTCGAGGAGGCTAAAACTGGAATGTTTACATTGTGCCATATACCATACAAGTAAGTGTATCAAAAACCGAACATCGATGACGTCACAATCAGTTTCAATAAATACATAAACCCTGTGTCAATACAAGAAGTACAAAGTGACTAAACCTAAAACGAATACTAAAGAAACTCAAATAAATTGTGCAATAACAACACTTGACTATTTATGCCTTTGTCCTGATTGTATTGGCACAGACAGATTGATTAGTTAGTGGAAGTGATGCACTTATCAACATATTCACAATTACACTAGCAGTCAGTAGTCACAGAGGGCGCTGCGGGCGCCGCTTACACGTTGCTGTGCGACACGACGAGCCACGACAGGATGAAGTAGAACAGGCAGATGGGGTACACGGCTAATGCCTTCTTGCCGTCCGGCTGGCTGTCGCCTAGGAACTTTGTAGCGGCTGCGGAAAAAGACACATATATTATACACTAGAATATTTAGTACTTTTGGACTATATCCATTGAATGGACGGAGCGAGGTCTCCGCGTAAGAGAAGCATTTGTGTGATTTACGAATGTTTGTCAAGTGTAGTAATAAAAAAAACGAAAAAAAATATCTATTGTTAAAATATCAAATATTTGTTATAGTTTTATGAAAAGCTATGGGTTTACGAGCAGATGTATTTGATCAAACAAATTGCGTTACATTTAACTCTATGACGCTCCGTCGCCGCGTCGTTGACAATAGGATGTCGGTACATAAAACAGCGTTATGTTTATGTATTGTTAGATATTTGCGTAACAATGTAGGCTTTATCATTAAAATTATAATGTAGACTATAATATAGCTCTGCCACATTACATTAAACATTGGTTCTTGGCTAAGAAAAGATCAGATATGAGTTAACTAATTCTACAACAAATTAAGAATAAAATACTAATAATACTAAGGATACTTTTTGATCACCAATTCGTCACAAAAGACCTGTATCATTAATGGTAAAAATATCGTAACACATGGGCCCATTATGATGCCAAATTATTAATATTTATTTTTAAACATGAAAATTATATATTTTTTTTGTTTAAATCCCGCGACATTTAGATAAATTCCTGACTGTAGGAGACGTTTGTAAAGCAAGAGAATCCGATAAATTAAACTTTCTCACCAAAAGTGGCCCACATGAATCCGACCATGGATATGACGAGCCTCAAGAAGAACAGGAAGGTGGTCTGTGTGGTGAACAGTATGATGCGACACAAGACCAGCGACAGCGCCACCGGGAACATGCAGTAGCCCAGCACGCACACCGACTGGAAGAACGATCTGGGGACAAATTAGAACATACGTTTTAATTTCAATCAACGTGAAGATACTTTGTATGGGTATTTTTTTAAATATAAATATGTAAAAATATAATAATGCGGACAACATCACAATCATTGTTCTGAACCCAAAGTAAGTAGCTAAAGCACTTGTGTTATGGAATTCAAATACAACGAAGGCACCACAAACACCCAGACCCGACCGGGGTTCGAACCCGGGAACTCAGAACTAGCGACACCTTGAAACCGGTGCGTACGCCACTCGACCACGGAGGTTGTCAAAATAACTCAATCTTGAATCCTTACTACAGTCATATATTAGTAACCGGGTATAATAGTTTTACTAGCTTATCTTTGAGTTAAAAAACGTTATCTGTACTGTTCTTACAAATTAGTATCAATGATTGCACGAACTAATTTTATTTTACAAAATACTTATTTTGCCGTTATTTCTTACTTTAGCACACAGAATTCAATACCTTGTTTACAAAACGCTGTTATCCAATACGCTAAGCACAATAAAACTTTATTTTACAACATCATTCATAGCTATAATTAAACAAAGAAAGTGTGTAAAACATTTTCAATCTAAAATCGTGACTATTAAAATGTGTGAAAATAAATAGTACGGACAATAATATGGATTAACAGTTAGGATTGTTTCTAATCCGATTTTATGTACCCGTGGGATCATTTTCACTTGTAGCGGGGGAAGCCGATCGTAATAGCTAGTGTTAAATAAAGGCTCAATAGCTGCTGATGATACATCAGATTTGATACCAGAGCTACACAGACACACAATAAATTGCAAGTCTTATGATATTTATCATTACGAATGAGTACTATAAAGTTATTACTTACATATTGCCTCCCAAGAGTTTGGAGTTAATTGTGACAACAGCGGCCCCTATCCAGACTAGTACGAAGACTTCAGCGAACTCGGGGCCGCCGTCGTTAGTGTTGTCAGCTGCTTCTGTACCCTGCAGGATCGTGGCCATCAGGGTGCAGAGCAACAGAGGGCCCCATAAGTCCCCTGGAAACAATAACACATATCTTTAAAGGACTGTTTGAATTTTATTGTCTCTGTAGTCTGATCACTTTTTACTTGTTGTCAGTTTACACTTGCACAAAATAATTGAAACTGTTACAAGATTGCTAAATACAAAAATAAAAACATTTAGGTATTAATCTAGAAGAGTTTTTAGTACACAATACATTCATCTATTTGAATTCATTAAGATACGCCAATAAGTAAATTAAATCAATTATGAAAAGGTTATATGTCAAACATGCAGCACTGAAAAATCATGGGTGACACAAACAAAAGCAAAGCTGATTCTATGAAATAAGAATACTAATTTAACATTAACGTGTCTTGATAACTAATGGAAAACACTAATATTAGAACAATGATAATAAAAGATAGAGATCTAAACATTAAATATTAATATAGGGACATAACTGTAATCTAAGTTAAACAAAATAATAAAAAAATAACTCACATTCTTTTAACAAACTAGACTTCTCTCTAGGGAGTAGTACATGGTAAAATTTATTTCCCACTGCTCTCAGATCTCGAAGCTAAAAATTATAAATAATGAGTATTAATGATTTGATACAGCATCCTTAGTATCCAAATCTTAAGGTTTTCTAGCCAGTTTGACTATTGAAACAATTCAGCATCAAATTCATGCAACTACAGAACTGGTTTATTAAATACAAAATAAATATTTTGTGGTGTGAATACTGTCTGCGTATCCTTTTTAGGATGAGTTATTGTTGAGTGGGTGGGTGTTTATATATGTCAGTAGCCAGTCAATAGCCTGTGAAACAAAGATTGATTAACTAAAGTGAGGGTTGTTTATCAAAAAAGAAAAAAAAACACTGGTTTAATGCTACTACTATGACAATATCTTAAATAATAAAGCTAACAATCATGTATTTGAAATTTTCTGAAACTGAAAATGGACTTAATTGTTATTGTCAAAGGTTCCAAAATGGCTGATCAATACCAAAGTTAGTAAAGCTGGTTAAAACTTTATGAGCTATTAGTTGATTTTAGTGTTATGGTTAACCAGACATTGTGGTAAGTAGCTTTGTTAAAAGAATAAATTGATCACAATGTGTATAGGAAACTAGGTGAGTCTATCTTTGTTAAATAGCCATATTAATGTCTGAACGAAGTTGTTACAACAACAAGCACTTATAACAAACTATTCTGTATCAAACAAATCTTACACTTTAATAATAGTTATCATCAGCAAAGCAGTTTAAATGAATTTGCTCTCTACCCACACATACACTAGGGCCATATTTCTCCATGATCATTGAGTCACACAGATTTTAAAACCACTCTATGTTACAATGATAACTAGTTAAGTGTCTATATTTTGTTTATTGCTTATATTTATTCTAACCCAATACATACCTAGCATATTTATTTTAAACCAAAAAGAGACTTCTGTTGTAAGTTTGTTATCATTAATATTTAATTATGATAATTAAATATATCTTTAAAGTGAAATCAAATATATCAATTAAAAAAAAAAATTGACTGAGAAAAATGTTGTCAGTGTCTTTACAATTGTTTGCATTGTTTTGCCAGACAGAATGTTTGCCAAAACCAACAAACTATTTTTAAAGCTATACTTCTTGTGGATTTAAGTAGTATAACAACCCCTACATAATTAGACTACCCAACCCAATAATAATGATATCTCTTTAAGGCTCCACCCAAACTCATACATAAAAAAAAACTTCAAATTGGTCCAGCCGTTTAAGAGTAGTTCAGAGACATACATAGGTTCAGTAGAACTATAATGTTAACATAAATTGTTTTATATCTAAACTATCATAGGTACTGGTAAAATTAGTTTACCAATTACTAAGACTAATTCAACTGAAATTAGTAGTATTTGTGTAAACTTACATAATATATAGGTATAGGTACTTAAATTTGATTTTATACTTACAAAGGTTTCTTTAATGGGCTCGTCAAGTGTGTTAAATTCCATGCTGTCTCCAGATGGCATACCCCGGGTAGGTATGTTCATCTCTCCCTCAACAACACCAACATCCCCGGCAGGGTACATCTAAAATAAAATAAATCACACAGTAAACTCTTAGGCCATAAAAAACATAACAAATACAAAACTGGTTTCCTCCAGTAAAAGATATGTTTCTAATACAAAAATGAAATACTCAATTTATAATTACAATGCGTATAGGAAAAACGTGTTCGGGTACCGTAATTAAAAAACAATCACAATTATTACTTGGTGTTAAGAACTCATAGATTACAGTGAATAAACCTATGACTCATTGTTAAAGGCTATTGACATAGCAGTTGTAACTCAATATCATGTCCTAATTACACGTTAATATCATTTTTCATGATCTAATTAACGATTTTCTGTAGTAAAAAGGTGTTTCAGCATTGATTGTAGGTGGAACCGATGTTTATATAGATTCTTTCAAGACTCGTATGTTTTATTCATTTTCAAAGATACATATAGAAACTTACATCATATTTTGTGTCGAATGAAGTCATAATCAATTTTAATTCTGCACTTTTTTAACACAGTATTTTAACAATAAAATAAATAAACTCCAACACATCAAATACTATTGAAGAATAATTGACATTTTTAATTTAATATTGCCACATGAAATTATTTGAGATAGCGTTTAGAAATTCCAATGACATTTGAAATTTCATAAAAGTTTTAGAAGCTAAACATAAAAAACATGGTTGGATTTAAATAAATAATAAGTAAATAACATTCATTATTAAAATAACTACACTTAGTATGTACATTTGGAAACATATTTAACTAAAATGCCTATTAATACAAAATTAAAATTACGTACTATTTACAACGCGTCAAAAAAGGCCTGATCATTCCTTTAAAAGTCAGGAAATCCCGAAAGATGGCACTAAATGTTATCAATTTGCGTTCAATTTCTTTGTACATTCATTTGGCAAAACGCAACAATTATCTTTATTCTATAGTCTATGAAAGCCTGTCAATGTCAAACGATTGTCTATACTTAGCCTATCATCGGTCATGTCAGATCATAGATTTAGAATTACATAGATGTGACACTCATCTTACCATAGACATAACGAACGAGACAAATAATCCAAGATTCTGCTAAGTGCAAAAGAGACGCATATATTATTTTTTGTCCCTTTCACCGTCCCTGCTTTTTTTTGTTTGACTTGATTAAGATGAGTTAAACATTGTGTGACGTCATAGCGCTGTGCTGCTGAGAATTCTTGAGTTTTCAATTGAAATTAGTTCGTTAATCTTATATAAAACACAAGTTTTTAATCTAGGAATATTCCATCACTAGTATTATCATGGTGCAGTGTTATGTTTTAGGCTGTAAAAGCCGCACTGAAAGAAAAATTGAAAACATAACCTTTCATATGTAAGTTAAAAATTAAACCTTTATACTGCAGTAATTAAGTGTTCAAATAGTAAATATGGTTAGTTATAATCACTAGTGTTCTCAATTGCATGGGAAATACGTTCCATCATTACAAAATCGAATCAACAAATTCGTGTTTATCTTTGTATTAACCGACTATTACAGAATGTCATCAGAGTCCACGTCAGTGATGATTTTATGCGACATTTTAATTTAGCCGGGTTTCAACCATTTTAGGGATACCACTTAAATTTCAAATAAATTACCCACTTTCGTGGGAAAATTATTGTTTTCAAATCATCAAATCGGCTTAGCCTTTTGTTTTGAAGTCAACAAAATATATAGCTTATTGGGTTCTGTTATTTAAATAATTAAATGTAAGGTAATAATTTGTTTCTAATAAAATGTGACTTTAGATGATGCTTTATTTCACAATTTAGCATAATTTTTCACTTGTATCCAAATCTTGCCTTTCTCAGGTTTCCTAAAGATGAGATTGTTCGAGCCATGCCATCATACTCTCGCGTTTGTTCGAACCATTTTGAGACTAATTTATTTCGCAAAACTGCACATAGAGTTTATTTAGATAAGTTCCAAGCAGTTCCAAAGTTGTTTATACATGTAAGCTTGATATATTCAAAACTTCTTTTTGTACCTACTTTGGTTTTGTAAATCAAGTTAATTATAATGTATCTTTCTTACAGAATGAAGCTGAAGTTGATAAATTTCAACACGGCACAATGTTAATGGTAAATCTTTTTAAAGCAAAAACTTCTGTAATAAGTTATTTTTTGGTTGATCAGGCTAATAAATACCATCCACAAGAAAAAAATGTGTGGAATGTAGGATTCAATACCGAACAGTCACATAGTATACAGTAATGTGTACTGGGTGAAACTTATTATCTTTATTTGTAATTTATGTCAAGAAAGGGGTTTTTTGGGGTGCCAGGCAGAAAACCTCCTCGCGTGCCTGGTGGCTGCTGGTCCCTTACGGATACGTCCGGGGGGAAGAGCAGTCACTGTGCCGGTGCACCCTGGGCACGCATAATAATTGTCTGGCGACTTGGCGGCGATTGTTGTGCGTGGCGAATTTCTGCCGCGGAATCTGTTAGGGACTTATATTTATCGCGCTATTTTGTTTTTTATTTTTATTTCAGGATCAGCAACAGAGTGTTATTCCCAATAGTTCCCAACATAATAATGAAATTGCCAATCCTGTAATTGCCATTAATTGTACGACCGACCGTAACAAATGAATTGACGATGAGAAAGTTCTCCAGGAGATGTCCCCTTTGGAGACGAACATTATTCCAGAAGATCATGATTATATTGCTAATCCCACAATTTTAACGGAATTTTCAAAATCAATAATCGTGTACATAGCCGGTTTTGTTGTAAAATCATTAAAAACACAACTAACCTGTGTCCTTTTTAATATCTGATAATAAAGAGAAAACCACTCTTCAGTACAAAAAAGACAAGGTTGGTCTACATTACCCATCAATATCAGTAGTAAAGCTTTGTGAAATATCAGAACAAATTTTTAAGAAATTTAATATGTTAAAAAATAAGGATACGCTTAATTTTCTTCTGCAGCAGTGCTTAAAAAAATGTGTGGGACATAATTTTTTTAATGATCACCTAAATAATAATGAGCATTTTAGAACCAACCATCATTACGTATTATTAATTAAAGCAATATGTAAAAAGTATTTGAAAGTAAGACTATATTATTTTACTAAAAATATACCAAAAAAAGAAAAAATATCCGAAATCTCTATACCAAACTTGTATTATCTAAGGACAATAAAAAATTAAAACTATTCTTGTTTTTTACTGCTACCTACGTCTTTCCCCGTGTGTCAATTTTCGTTGGAATTTTATGGTCTCATGCCATGAATTCAAATTTAAAGACGACGATGAATAAAATTATTTTTGGGGGAAAATGTCACGTATCATGGTAACATTGTTTTTGCATGTACTTTTATTGTTGTCCCTTACGGGTGAACGCGCATGTCAAATCTATGTGATTCTTTATCTAAGTGTCAGATTCAGCAATATCGATTGTTTGGTTCCTGTAAATAATTTTGAATTCTTGCATGGTAGCAATTTAATTATACTGTTTTGATAAAACTCCAGTGCTTTCATTCAGTGCACTTCAAGATATCTCAACGATTTAAGCTTATGGTTTTCGTATAATTGCGATATGCTAATCTTATGATATGAAAGTAACCGTTAAGAGTAAGTTACCTCTGTCATCTGTTGTTTCTATTTTGACTATACATTTTCTATGTAAACGCCAATTGCGTAGGTTGGACGGGCGTCGCGACTTGGCGGTGGGTTGCCAACGACGACAACTGCGGTATTTGCCGTATGCCCTTCGACAGCTGTTGTCCGGACTGCAAGCTACCTGGAGACGACTGCCCACTGGTGTGGGGTGCCTGCTCGCACTGCTTCCACATTCACTGCATCGTCAAGTGGCTCCACTCGCAGCCGCAGCAGCAGTGCCCCATGTGCAGACAAGACTGGAAGTTCAATAACAAGTGAATTGTGAAATAATGTAAGTAGTAATAACACTTGATTTCGCAAGCTGATCGCCATTGTTACAACTTTTTTAATAGAGCTTTGTTTCTCACCAGTTAAAGTCGCACATTCATAAAATGTCTACTTAATAAGACAATGTAATATCTAGATAATCTTATAAACAATTATTTATGTTTTTGATTCTATATAGGCTATGATTTACAATCAAGGCCATGAACTTAATGTTTGTTTACATAAGATAATTGATGTGTTCCATTTACGGATCAGGCAGTGTTGTTAGCTTTCACTGATAATTATAAAATCTTACCAAACTAACATAGTGTATGTCAATATAAAAAATACTTAAAAAGGACTTCGATAAATTAACTGAATAATAAATTTAAATAAAAAGTACATTTGTAAATCAATGATCATTATTTTTATCATTATCATAATTACTGTTAATATCCTGTCCGTAAATTTGTAGGACTTAATGGATTTATATAAGTGAGCCAAAATAATAAGTATTAATGATATTACTGCCTTAATGATACATTTGCTAGTGAAAGTATTGGATAGTTAGATAATAATTAATAATATTAGCCATTATTATGTAGGACATTTATAAGCCTTGCATAACGCATACATTTTAAACAATTAAATTTACATAAATGTAACAAAGTTGTTAATAGTTTTGTTTAGGTTTTATTCAGGCTGTCTACAAATTTAATGTTATAAAAAAAAAAATTACTGATTCTGCATTTCATAGCATATAGAGTAAAAGCTTATAGATTTATATATTGATATCAGATATCAGATTTATATATTGATAAGAGTCATCCCTGTGATAAGTTTTGATTGCCTCCAACATAATCTTGTTGCTACTTCATAATATTCCTTCACCAATATTAATTTTAATGACATAAAATGTTCCCTAAACATCTTATAATTGAGTTGGTATACATTGAGTCAATTAATAACACAAATGGTATTAGGGGAGAATAAGGTATGCCAAACAGTTCTAAATGTTTACATGTTTACATGATAATAACTACCTCGTGCAACTCGAAGTAAACAACAACTGTACTGTAACATTTCGATTGCCATGAAACAATAGGTCAGAGAGTGCTTTCGAAATCACCAACAATAGCCGAGTCGTGTGCGCCGCGGACCGCTAGCCACCGTTGCATTCATTCTCATAGTAAACAATCACTTTTACATTATTAAAAGTGTGGGTCAACTCATTGTTTGGCCTTATGGTGCTTACTGCATTAACTATACAATACGCAATAGCCATGGTAGAGCTACCAACAAAGTCATTTACAAGTCGAGAGACAATAGTCGCAAAGTAGCGTGCGGTTGTAGAACGCGCAACGAGCGACGGCGACGTAGAGTCCGAGCGACAGTGACGCTGACGTAGCGCTGAGCCGGCTTGCCGCACGCCGGTCGTCACTCAGGCGCGCTGAGCCAGTGAGTGCCGCGCGCTCGCGGGGACGGACGTATCGCCCCGCGTACTGAGCGCTCTCGTGTTCTGTGAATTACGCGGTTCTCGTTGACGCGCTCCATCTACTATAGTACGCATATTATAGTGTTGCTCGAGTGACGCTTCGTTTAAGCATGCTGATGGTACAGACCAACACTCAACCGATGAAGAACAACAAAATTAAAGGACCACCTCCGGTGCCTCCGCGGCCTAACCAGAGCGTGGTGGCGGAGGCCCTGGCAAAAACAAGGAAGGCTGTAGCGGACTCTAAAGCAAGCTTCACTAAGTCTCGCGCCTTCTCTAAGCAGGATAACCATTACACACCGAAATCTAAAACTTTAGAACGAGCTAACACAGTCAGTGAATCAACAGTGTCACCCAAACAAAATGGTTTAGCGCGGGTTAAGTCCTTTATCCGAGATGTAATCAGCGATCGAAGCTCTTCTTCCGATGAAAGAAAATCAAGTGGCCAAAATTCCAGAAGGAGCTCTAGTGACAGTAGTTCTATTCCCACTCCGACGTCTAATAAAAGATCGAATGAATCACTTAATTCTAAAGCTGTTAAAACATGTAGACAAATACTTGTCAGATCTCTATCAACGTCCAACAAACTAGATCAAGATACAAAATGTAAAGTATCTAAGTCTTCTAGTTTCGCAGAGAAGACTCTACCTTTACGCAAAGCACCTCCGCCACCGTTATCACCGAAACCTAAGTTAAAACCAATGAAGCCTTTACCTGTACATAAAAGTCCTGTAGATAATAATAAACGTAAGGAATCGCCAGAAATAAGTCCTTATTCATCCCCAATAGATGCGAAACCTCCAAAAAGTCCTGTGGCAGAAGCACCCTATGCTTCCGTCGAAGAGGTTCAGGAATTCGACGACAGATTACGAAATAGTCCTTCAAAACAAGTCAGTCAACAACCGGATACAAAAACAAGCATACAAGCCGAGCCTCCAAGTCCAAAACCGGACGAAAATGAAAATAAAAACATCAACTCCTTGGAAAGAAAAACATCGCGAGTGACTGAAATGTTAATTTCAGAGATTCTTGCTAGTCGGAATAATAATAAAGACGAGGCGAACACTGTTATTGATAAAGGGAAAGATTCTGAGAACATGACTAATGGCAACGAGAGTTCGGAAATGGAAATGATGAAGGACATGAACAACCATGAGATGTTGATATACGAGTTGCAGACGATGCGGTCGCAGTCTAACGTGCCGGAGTCCTTGGACGGGGCGGAGGACCCGGAAACCAACGGGCAGTGCGACTCTGAGGATTCCGAACACTCGGAACAGAATTACGCCATGTCCTCTGTAACTAGCGGGAACACTGACGATGATCAGGCTTACGCGTACATACTCGACGACGACCTTAAATCTAGGTAACGAAAAATTACATTTAACATTCATTGCCTCATTTATACAGCGTTACTGAGCTCTTCCGCGATATTCGTTGTGTGAAAGGTCATACGTTCGGACTTCGGATCAAACAGTAAACATTTATATTCTCGTTAATGATCTGAACATTATGTTATGAGTAAAACACTAATTGTGTTTAGTTGTCTGTAATAGTGTTAATGTTGTAATAACCATTGCGGCTACAGCTATACTTAGAAATAAATCTTGACTGTCTATTGTCATAATTAGTAAATCTTTATTTCATAAGAACTCCATTAGTCATACTCATGGAAGATCATTAACAACGTAATTTTTTAATATTAATATTAGGGTAACATAAATGAAGGTAATTTTTCGCTGTGATGTTTTTCCGTCCATGAAAAAAGATTTTCATAATGACAAATTGCACTATAATCTAGTTCCTAAATATCAAAAGTACCAAACCATCATACACACATCATACAGATTCACATTGTACAGACAAAAGTCCCGATGCTTGTAAAAAGACAGAGCTGTGTAAATATAGCAAAGCTTTCGTCCTCCTAAACTCGATATTTTGTCGGTAGACTACGTAAGCAGTTCCGGGCGATCAGCACGATGTCTTTGCAAGGACTGCCGCCTCTACCGAAGAGCCTCAGCGGCTTCGCTGACGGCGAGCCTGACCTGCAGGACACACCTTCACCACCCTCGGACAAACCACCAACGGACCTTGACTCACAACTCGCCTACCTGAAGAAAGAAATGGTAAGTTCAGACTATTTCCTAAACTTCAGCGGCTAAACGTGCCTTTGATCCAGTCCAATACATAATTTTTCCTAGAATTCTTGTTTCGTAATATCTGTTTGATTCATGGATAGAGACTCCTAATGCTACTGCAAATAAGTATAGCTAAACTTACCCATTTTAATACCGGTGTATAATTTTACGGTGCATGAAAAAAAGTTTACGAGTACATTTCATTACAAAACTCAATTTCGTTGGTATTTTAAACAACGTTATAAAATTACCTTTTTGGGCAGTTTTAACACGGCTTTGGGTTATGATGACAGGAAAAATGTGGGCTTTACATTCCCAACCAAATATGGATACTTGTTGCGGCCGTACCGATATAACGAAAGTTAACTTATCGATAGTACAACGTTCTTAAAGACAGCAATTTTATAGATACTAGAGGTAGTGACACCGAAAATAGAATAGCTCCCCAGTGTTCCAATACAAACATGGCAACATAGAATAAATAATGTACACACAGCAGACACGAGCGCAGTTTAAAAAACAGATGTTGTTCATACATTTGGGCTTATCGGCCGTTTGCCGAACATGTAGGGAGAGCTCGAGCCACGTTTACTTGTCTTACGCGCTTGTTTGGCAACATAGGAAATCGAAAATCGAACCGTTTATCGCTACTTTTATTGCTACAAATTAAAAACAACGAGTAATGCATATCAATGTAGGGCACAGATACAAGTAATGGGCCGATTGAGATAGGTAATATAAGTTATCTGTGTCGCGAGTGCAATTAACAATTGTTTCAGTCAATGCCGCTTTATCGACCGATATTTTGTTTAGAATATGTATTTATTTAGCTCTACTTGTTCCGCGTGTTAAGATAATATCGACAGAACTCATAATTCTAGAGCCCGTAATAAAAACAACCGATTTGCGTTTTGTGATACTTTTGTACCGTCTCATGTTTCTGTGAACTAGAATATTTGTAAACTAATCCAGACTCGGTCCGTGTCTTATCTACACGCCACCATGTCATACCCATTACACTGAAAAAACTGACGCATTCACTTCCCTGCACCGATTAGGCAGAATAAAAACAATTGACGCTCTTGCAAGTTTGTATAACTTAAAATTTACGTCAAAAGCAAATCCACATAAATAAGGAACGTGCTACTAACACCTGGTACATGGAAGTCGTAGATAATAACACATCATTATCGCATAGCAGCGCTCGGTGCATGACGCTGACGCAAAAACTCGTAACATACAGTTTACTATCACGTACACTATGTACCATTATGTAGTGTCACAGACCACAAGCTTGACAATGAGAAAGGTCTCGCCGACACAACTCTATTTGTGACGTAAACCATTCAATTCAATTGTCTACAAGTATTGCACTGGTCGCGTTGTCCTTATAGGTCTTCTTAATCGTTTACGCTTCGATTTTTCTCTCCTCCTGTGTCTGTGAAGTGCGCAATTCCATTATTGAAATCATATTTCAATAATGTCATTTGGTTTATTAAGTGTTACTTGTAGAGATTGCAGTTTTCAAATATTTGTACGATTTCATTGAATGATAAATTTATTTTCGCAATAAAATGCCGTGTTAATTGTTGTCAGCAAAAAGTATGTAGGTTGAAACATTACGTGTTATTGTTGTGCACGATAGTGTTAATATTTCACAAAGTAGACAGATCGTAATTGATGTGGTTTCGTGTACCAGGTGTATAATAACGGCTCTAATAGCAATTATCACTAGTCTTAGACCTTGGAATAATTTGCATCCCACACCACGTTCACCGCGTAATCAATATTATGGTTGTTTATGTCTCGTTTTGGCAATTTTATCTTTAAACCGGCAATAAAAATAAACGAGTAAACCTTTCTAAAAAGGCAAAACATATTACTTTCACTAAAACAGTATCGTAAAGACGTGATGAGGACTCGTAATATTTTCCCTTCACGTGTTCTTGGGAATTTAAGCTGTGTTTGCTACGTTGGATTTGTGATCTTACGGTCTCGATACTCTTAAACATATTCTTTGAACGATAATTATGCGTCTTCATATAATACATTCAATTGTTTTGCCGATAGCACTACAATGACTTTGACGTTACACGTGCCTCTATTAATTAAAATCAATCTCAGAGTTGTACTCTTCATGACCCACAAAAAAGGTTTTATATCATCGACATCCAAACTGAACTGATCAATACAGAATAACTCTCAGCCAATTCAGATGTCAAGACCTTTTGAAAGTCATTATCCAACGAGGTCAGAGTTTAAATTAATTGTCGTATTTGCAGGTGTTCCAGCGATTGTTAGGTAACCAATGTAGCTTTGGTGATGCACAATGCAATTATATTCTTGGCATCCAACGAGCATACATTTAACGCCTATCTACATTGCAGATTTTTACTGACCGTTAGTTTGAATGGCCCTAGCATCTGTGTAATGCCTGTTACAATGATTTAGAGGATAATCTCAATGTGTCTATTTTTATTTAAATGTGCACCTATTTGATACCAAGTTCCTTACGAAGTAGGTCAAACAAATAGTTCAGAACGAATCTTTTTTTTTCTCAAGTCTGCTTCGGTAGCTTACAAGTTTCTTATAAAAGTTGCAGCCGCAATATAAATAACTTATTTTATACTCACTAAATAAATACACTTTACGTAAGTTAAAGTGCTTAAACATTTGTCGAGGTTCTCCCCTGCAGGATCATTCATATTTGGTTATGCTATGAGATTTGCCAAAAGAAGGTTTCGACAAAAAAAAAAAACAAATTTCCTAAATTTCCACATACATCCAAATAAGAACACATACGTAACCAAACGTGACGGCCTATATGAATACTAAATCGTAATATTTTATAGAAATCGCCTAGATATGTGTAACTGCATGATAGATCCGGTTTGACACCGCACAAGTTACGTGCATGTCGTAATCTTGTTTGCATTTATATGTATCTTCGTTAGCATGTGTGTAGGCGGCACGTGGTGGCATGCTATCTGTTTGACACAATCTATGAGATTTTAAACCTCATTTTCTTTATATTACCTGCCTTCTGTGTAGTTGAAATTAGGTCTTTAGGCTAAAATGTTTTCATAAAAAATCCCGTAACACCTTCATTAGGTACAGAATCAGTTTATTACCTAAGATTTCGTTTTAATTTACATAGACTGTCCTATCCAATTACATTTTGTAAGGTCTTTAGAGCACCTTTTAAAATATAATTCCGGCGCATTGCCCTGGCCTCAAGAGTTGTAAGTAACTGTGAGTGTAGACTGTACATAGTACTTATAAAGTAGTGTGAGAAAAACTGCTAACAATCAAACAGTCGTAGAAACACCATTACAGTACCTTACTCGGACTAACAACCTGATATTAACTTGGACCGGTTTTTAAATCACGTTGCGATTCTTTTACGTATCATTAAACAGCCCGCTAATGTTAGCTTACGTTATGCCATATCCTTGTATAAACCTATCGAACGGCCAGCAAAAAGTTTAGTCTAATTTATATTAAAACTTTTTTGAATCACAACCTCCTTATGGAATACCTGTCAGTATGTTTCTTTTTGAAATGTTGCCAGCCAATTAAATGTTATATCTCTATTTAATTATCAGAATTATAATTAGCCTTTTATCAAGTTTTGAATCTAGATTTAATACTTGCCTTGCATTCTTACGTTTAAATACAAATTAGGACTTAAAATTTGGACACGTAATAATAAGGTTTTTTTGTTACCGGAAGCCGAAACAAATCTTGAACTAAATCAAATTGTTATAAGAAATTACCTTTCTCAAAATATAAAGAACCCAATTTGTAATTGACCTCGTAATTTAAGCTCCATACGTTTTATGCCTGGATACGCGAATTTAAATTGATAAATGATCAAGTGAGTAGTTAACTGTAACGAAAAGTTAAATTTATGTTCTCAGTTTTAATAATTTTATATTTTCGTTCTTGACATCAATTTATATCGAATATTCGTCCTACTTAATGCTTCAATTCATGGAAAGTCTTGAGAAAATGTATAAAGTGAAGAGTTGTACATAGTTCCCTGTACGTTAATAATTATAATCGAACCTACATCCGTGTAGTCAATACCCCGTTAGAAACATCTTCACGTTGGTCGTTGCCCACTTTAGACATATTATGAAAGCTTGTTATCTGGACATCCGAAAGAGATAGCGACTTTCTATGTCTTTGTACAACATCGTCTTCCCACGCAATTGTTTAAACGCACCCATAAACAGCTTGTTGTGCTTTTCCTTCACGACTTATAACATGTAATTGACCTGCGAATTATGCTTGTTAACTGATTTAGTCTGGCCTGAAAAGGAGAGCAGACAACAAAAAGTTTTAATTCACGTGCCGTGCGTATGAACTCGGAATTACCGACAAAAACGCTGCATGCGTTTTTGTTTTTCAAAAACTTGTCTCTGCCATACCTGAACTGTTTTGAACTGATCGATATCTGTGATGCCTTAAATGTTCCTTGATAAATAATTCTTCAGTCATTTAGAACATTTTAATTGAAACTCATTTATTCATGAAATTTACGACATCATCCTTGAATCTACCGTCATCGTAACAAATCATTGCAACTATTGGATCCTTAACACACGGATAGAGAGTACTTTAAAAGCCTATAAATCGTTTAACTAATAATGTTCCATAAATGTTGCCTCCCGTATGAATGTTGCCCTCCTAAACGGCTGTAGAATGTGCTGGTGACGATTGACGGAACGGTATAACGATTAACCCTCTACCCGCATTGTCTAGCGCTGTATCCGCGTTGGCAACAAACGCCAGGATGTTAACCCGTACTACGAGAATAACTCACTCAAATGACACTGGTTCATTGTCAACGTTTTCTGCCATTTTTGTTAAGAACACTGTCGTGTAAATATCACTTTTGGCTCAGAAGTGGTAGTTCATATTTCGGTCTCCAATAGAGTCCTTCACGCTACCTTTAAGGCGATCTAAATCGATCCATAGTTTGCTCTTTATACGTTCTTGAATGCCAGTATGATTCAGGCAGTGTTCGTTACACGAACGGGCTAGCAACTAACCCTCTCTTGGTATTGACAAATGTCAAAGTTCTCCATCCGCGTTGGCAAGCGAAGCCAGGATGTTAACCAGAATAACTCGCTCAAAAGGCACCGGTTCATAATCGTCACCGGGTATTTTGATTCTTTGATCCAGTTTCAGTTTATCGGCATTATGACATTTATTGTTATTTGTAGATCGTCTTTCATGTTTCGATTAGATAGCTTCATCCTTGTTATTTGTATCGTTGATGTAATTAAAAACGTTTGTATAGTATATAAATGGTGGTAACATGGCACATAAATGGTGACACACTTGGTTCAAGTTCGTACATTGTCTGGTTTAGCCATGTTTTTTTTTTCAATAATAAAAGTTCAATGAACATGGTTTATGATTGTTTTGAATAACAATTTTAAAAAGTTACTTCAAATGAATGTCTTTGATAACGCTAGACAGGAATAATATAAAATCGTATTTTTTTCCAAATATTCAGAAACAATTGAACTTTTGCTTATCTTCTTGGTAAATTATGAGTTGCAGTATGCTTGATTATAATTTATGATATGTAGTAGGAGCCATCGTATATCGAGAGTATGTCGTGCCTGGAGGGACGCACGTGCTGTTATTTTTAGCACGAGCGACACCCGGGGGCGTGTTACGTCACAGCTGTAACCAGATTAGACAAAAATTATCAAATGCAATGGACAGCGCAGCGGCTGTGCCCCGTTAACGTCGGTAATGAGAAAATGATATATCTACGTATTTAAAGGACAGACTATTTTCGAACTGTGATGTCATTTCGGTGTTCATTATTTCTGGATCCCTCTATGTCTCGGTTTACGATGATAAAGCTTTTAACTAACGCGTAACTTATATAAAATGTCGCTTTTCTTTCTAGTTTTACGTCTATTGCCTAATATATCACGACTTTAAACTCTGTAAATTATTTTGAACAGTTAATGTGTTGGGTTACTTAGGTAGACAGCGTAGAAACAATGAGCCTATCCCGACCCTACTTAACGAGGTTTTAAGTGTGCTCTATACTTAGCGTTACATTGTTCTTAAAACTTTCGACCCATTACGGTCACGCCGGATTAGCCACCAGGGCACAAGAATAGGAGCAGAGCCTCGTGAAGGACGTGTGCTATCGTCGAACAGAAATGGCCATTAAACGTACTAGTTTTCTGGCTACTGTAATTACCCTACGTTAGCACATTTTGTTACCGGGATAATCATATTCAAGCAATGTATACAAGCAAACATAAAACAAAAGTGGGTAATATGTGAAGGAGTCTTAAGAGTCTAATATCACCGACATAATGCCTTCGTCCAACATTTAACCCCTCGTTCGTAACACGATTTAACAGGCGTAATAAACACCAATGACATCGTAGAAAGATGTGATAAAATGTCAGTCGCCTGGTTTATTAAGCTATCAGATTATCTTTGACTTAGTAGACGCATGAAACATCGAGGGCAGCTCCAAACTCACTACACCATCTATATATAAATAACAGAGTCAACAGGGCATTAAGCAAAACAAACTGTTTAAACTTATGTTTGATAGACGACACGGCTCGTTTACTCAAGCAAGCTCTTTCATTCGACGTTTTTTGTCGGCATTCTAATAGGACAGACGACATTAATTTACCGTTGTTTTAATAGTCGTCACACTTTGTTTCAGACTACATCGTAAAGTATTTTTATTTTTTCTTAGACACAGTAGAAATGAGACACACAAAACAATCTGGCACAATGGAAATCAAAACAAATCTCAGCTACAACCACTAATTGAACTAAATTGGCTAATGGGACCATTATATTATAGACTGCATCATAAAAATTCATGTCAACCATTGTCCACGGGGCACTTGATTGAAAGTCCGTCGACCCCACAACAACACTGACATAATGCCTCACGATTGGATTACTGACAACTTAACAACTCATCAATTACACGACCGACTCTGCCGACTATCGCTGACTAAACTAATATCCTACGTAATTGGATTCAACAGGCTACACCGATCTAATTTGAACAAATAATATGTATTGTTATTTGGTCAGATTATACGTATTTCGGTATCCTGGGAGATGCTAAAAATAAACCCTACATTCTAATAGTAGAGTCATTTAATTTCACTCCCGCCTGTTTCGTAATTTCTGTCGAAAAATTTATAGTTTTGTCTTCTGCTGAAAGACATAACGTAAAACTATTTATTATTTCTGTTGGAAAAGTAGTTTTTGTCATAAAACGTTTATATGTTGCTTTAACTGCTTTAGCATTTCTTCGTACTCGCAAATTATGATCTGGACGAATAGTTTTCAAAAGTGGGGTATTTTTTCCGTTGTTTCGACAACAATGCTGGTCCGAGTATTTGTCGGTGTTATTTGGCACGTGGATTATTGAGCCACTTGTTTGGTTACACTTGAGTGATGGGTGCCTCAGTTTCACCACACACCGTGGGTCGTGGCACTAACCTCCTTGCGCCTGCACCTGTGCGCCGAGCCCGCGCTCTAGACACGTGTTTATCTGCTCCATTAGCGATCCTGCGCCGTGCTCACGTGTCGTAATAGAACCTTATTCTTGTTTGCTCTCAGTGTAATTTCTTATCTATACCAACCTACCTTCTCAGAATCTACCAACTAACTCTCCAACTTTTAAGAAAGTTAACGTGATTATTTTATATCTTTATAACGGAAGCTAATTATAAAATATTGTTAATTACAACTCCTACTGTCACGGAAACGTTTTACCGCTATTAGATATTTAATAACAAGTTACTTTTTCTGGTATTCGTCTTGTTGGAGTTGTCGAAAGAGAAATCAAGTTTTTGGTAGAGGCAACTCACATTTTATAGCATTTAGTATGATTACTCTCATATTTCTAAAAAATATCACAGACGTCTATGAACACAGACCAATCGAATATAAAAGTCAGTTATAGACTTGCTCCTGTCACTTTCTTTTACAAACGCAATGATGTTTATGTTCAATTGGTTCCTAACAATTTGATATAACTTTTGATGATTAGATCTTAGGGCATTTCCGTATCAATTATAAAATATGTCTGTTGTGCGTAACAGATGCTCTGTTGCAATCTTTCTATTGTGACTTGAAGACAAATAAACAGTTACGAAAGAAGTGCAATACAATGGAGGTGCGGTCTAACTGTTGTTTTGTCAAATTTATTTGCTTATTATCTTTGTTCCCAAAGATTCAATGCATAGGTTTGTGATAAGGGACAGCTGATTGAATCACCGTGGCGCATCTGCGCGCGCGCAATGGCGCGTGTCGGTTGCGCATCATGGCCGCCGGACGCGCTCACACGCACGCTCCCGACTACTTTCACGTGTCATATTCGAACAAAATTTCACCTACATTTGGATTAATCCTCATTGGGCCAAGCATGCAAGTCATTAATGTGCCGTCGATATCTCGGTACAACCACTTTCTTTAAACTCGATGCACTTAACATGCAACTTGCGAGAATGGTCCTACAAGATTAATGCAAGAATATTTATGAAATTCCTGATTCGTAAAGGTGACAATCCGATATAAAGCCCTTGAACACGACAACATTAGCGATGTAGGCTAATGGTATGCGCGAACACTTCTTGTGGTGCTTATGGAGGTTGCATAATGCGCCGCAAATCTGAAGAGCCCACTGTCGCAGTCATGTTTCCTTCTGCTTCTATCATTTTGTAATAGTTATGTAAAGGCCCTACTGCCGGTCACACGTTTGTAGAGCCTATGTTAGATAACAGGATCACTGTATCCTGTATGAGAAATGCAAAATGATATTATTTTGTTTTCACGATTAATCGCTAACTAAAGCTTAGGTCCTGAGAAAGGAAACGGGCTTCCTTTAATTCCTCGGGAAGCCACAGGATCTTTACTATACAAATAAAGTGCAGAAATTAGTCCGTATAGATAGTATAGACCTATAAAGAATACAAAGCTCGGTCTGTCAAAAAATCGTAGTCTACACTGTTACTTACACCGTTAATTTATTGTTTAGTAAAAATAAAAATATATCAATAAACTGCCGAGGCCTCGGAAACTAGACAGAATACTATTCACGTTAGTTTTTTATTCATTGAAATCGAGCTGCATTTTTCCAGTATGTTTTTGTCTTATCACTTTATTTGTTGTTAAGTATAGTGGTGAGTGTCCCCTGAAAAAGGGATCGGTTGTAACGTTAGGGTAGCGCAGTTAACTGTTATCGGGGTGCGCCGGACGTTTTAAGTATCGCAGGATCGATTTGTAAACGACACTCGGAAAGGCTTCCTCAGACTGTTGACCCTTAACACCTAACTGTGTTTTGATTCCACATAGTGTTGTATAAAGATGATTATGTGAAATCAGGATATTTCGTTTTTTCTTATATATATTTTATTTAAATGTGCAATGTCAAGTTAATATAAGTCTTAAGCGAGTTGGGTTTTTGCTGATGTCTGTGGCTTTTTAAAGGTCAATGAAATAAAAAATATAATGTTATAATGTAACTTGCTGTCGTATTAATTGAAAAATATACAACAAATAACATCAAGGCCACGTGCTTGTTAGAGCAAAATCAAATGACTTATTTTCGTCGTTTAATGACAAATAATAAATAAATCTATTTATATTACTATGTCATGACATAGAGTCGAATTTTACTTGCCGTAATAACCTACAATAATATTAACTTCTTATAAGTAAGTATGTGTATATCACATATACTTAAATTAACCACTTATATTAACTATCATTTGGGAGCTTGGTGAAGCAATTAACACATTCGATTTGATTACCCTCCCAACGCGTGAACATGAAATATGGTACTGATGTAAGAAATTAATTATGATATCATTTTAGAAATTTATGACGATCGTAAAAAAAGTGTACTTATTCTGCTATATTGTATTTTTTTTTAACGACATTTTTGTGATTGTACCTAATATTGGTTGTCATGCTGAGAAGTGTTCAATACAATCTGTTAAATCCTTGAAAAATAATGAAATAGTCTAGTCTTATGAAATAGTCATAAAAGATTTAGTTCAATTTAAGTTCTGATATCAAAAACCCTATCATTGATAAATACGTTGTTAAAATTTTAGGCGAAAAAAAATTCTTCCACCCGTAATCTTTCCAATGATCGGCATAAAAGAAATATAAACAAACATGTACTTATTTATAATATCACAATTGATGTTCGGTCTCGGTGCCAACGGATTTGTTATAAATATTTTGATGTTACTACCCGAAACATCTTCTGATCTGAGCCGTATTTTTGGTTATAATAAATTATATATTGAGCTTTGAAGTTCCAAAAAATTGTTTACTACTGAGTATGAGACTAACGCAGTAGGATTCACAAAGATGTTTCAAAGCATTGCAGCCGAAAGGCAACTTCACCGTCATCTTCGACTCTACATTATGTTATGCGATCATTGTTCCATTGATTTCCCTTTTTCTTCTCTGTTTTATAAACAATCAATCTCGTGTCACTTCAGCCAGCTCGTTTAGCAACACTTTTACCGTCCAACACACCGTCACGCTTTCTTCTGTGATTTGGGAAACGTGCTCTCCAAATCCAATATTTAAACTTCGCAAAAATATATCCTGTAGTCGTTATCTAAATTAATCTTGATTACGTAACTATTACTTAATACTCTTTTAATCAGGCTGTTTATGTAAACTTTACGTTTAATCGAATTTAACGATACTTAATTCGTAATGGCAAATTATGAGTTTTACATAAAATGTCCGTAATAGAGGTGGAGACAGTGAGTGCGCAAGAAAACCGTGACGCTTGTCATTTCCTGCACTAGATGGTATGGATTTTGTAACTTCGATCGTAATACATCAACGTCGCAGTGAGCAACGTTTAGGCTGCGCTTCCCTAATGACCCATTCATGTGCTCTCTTTCATAAGGCGGGCCAACCGCAACTCGCGTGCCGTGACTCACGACTCCCTCAGACACCATTAAAATACATGTGCGATGCTAATAGCAGCTCATTTTTTATTGATATGTACAACTGTATTAGCCCCAATGATCTAGCACGAGATACTGTTTTTTAAACACAGTTCTTCGCGCAGTGATGTCCAATGTCCACACATAATGTTTTGAAGATTATCTCAAACAAGACTGTTACAGACTTTGTTGGGCTATCAAACATAATTGTAATGTTGATCTTCTTCAGAATGCCATGATCAAACTGTGTGAAATTGGACGCACGAGAAAATATTGATAATTTTGAATGGGCCCAAATTTTCCGGATTTATTAAAGTAAACCTAACTTTCAATAGACAGCACGAAAACAACCTGATTCGTTGTTTCAGCAAGTGCATATCAGGCTAATCTGAATAACGCTTTGGCCATTGTCGACTGTGCTCGAAATTCGTTCACTTACACATTCAGAGTATCAGTGGAAGCGCGCCGGCACGTGAATGGAACCAGGTCGAGAAGACGAAGCCTACTTGTCACTGATTCCCACGTCGCGATGTTATTGAACAACCGCCTACGAATTCAGGAAGTACTCGTGTACTCGCACTACAAAAGGGAAAGGCTTTGTTCCATCAACGGTCTCTAAGGGTCAAAAGTTATAAAGGAGACCAGACAAAGTCCAAAAAAAATGATGATTTATTTTTTATTATAACAAAGCTTTGCTTGAACCATAACATTTAAAATATTCACAATACGTTCCCCGCGGCACACGCGATCGATGATCTGACCAAGGAAACGTAATTACTGCATCCGAATGTATATCCGTTACCAATATAATGTGGAACGAGCTGCTATTTGTTTACGTTCGGTATTCTGAATAACGACCATGAGTTGTTATTTTATCGGCAGTTCCTACTTTGTTCATCTCATAACGTTACATCAGAAGTAACAATACGCCATTACGTTGTTAGGATAATGAATACTTTGAGTTACCATTCAAAACATCCTTTCGCAATGCACCACGTTTGGAGAGGAAAGTGCAGTTTTCGTGAGCTGTGAGCGTGGCTGCGAGCGATCACTGATCCAATATTAATTGTACAGGAAATAATATTTACTGTGTAATTCAACGTAAAGTCCCTAGTAAGATGGTGAAATATAATGTGCGCCGTGAGAAGGCTATTGTTTCTATTCCGTCATAGTGCTCACCGGAGCGCGACTAAAGACCTCGAGGCCTAAGGCGTCTGTGACTCAGTCGGCATTTATACGGCTGTCCGACACTAAATAATACTTTTTCTACCAGTTTTCGTCATATTCGCTAAAGGAAGCCTTCCGTGAGTCACACCAAATCATTCAATTCCCAAAACCCATACAAGTATTCTCATAATATCTAACTCCAAAGTTCCACTTGACTTTCATTTGATACTCGTGTTATTAGAAATAAACCAGTATAAGTAAATGTGGAAAGTTACGCAATATTATATTGGAAGTACCTATAAAAAGTTCGCAATGAATTTTATGATGCATTGTTCAGAACCAACAAGGCACCACAAACTCGTTCTCGGGGATCGTATTTCGTCCGCGCATCTAAACCGCGACAACGTTCGCCGCCCTCGGCCATATTATAAAGAGGTTATACAAGTTGATTGTATGCCGAGGTATTAGGAACGTATAGGCCGGAAATTTTACAGAGGAAATATATTTCCTGGTTGTAAATATCAAAGATGAATATACAAAAGAACTTTGGATGTTAGTCGATCTCGCCTTAGCGGTTGGATGGTGTTAGATAAAGTTAAAATTAAATTAAGATTTAAGATAATTAAAGGTTCTCTTCTTTTATGATTGAGATAAATGTTACCTGAATTGCGAGATGAATAAAAACTTCCGTACAGAAATTTAAAGTAACAGTCCTCGTTATGTAAAAAAACGTGTAATAACAATTTTACAATCTTTATGTAAAAAATTCAGCAAGCAGGAAACAAAAAAAATATTCAAACGCATGAAATCTAAAATAAGGAGAACGAAGTGTGTGTTATTATAATCCGTTATGAGCATAAATCAATTGATTTAGTTCAGCATTGGTTTCATTGTGTTATGTACGCTTGCGAAAGCTTACCCGTGGCTATACGGTTGTAAGATAATCTCCGCGAAATCTTATCACAACGAACCTGCGGCTATTCAATTTCATTTTCTCGCCAATAACGTACTTGTACTCTGAGCTCTTGAAGAAGGGATGGCGCTGGCATAAAAGAGAGACAGCACTACAAGCAATGTAGCTATTCTTCTCGCTTCCACAACGATACATTTCTAGATAGATTAAAGATCGAAGTAAAAGCACTGGAGTGTTCGAAATTTCGAATATCAGGTCAACCTCATTGAAAATGAAAGATGACGTATAAATAGAGAAAAATATTCCTTATGACAACATTTCTGCGGCCAATATTGTTATTGGTGTTTTCCTTACGAAGTCCTTGAAGATACTATTTACAACAGCGATTTCACTACTTCATACATTTACATGAGTTAAGTCACGCCTTTTCTCGCTAGGGGTAAGCAGGTATGTACGACTTTTACGATGTATTTTTTCATCATATTCATAACATCATTTTGTTTTAGTTGTTTAGAAAATAGCTAACATTATATCTCCACTTAATTATTTAACAGCCTTTGTACATAGAAAATTAAACAGCTGCTTGATTATTTATCCGTATCATTTCAATACACAATACCTATTGTTTTTCTTAAACTGATATCCGAAATAATGAGACATTTTATTTTATCGTAAGAAAAATAACAATCATTGCGTATGTAGTAAAACCTAAATATTAACTGAAAATATAGTTTTTGTAAAAAAAAAATGTAGGCACATAGGAATTAATCAAAGTTGATTGATAAGATATTTAACCCCTAGAAAGATAGTCTGCGTAAAATTGACGCATGCATTCTTGAAATATTGCTCTCTCTTTCTAAATAGCGCGAATCCGTCGCTGTGCGTTTAGGACATCTCAGTCGCCGCTTGGAGCTCCCGTGAGGCGTGCTTGTCAATGCGGTAAGTGTCACTGATTTTGAACTATAACGACCGCGTGAGTCAAAATGACGCATGATTATCTTTTACGTGACTTTTAAGATTTAACTCATACGATAATTATATTGTTATTTCATGTTCTACTTACGTGATAACTTATTATATATATATTTTCTTGTTATAGATATCGTGACTAATATATAATAAAATGGGTAGTTCTTTAGACGATGAGCATATCCTCTCTGCTCTTCTGCAAAGCGATGACGAGCTTGTTGGTGAGGATTCTGACAGTGAAATATCAGATCACGTAAGTGAAGATGACGTCCAGAGCGATACAGAAGAAGCGTTTATAGATGAGGTACATGAAGTGCAGCCAACGTCAAGCGGTAGTGAAATATTAGACGAACAAAATGTTATTGAACAACCAGGTTCTTCATTGGCTTCTAACAAAATCTTGACCTTGCCACAGAGGACTATTAGAGGTAAGAATAAACATTGTTGGTCAACTTCAAAGTCCACGAGGCGTAGCCGAGTCTCTGCACTGAACATTGTCAGATCTCAAAGAGGTCCGACGCGTATGTGCCGCAATATATATGACCCACTTTTATGCTTCAAACTATTTTTTACTGATGAGATAATTTCGGAAATTGTAAAATGGACAAATGCTGAGATATCATTGAAACGTCGGGAATCTATGACAGGTGCTACATTTCGTGACACGAATGAAGATGAAATCTATGCTTTCTTTGGTATTCTGGTAATGACAGCAGTGAGAAAAGATAACCACATGTCCACAGATGACCTCTTTGATCGATCTTTGTCAATGGTGTACGTCTCTGTAATGAGTCGTGATCGTTTTGATTTTTTGATACGATGTCTTAGAATGGATGACAAAAGTATACGGCCCACACTTCGAGAAAACGATGTATTTACTCCTGTTAGAAAAATATGGGATCTCTTTATCCATCAGTGCATACAAAATTACACTCCAGGGGCTCATTTGACCATAGATGAACAGTTACTTGGTTTTAGAGGACGGTGTCCGTTTAGGATGTATATCCCAAACAAGCCAAGTAAGTATGGAATAAAAATCCTCATGATGTGTGACAGTGGTACAAAGTATATGATAAATGGAATGCCTTATTTGGGAAGAGGAACACAGACCAACGGAGTACCACTCGGTGAATACTACGTGAAGGAGTTATCAAAGCCTGTGCACGGTAGTTGTCGTAATATTACGTGTGACAATTGGTTCACCTCAATCCCTTTGGCAAAAAACTTACTACAAGAACCGTATAAGTTAACCATTGTGGGAACCGTGCGATCAAACAAACGCGAGATACCGGAAGTACTGAAAAACAGTCGCTCCAGGCCAGTGGGAACATCGATGTTTTGTTTTGACGGACCCCTTACTCTCGTCTCATATAAACCGAAGCCAGCTAAGATGGTATACTTATTATCATCTTGTGATGAGGATGCTTCTATCAACGAAAGTACCGGTAAACCGCAAATGGTTATGTATTATAATCAAACTAAAGGCGGAGTGGACACGCTAGACCAAATGTGTTCTGTGATGACCTGCAGTAGGAAGACGAATAGGTGGCCTATGGCATTATTGTACGGAATGATAAACATTGCCTGCATAAATTCTTTTATTATATACAGCCATAATGTCAGTAGCAAGGGAGAAAAGGTTCAAAGTCGCAAAAAATTTATGAGAAACCTTTACATGAGCCTGACGTCATCGTTTATGCGTAAGCGTTTAGAAGCTCCTACTTTGAAGAGATATTTGCGCGATAATATCTCTAATATTTTGCCAAATGAAGTGCCTGGTACATCAGATGACAGTACTGAAGAGCCAGTAACGAAAAAACGTACTTACTGTACTTACTGCCCCTCTAAAATAAGGCGAAAGGCAAATGCATCGTGCAAAAAATGCAAAAAAGTTATTTGTCGAGAGCATAATATTGATATGTGCCAAAGTTGTTTCTGACTGACTAATAAGTATAATTTGTTTCTATTATGTATAAGTTAAGCTAATTACTTATTTTATAATACAACATGACTGTTTTTAAAGTACAAAATAAGTTTATTTTTGTAAAAGAGAGAATGTTTAAAAGTTTTGTTACTTTATAGAAGAAATTTTGAGTTTTTGTTTTTTTTTAATAAATAAATAAACATAAATAAATAGTTTGTTGAATTTATTATTAGTATGTAAGTGTAAATATAATAAAACTTAATATCTATTCAAATTAATAAATAAACCTCGATATACAGACCGATAAAACACACATGCGTCAATTTTACGCATGATTATCTTTAACGTACGTCACAATATGATTATCTTTTCTAGGGTTAATTTGTCAAATTGGATACTTATTTATTTCTCAATAAAAACAAGACACAGAAATACATGAAGATGTAGGGAAATTTTATCAAAATATAGTTATACAAGAGCTTAAGACAGGCTTGTTTATGCTCAGCGGAATCCATTCATATTTAATGTAATATCCACGTGACTGTCCGAGTGTATGCCACACGAATCATATTGTGAGTCATTGTCGACCTTTTCAACGTCTAATTTTGCACTGCCAACGACCGGCGCGGCTGCGGCGTCCGCGCAGCAAGGATCCACGCTCGCTAATTGATCATTAAGATCGCATTTATTAAGCTGATTATGTTAGTCCTCTGCACATTTCACTTCTCTAATCTTTTCATGTAAATTAGGATTTTTTTTTTGCATTCATTACTGTATTACGTCTTAGTGCTAGCCTAACGATATTTAAGGTAATTTTGTCGCTGTCGGGGAAGCGTGACAGCGCTATAGATGCCGTAGAATGGCGTCTCTTTCACACCTGAATAATATTATTTTAATTAGCGGTGGTGGTTGGCGCATCTTGGTGAAATGCTGTCTTAGAAAATAAGGTTATTAATTTGTTTTGAATTTCGGCAATACCATTTCACATGAAATATTTAAATAGCTTAGAATAACAAGTAATAATTTGGAGAAAGAACACATTTTAATATCACAAACTTCCTTTAATGCACATGTGACACGCAGTGAGTCTTTTATAATTTTCTAGTTCCAGATATTATACGACCTCGTGTAAAGGTCACTGAGTTTATGCTAAATGCTAATCGCTTGGTTTTCTTGTCAAGGTAATATTAAAATTTCCATTACTGACCATTAATCTTATTACGCCTGATATTTACTATTTTTGTCGACTTCTTTCCTCGAATTCACTGCCTAATGGATTGCGAAAAACCGTCAAAAATCTTTTGTAAAATTTACGATTTGGCCAGTATTCTATGATTTATATTGAATTTAATCACACGATGAATGCGAAGTGCGTCGGCATGCCTTGTGCCACATAGCTTAAGGTCGGCTCAGCAGCGGACGACCGGCCAAATCTGAGACGAGCGTGTGCCGCATGTAAAGTTATCAGGATTGTTTATTTATGCCGCTCTTGTACGCCATTCATGCCCCAGCTTTCATATGATGCGGCCAAAGCTGACGAGCACGTGACCAAGAAATTTCTAAAAAAACTTATTGTTTCCTTAACGCTTTGCGCCCAAAAAGTGTAAGAAGTAGCTGTTGTATTACAGCACCAATGTCAGTTAGATACCTCGGGATCTCTGACCATAACGGAACGATAACCATGATGGATTACACCATGAATAAAAAAATCTATTGTGCTATAGACAACGTTGTCCTAAAATAATAACATTTTCCTTGGAATGTTGTTGGTATCGCAACAGTCGGAGTCTTGTAGTTTCACAATCGCCTTGAGTTACTTTTGGGTATATTTTTTATATCTTTGGCAAGTAATTAAATAATTTAACTTGACACGCATGTCTATTGTCTCCGCCCCGGGCTCCGGCGTGTCTGACGCTCTCTATTCAATACATCACTATCCTGCGTCCATATTGTCATTGTCTTCTTTCGTAGACAGTGTGGCTCTTTATGTTCCGTAATGGAGACACAATGCATTGTTTTACTATTTACTTCGGTTGCGCGGATGTCCCGCTCTCTGTGCCTAAATATAAACAAAAGAATCGGCTGAATCACGTAACTTTAAATGAAGGCTTTTGTAGGTATTAGGACTTACATCATGTGTTACGTCTGGCTACAACAGTGGCTTTAGAAGAACTCCTGGATCTATTTATTCAGTAGTCCGGCGCTGGGTAATACAACGTCGCATGTTAAATCACCCCATGGATTGATCGATGAGCAATGTAAACACACACCTTCGCTCGGCCATTGACACCGACGTTTGGGGTCTCTCATTTCCTACATCGGTGACGTGGGTGGGTGAAGTTTTTACACTAGCCTACGCGTTGCTTGTTCGACAAATGTTTATGTAAATCTTTCTGCTTAGAAGCTGTTTGGTCATCGTTCAAAAATTTCCAATATAAGTAAACTATATTTATATGACCTGTCGGTATAAGATGTAGTAAAATTCCCACGCTTGATTTCTCCTATGCCAAATAAAGTATCCATAAACCTAATTTGGAATAACATAAGCCTAACAGTAGTATAGTGTAAAAAATACAAAATAAACCCATGCGTCATTTCATCAGGTAGGAACAGGTAGATGCAATTAGCCAGTAACTACCGAACGGTTACTGAAATAAACCTGATTCATATTTCGGATTGGATCATTTGAGTAACGAGAAACAAAGCTGAATGTTCAGCGATTTGCTTCAATAACAAAGATACGTGAGTGATGGGATAATGTGCTTTATTCACTGCCCACGCGCATTATCTGCTAGCGATACGAGGACATCCTTCTCAAGGTTAAATTTGTTCTCTTGTTATTATAATTAAATTCATACTTCGTTTTAATATTAAACAATAACACAGTTACAACCGTAACTAATATTCGTGTGACGTACATCAAAATGATTGGTACCATTCATAATAAAATGTCTTGAATCACTCGCTTCATGCTAATGGTTAGGTAAACACCTAGTTTACCAAATCGCGAAATGGCCTTAGATTACTGTTTTAATTAAAAACTTAGGCATTAATAATGCCAGACTTTAGTTGTGTAAGAAAATCGATTATCATTGTTTAAATCGATGAGCTTCGGGACCGAGCTTCTAAATATTAATTTATTTTTTATGATAATAACGACTATTTTCGGTACATAAAACTTAAGTCCATTATCCAACTGATATCAGGCTTTATTTCTAATGATGATAAGATGATTCATTTGCACCGCGTTTGTTTGCTAATAGCACTGCGAGTCTTGCCAATGTGATTCAGCGATTGCAGATAGCGAGTTATGTGCCTCTATTGACCACCAAGTCCAATGTACATAATACAGAAACTCCAACAGTAAAATATCTATTTTAAATTCTCAAAAAAAAAAAACGTTTTTTTTTCAAAAAAAACCCATCAGTGTTAATTAGTTTCGTTAATATTCGAATTAATTTACCCTTTAAGCCCGGCAATCAGATTTAACCCCGAAAGCTTATTTTTAAGCATCAAATGCTCTCCTAAGTTGTAAGTACGTGCCGCAGTTCAGTGCAACAGACAAATAAACTAGAGTTATACAAGTAGCCGTCGACGTAAATAATCGTTATGGTATCTTACATTATCGGACAAATACAATGCTTAACGTAAGTTATCGTTAAGTACATAGGTGCTTAGTTAATACAAATATGTTTATTTACTTTATCTACTTTGACGGGCCTGTTGGTTTAGTGGTTAGTGACCCTGACTGCTATACCGGAGGTCGTGGGTTCGATACCCACCCAGGACAAATGTTTGTGTGATGAGCACGATCATTTGTTCTGTGTCTGGGTGTAATTTATCTATATTATGTCTGTATTTAGAACTATATAAGTATATTTATCAGTTGTCTAGTACTCATAACACAAGCTCTGCTTAATTTGAGACTAGATGGCGTTGTGTGAATGTTGTCCAATATTATATTATTATTATATTATATCTGGAAAGCCCCCTCCTAATACACATACCACTTTCTGATTAAAATCGTAATATAATATAATCAATAAACTTTTCTTATAGTTTTATGAATAGTACATTATATCTCTTCATTATGCATACAGGAGACATGAGAATATAATTATTGAAATTTTTGAGAAAAGTATTGCATAATCGTGTTACGTTTACGAATTTTGAATCTAATATTGTTTTTGTTTTTGTTCGATGATCTTATTAGGGATTCTCTTGGTAGACCACCTCTTTATGCAACATTTTTGCAGCTGTTGAAGAGAAATGCCTCTTACACAATGTAGAGTAGTATCTAACTATTTCGTCCAATGTTATTTTCTTTTTTATTGTCCTCCAAATACGTATTTTCTTTTGTTTTCTATAGTAAAGTTTTATAGACAAATGCAGTTCAAGCCAGTTGAACTATGTTGGTGTATTGTTTCTATTTGCTATTCTGACCTTCGCGATACTATCTAGCCGGCACTCGGCACGGCACTTGACTGGTCAAACCACTATTGTTTGTCATTGAAGTATGTTTAGAGCAATTGACGGATCTTTATTATATTTTGCTATGATATAAGTGAGATATACCTTTAGTAATATGTATATCACGATATGTATACTTGTATGGGATGTAAGAATTCTATTTGATTAAGAAACTTACTGTATATGCGTACGTTGCAAGTGCGATGTGTACCCTTAACTGCAAAAACTGCAGATGTCTATCATTTTGTCACTAAAAGAATTGAGGACTGCGTTACTGAGATAGGTACTCGTAAATCTAATTATTGTTTTAACGCAATTATCAAAAACTGTTTGTTTTACGAAAGTACAGAGCTGTTATATGACACAACTAATGAAATCTTGTCTCACAATAACAGCAGTATACAACGTAATTGCATTCAAAAATATGTATAAAATTGCGTCATTACATTTATCAGCACATACCTAACTTCTATCGTTTGTTTGCAAGCACGACACGAAACGATATTTATCTTAATTGACGAGTCATTCTGCTTATCAACAATAAAAAACCTACCATTTCACATCATTATATTATCTTAACCTTAAGCTGAGGTTTTTGCAGCGAAAAATGTCGGTTACCTGTTCTATTTCTTCCATGTTCCATTTAAAGGAAAGGATCGAATGGCTGCCATTCTAGTAAAATGGATTAACCGTAAGGCGCACCTTTATTGATAGGTACTACTATTATATTAACGGTGGTCCGAGACTTCCGCTACGTTGGCAGAACAACCTGCTGCTCGACGACCTTGTAAGGAGACTGGCCACTCGCAACGCACCTACATGCATCTGGATACTAAAATATTGATCATTGATACTGCGTTTACCACAGAACACCTTGAGGTCCTTAAAACGTCCTACGACGCACCTGTCGGCTGAGCTCGCCGAAACTGGTCCAACTGCATTGCAAAAATGGGGCGTGTGTCGGCCCATTGTTTAGGAAGCAGTCGATGCCTTATGACGTCACCCCTTTTCAAGAACACTTTAGATTAATGACCAGTTTTGCTATGTACGAAATGACTAAACGAGCCATAAACGGTTGTATTGTGGTGAGTACTATTTGAAAAGGATACTAGCGCAGTAAAAAATGTGATGTGCAGCTGCGGACATGTTGTTAATTGCGTCGGCACGCGCGCAACCTGCGACTTGAGCTGAGGGGCGGGGCAACCTACTAGTGTAGACCAAAGTGAATCGTAAAGCGAACAACATATGGATACACTCAGAGTAACGAAACTACTAATGAGCTCGAGAATTTTCATCTGTTACTTGGTCCAACGACGTGCTACAATCTTTTCTGTGTCTCAGTTGTGCCATTTGCATGAAAACGGAATAATATTAGCACCTCAAAAGCTGGAAATCACATTCTATATTATTTAATTAATAAGCGTTATAAAATGAAAATGTGGGTTTGAAACCGGATTTCGTATATCCTCTACAAAACACGTGCTCGTACCTGCGTCAAACCTAAATAAATTCCATTCAAAGATTTTATTAAGGTGAACCACTTAGTGAGTTGTAAATGTAAGTCAAATCACTTGAACAAAATCTTTAACACTTTATTTGGATCGACGCAACTTCTAAAAGCTTCAGACTTGTTAATTTACCGGTAACCATCTAAGTGGTGTTCATTGAAAGTCAACAGACTCAGTGATCATTCACAGCGAGTGTAGTAACTTAGGGAAAAATACAAGGACTGGATTGAACAAGCCGTGGGTGGACTGGTCGCACGAGGTCGATTCGTTTTTCTAACGCGCACTTGTTCTAACTGTACCGAATACTTAAGCATACATGTTGGCAAGATGACAGCACCCACCACTGCACCAGTGGCGTTGCACTACATTGACCCATTCCTACTAGTTACTGTTTGTTGCCATTACAAACATTCACTGTCCTTCACTTTTCAGGGTCAGTTTTCACACTTGAACTTTCATTTTGATGGCATTTCCACGACCCGTTACGAGAACGATATGAATATGTTGACATGCCCATTGAAAAGCAGCCAACTCAATTATCTATGAAATCACTCTAAATATTAAAATGTAAAAATATGAAAGTTCGTATAGAACATTACATAATCTAGACCAAGCTGCACGCTGCAAAACTAGTTTCTATTGAATTTTCGAAATTAAACTGTCAACTGATAGTACATAATGACTAGAAAACAAGTTGTGGCCGCACCATAAATGGGTGGCACGGCGTATGATAATAATACTTTCTTCCGGTCCTCCGAAGTATTATCATAAGCATCTCGACGCGATGTATTGAATTCAAATTACATGGGACACACGTGGGTGCTGCGGTGGCGCCGGCGCCGGCACCCGGTACATGCTTACAAACAAGAGAAATAGCAACTCCTATGCAACATAACGGTAATTTGTTCAATTTATGCCCTATCATGTTCGGTTCATGGGTTCTTAATGTTGTATGTATTCCGTCTGACCAGAAATCCCATTGCGGTAATAAAAATTGATATACGTGTATGATATCATTTCGAGATAACTTTTATGTTCTCTAGGCTGCGGACGATAAACACTGATGCATATGATCCAATTCAGTTTTCCCTCATCTCTGTGCTATTTCCGTTTCATATGAAATATTAATGTCGAATGTGTGCATGTCGAAATTGAAACCCAGCCAATTAGGGATCATTGGCATCATCCGACTGGTGCAATATAACCTTTACCAGTATGAACATTAAAAATAACTGTGTGTACATTGCACCTTTTAATACAAAAGTATAGATATACTATTAAAACCGCAAGCACAGAGTACATTCTGATATACTGTAATAGAGACCAATCTTCGGCATTAAAATGGGTAACCACCTACGCTTAGATGCTAGCGCCATCTGTTATCAGGAGTTGGAATCATTACTCATTATGTCTATAACTATAGCTATACCTATACACATATAAATAGAGGCTATGCGTACGTACGTACAGGTACTATTAAAATTTATGGATGGAACGGCTATGCTGTAGGACATTAAGGATTTAGAAATGAAACATTTCATTAAGTAACTCAAACTCATAGCATTTATTTCAAATAAACCAATTACAGGCACTTTTGAATTATCAGGGCGTAGGTTAGTAAAATTTAGATAATTGTAGACGGTTCCCTGGAGAAAAACGTGCAAGGAACAGAGAGGACACTCAAAAATATGTATTACATATCAATTACCTTGAGTAAAAATAAACCAAAACGGACTCATCAGGAGAGCAAAAAAGTTTATTTTACTTTAAGATTCATGACTTTGTTTTACTTTGTAAAATATAATCTATGAGAAAGGTTCTTACAATTTGCAAATGAAAAAGGTTAAATCACCAAATTCCTATCCTCTTCAGTTTAAAGTTATCTTGGATATACGTCAGAAAAAATCAACTCTTGTTGATAAATCCATGAATTACTTTGTCAGAAACTGTATGGTCGTATATCCATTTTTAGTAAGCTTATGGTCACATTTACTGTAGTAAAACACATATATGCATTTGTTTGTATTAAACCATTATAATCATAGATCGATTGAATTTGATAGACATAGAAACTCAATATTATTTACGATACCAAAAAAAATCTACCTAAAATAGGAAATCAAAATTAAGCATTCTAATACTTCTAATCAACATTACTATTACTTCAATAATGGTGCAATATACCTAACAAGTTAAAATTGAAATTGAAAAATATTTATAGCAACTTAAACATGAATAATTGAGTTTCTACGTCTAACCAAAATTCAATCGATCTATGATTCTAATGGTTTTAATACAAAACAAATACAGAGTACAAATAAGAACCTTTCTCATAGATTATATTTTTACAACTTAAAAACAAAGTCATGAATCTTAAAGTAAAAATAAACGTATTTCTACTCTTCTAAAAAGTAGGGTTTTGGTTTATACGACCTTTCTACCCAAAGGTCTCGATATATTTTACAATATACTTATGTTACTTGTGTCTTTTATAGCACTTATTTATTTTTTTTGCTTTAATTTGCAGATTGTCCTCATCATCATCAACTTCTCTTCTCCCAGCTTAAATTTTGTTGATATTTTTGCAATAATTAAAAATCATGCAACGAATCACAATGTTAATCAAATAATCAATTAATTTTGTCCTGTGTATGTTGCATTTTATAAATTGAAAATCAACAAATGTCAATATAACGGTTTTAATAATTTCTTTTAAATATTTTTTTTCAATATTTTCTTTAATTATTTCATTGATTATGTCTTGCATATTTGAAATCAATTCTACCAAGTCTTTGCTGGGAGTGCAAAGCCAACTTCGACCTGCATATTCCCTATATTTAATATATTCTATTTCATTTACTGATGAGAAATCATTATTGCAATCAGTGCAAGATTTAAAAACTTTTGATTTAATTTTTTTTAAGAAATATACACTCATATATTGTATTGGTGAAATAATTCGGGGGTCCCTTTCTTTTACCTCTAGGGGGGTAAAATTAAAATCAAAGATTTTAGAAAAATCGAATGAGGTACAGGTCGATGTTGCTTTCGCATTTTCGTTGATGATGAACGAGTGCAATGCATCGCAAAAGTCTCCTTCGCAATTACCGCGGGTGTGAACACTGCTTAAATTATTTATTAAAAGTGTGGCAAAAGCAGATTCGAATTGATCACAGGTTGGGTTAGTGTTGCGACACCCATGACTTCGCACCGCGCCAAAGAAATTTTCTAAGGGGTCCTGATTAAGGTGCCGCAACCATAGTGATGACACGTAATAATTATCTTTTACTTTTTTTAATAAAGTTTGAATTCCTTTCAGTGTCCACACCCAATTGGTAACAGAGGGAACCGTTTCTGTTTTACCAGATGGTGTTATAAATTTTATAGAATTAAATATTTGTATGCCCTCAATCCACGTTTTTTGGTGGTCAGAGTATGGTGTTGCTGGGCCAAGTAGGGGTTTAGCATATTTATTTTTCATTTTACTGCCATTCACGGAGTCAAATATGTCGTCCATGAAAAACAGCAGGTCCGCAGTTTGTTTGCACTCTGCCGGAAGGATGTTCTTATCTGAAACAGACAGAAAAAAAAACAATTAAATGACAATACTCAATAAAAAAAAAGAAACAATTTTGCATAGAAAATCTGAATAACTTTTGAGAATTCTAAATGAATATTTATTGACATAGTATTCATATTGTATAAATAAATACTAAATAGTAAATACATATTTCGACAGCGAAATTAATCAAAATAATTATTCTCTATTGAATAATTTAAACTGAATGAGTATTGTAGGGGAAAAAAGAACGAAGTAACAATACTTTAAAAATCAAATTAAAAGATTTTTAACGAAATAAACTTATTTATTTAAGTAGAAGAAGGAAAACCAACAGCTCTACCACTGGGTTTATAAGTAGATTAGGTTAATATTTTCAAGTAACTACACTGCAGTTCATGCAACTCGCGGGCATTGAATCGTGATCCCGGTTTAGATATATTTTTCTTGTATGATTAGATATTGGTTTCCAACACATCTCTATAGTTTCGTCAACTAATAAAGAAAGACAAACTTACCAAGATTTTGTTTCATATTTTTCTTGGGTATTGAAACCTTTCCAAGTGGCATGTTATGCTCATGCACTGGAGTTTCCGGCTCTGAAATATGAGTTTGTTTTAATAATAAGCAATCTAAAAATATTTGTCTAAATAATCATGTGGTATAGTAGAAACATAATCATGGACAACAATCAAATTTTCTTTAATTAAAAAAGAAATCATAAAGACTTACCAATATTTTCTTTTTGTACATCCTTTCCAATTTTCATTGAAGTATGCAGCAAATCTTTAATATTTAAAGTGGGGTCTGGAAAGAAAGTACATCATGTTAAATTTAATTTTTTATTTTATAAATGCTTTAAGCAAATTTAAGGTACCTGATGATGTTGATGGCAGCTCCAGAATTTGTTGTAAAGGCTTCTTTTCAACAGATTTCAATCTCTTCAGTGATAATGGTGCTAAAAAAAAGAACACATAATTATCAAAATAAAGCCATAATATGGAATGAGTGCAGCACAGTGGAATAAGTATATTCCTTTACATAATGATGATTTATACAAACCTGGCATATTCAATGTTGGCACAGCAATGATGCTGATTTTGTTGTTACGGCATAGATATTTATCTTCGAAGTGTGAGCGACACACACGGCGGTATTTAAATATGTGCTTGTTTTCCAAGCCCAATATATCACTACCGATCGCATAAAGCCATGTATTGAAGCTTTCTCTATCGCTTTCAGGGTTCGGGAACCTATGAAGCACTGGACGCATACCTAAAATAAATGTAAAATAACTAAGTTAAGTCAACAAACACAAATGTTGCTGTAACCAAGATCTCAATCATAAACAATACTCAGGCTAACAGCTTTGTCTCAGTGGGTTGCATTGCTACATAGTGAACTTTATTTATTTTCCTCAAAAGGGCACGGGAGTATACTTCGAAGAAGACATAACATTGAAGGCACCGGTTTAGACCAATGGGTGCAAATGGTACAGTAAGTATGATTTAAACAAAAATGTTCATCTAACGGTTGTATATCACGTTGGCCAAGTGGTTTCATCAGAGATACTATAAATATACAAGATTTTATTGAGACAGTGCAACGATTTCTATAATGTCAAACTTGTGAACAATGTGAACAGCTTTTATGCTGGTAAATGTTATGCAGTTAATACTTTAACAAGTAAAATAACAAAAATTAAGGCTGACATACCTCCACTCTCCTTGCACCCTGGGACACAGCAATGCTTGTCCGAAGACATAGTGCATTAAAACAAATGCACTAAAAGAGTCCTATCTCACTTTTGGAATAAAAGCACACTAAATTCCTTTCTGGTCACAATTGTGGATTATCCGGAGGAACTTTTGCTCAACTCAACGACAAATGAACAACGACATACAGAAAGAACACAACACGAACACAAAAATATCACATGAAACCGGCGCGAGCGTCAGGCATCAGTAGACATTTGCATTTGGGGGTACCAGTTTATTGAAAAATAGACCACCAACAAAATTCTACCATCACCATAATCTCATGGAGTAAAGTTTGGATAGATATTGTTTAACATTTTCGGATTATTTGATAATATTTCCCTCTAACAATCAAATGTCTTATTAACAAATTTATATTAATAATTTTTTTTAACTAATTAATAATATTTTCCGGCAAATAAAATAAAAACTACTCTTTTAGTAGCAATCTGCCTCTCAATAAATTGTCATTGTTAGATTCTGTTCAGTGCCATCTGTTGGAATTTTAGTGAACATTAGTGCAGAGCCGCCACCTGGTATCCAGAGTCAGTACCATACCCGTTATAACCCGACAAAATAAGAAAACACCTTCCTACTTGTTCGCTTAAGGACTAACAGACACATCGTGAATTAGTATCGTTGTAACCACTGATTTCCCCAGATTTTTGTACTAAGATTGAACCGCCTGACCGCAAGGTTGCTGGGCACTGATCAGATAACATGTTGTGAAGAAAGTTTGCGTAAATAAAACTGAGTCTTGGGGCTCGGACACTACCGGAACTTACCAGCTATTAGGTTACACTTGGTCTCGACGAGATCTGCGTGGGATAATTTCACTTACAGTTTTATATGTATTCATATTCATTTACCGGCGAGTGTAATTTGCGTTTTTATTATGAGGATAATTTGATCAATAAACAGCCTTAGCTTTTATCTTTTTCTACTTTCTATAAGATTTTCTTTAGTCCTGAGGAGAAGGTTTCTTCAGTAGGAGAAGCCAAACACACAAGAATTAGACGAATGGTTTGGTCTTATTTTATTTGTTTTGATAAATGTTTAACCTGGCATATGTGGAGACTTGCAATTCAGAAACGCTTATGCAAATATCCTCTTATTACTATTACGTTAATTGTCAAAACCATTTAAGTTATCGTTAGCTAATCACTTAAAAGTGAGGCTATAATAGTACCTTTAAATAAATAAATTCCAACTATAGCACCGTTTGTACACAATAGACCGGACGCAGCGCCGCACAAATAGGAGTTTCCTTTGAACTAGTTGTTGTTACAACAACTCGCCACAATTGTTAATGTAACCGCTTGCTTTCCTTCTCAGAACTATTAAGAATCTTTAACAGTTTTCTAGGTGTTCCACGCAGGCCCTTTGATGCATCTTTTAAAAAGATTTTATCGAGTGTTGAAAATTTAACGAGATCCTATCAAAGTTTCAAAGTTAGTTTTTTACGTCCTTAGTAAAAGGAACCCTTAGTTAGGAAATAACTTTTTCTTTTAAAACCTTTTTTAATGGGCGGCGCCATGAAAGGGTGTGGAAAAGCTAATTGAATTACCAGTCGCTACCCCTCTGTCTGCCATATTGTTACGGTATATTTTCAAGGGCTATTATGGTTCTTTCGTTTTATAGATTGGTATGCAGCGTTAGATTACATTTTTAACTATGATTTGTCACGAACACTTTCACTTACCTAATTAAATGTATGCAGCAGTAAACTTCTACGGGAAAATACTCTTTTAAACGTGTAGACCGCATGCCGAAAGGCGATAAAAACAGTAGAGTAAGAACACCATCAATTACAAAACTATTTCATTCAGCTCATAAAATCGATTATTTTCTTTGTGCCTGGCATAATAATTTAACCTTCAGTCTGTTTACATGAGAACCATTTGGCAAAGCTGGCAGATCCAAATGTTTACCCAACATTTCAACTACATGTCTCCGATGCGTACATTTATAATTACAAATTCCATGAGAACATGTGTTTTCTTATTACACACTACAGACTTTATCAAAATATTTGCCGCGACCCAATAAGTTTTAAGAATTCGATTTGTAGAAATGTATTTTCTACTTACGGCAAATTACATTCTATTGTACCACTTGTCGTGCTCTTCACAATCTGAATACAAAGTGGTTGAAATTGGTTCCCGGCATTCATGCACTTGCTGAGGACAAATAATCAATTTATTTCAACGTCCAAAGACTATTATTGTGTCAAACAGTCATGAGCAAATCTTGTAGTTTAATCGATTACGTCACCGTTGATTTGATTAACAGCAGTTGTAAAGGAAAATCTTGTGATTAATTCGTGATGTTAAATTGAACACCAATCAAGTTTCTCTTTACGCCTTTCATCTCGTCAGCGTATGATTTGAGCTGACGAGTGCATGCTAATTACTCAGGCGGCTGGGGCAGGCTTGCTTGGTCGCGCGTCTCCGGCGAAGCGTGAACCACAACTCGATGGGTACTTTCCCTCTTTTCCGAAACATTCTCATCGGGACTGCAAACAACGTTAATTTTCACTCGTGTTGCATTGAATTTCATGCAATCATTCATTACATTTCTATTTCAAATCTCTTCGAATGCATTGCTGTGATCAGTGACTTAATTGTTCGTTGAATAATAGATGTAACATCTTTGTTATGGCGATGCTGACGCTCAATTTTATGACGTGATCCAAATAAATTGTTGCTAAGAGTAATTTAATTTACTTTCGTAGATGATTATTATGTAAGGACTGTTAAGTAATGAAAGTAATAAACGTTGCTAATTCTGAATTGGCAGTCTTTGAAAATAAATGAAATAATTTCTTTCAATGAGTTTTCGACTATAGCTAAGAAAGTCGGTACTGCTGAGTATGTCAAAGTCTTAAAACTCTTGAGCTATAAAAAGATCTAACGGTTTTGCTAAACATACTTCGAAGTGGACCCAAACATTTTTATTAGATAATAACGTTACGGATAATTACCTATTTCGGTACTAGATATAGTTGTCGCAGGGCGCTGCGTGCGTCGTGAACGTGTCGGCTGTTGTGTAGGTAATTTCAATAAGTTGTTCGGTTATTTCTGCGTCCCACATACAGTCGTGATCGTGCTGCATTCCTATCTAACGCAATCGACCAGAACGCTCGCGGAAGGTCGCCTCGAACACACTGTTGTCATTAGTTTTATATGAAAATTGTTCAGTGCATGATATCTAGCTACGATTTACGACCTCTTTCGATACTTTAAAGCACTGTGTGAGTGTTACTTTCCAAATGATCCAAAAATAATGTAGTTTTTTTTCAAATAAGTTATAGTATGAACTTATAATTTCCCAACTCTTTAAAGATTTTTTTTATGCTTGATTCAAGTTTTAAACCACATGATCATGTCTAAATATAATCTAATTAAATCTTTGATTAATTATAAAATGTGTACCGAACAGATAAATGTTCGGCCCACATGTTTCATTATAGGTTGATCAGTCGATAACTAACCAATGTTTACATTAACTGGAGTCTACAGTATTTAAATAACATACCTGTTTATCAGGTCATGGTAATAAACACCTAAACTAAACGCGCCTAGTTCTTATTCAACATTCTGTTACTGCGGTTCTGTTGCGTTTTGTTTCACACATGTACCTAAGAATACGCCCCCTTCGTATGTAAACTAGGATCCTTATAATTTCTTTACTTTCTCTGACCGACTCTCGGTACAGGCACTTGAGAAATTAAGTTAACTGTTGATGCATGAATTCCCATATTCATACTGCCATGATTGCTTTTACTGTTACCATTTATATTTATTTATTCTCTTCCGTTTTTTTTATTTACGTAAATTTTCTGCATCACAGTCTAGTCGTAGCGTAGCGCAGAAATTTAAATATACAGTCAAGGAATGAACGGTTTTAATTGAAAGCTAGTCCTGATTAGAAGCATTCTAAAGTTCTAAAATAAGCTCATGATATGATATTAATTCTATTATATTGTAGAACAAGGCTCTCTTGTTGAAGTAATAAAACGTTGCCGTCCCAAATGATGACATCTAAATACATTGTCAATTGTTTTATGGGACTAGCCCAGCCTAAATTTTCGGTACAACTTCAGCAAGCCAGGATCTATAATGGTATCAGTAAACACTACCGAAACACTTGGTGTGTCCTAGGAGAAAATATTCTAGCTGTCTTAGAACCAAAGGTTTACCCTACACTTGATCGAAATAAACGTAACTAACAATACCTTTCTTTCGTTCCAGGCTAGTCTACGGCAGCTGGACCTGTCCCTCCTCTCTGAGCTGTGGACCTTGAGCGAGGCTATGGCGTCTTGGCGGCGGCAGCTCGAGCGAGGCCCGCGCCTGCGACCGGCGCCCCCGCCTCCCCCGCCGCCACACTACCTCCGGACATAAGCATAACAACAAATACATAATAAACAAACAACTCATGTTGTAATATCGCCTAACTGAAGACCAGAAAAAGTAGACAAGCTAACAAGTCGCAAAATTGTACGAAGCTATTGGCAGAAAACAAAATTTCCTTTATCGAAGATCAAACGAAATAAAAAAATACAATGATTTATTCTATTTTTTGTTTTTTTTTACCTCGATATGCATGTACTGTTTTTCTGGTCTGCCCCAAGCAGATACACAAAAAATACAGAATGACACATGAGCACACCAGCATGTCCAATTCACTTTGTGAAATGATGTTTTTTGTGAATTTGCTCAGCAAGCGATAATTAGGATGTACCTGTAATATTTGATTGTATGTGTAGTTAGTTATAAGCAAGTCGAGACTCATCTTTGTGAATTAATGAAAGACTTGGGTTGCCGAAACTACCGAGATACTTTTTGAAATAGGATATCAATAACGTACAGAATGAAAAATGAATAAAAATAGATTGTCTCTGTAAATTCACAATCTATTTTTTGTATACCAGAGGTAAACTAGAAATTGCTTTCATGGTAAATCAGTCTCTGGTATGGGAAACCATAAATAGCATTTAATTTTGAGCCTTTGAGATTACTTTGCCTCTAGCAGCTGAATTAAGAAACCCCAATACATAATAAACTAGGTAAACCCGTTGTAAAAAGAACACTACGGTAAAGAGAAATTCTATATCAAAGTGTCACCACGGACGAAAAATCGACTGTACAGCGATAAGCTAATACGGGATAGTCATTGTTATTTAACAATCTTAAAAAGTTACTTAGCCTATAGAAGCAAACTACGAAATATTATAGATTATAACATGGCAACCCCAACAGTGATGTAAAGTAGTGGTTATACCAATGTATTACTAATAAAGTTGATTGAGGAATTAACTGTATTTATTAAGTTTAAATAAAACTTTTGTAAATAAACTGACGTTGCATTTTATTTCGTCAATAAGACAACCAACATATCTCCTATATTTTTACTAGGAAATACGAATGATGGCACAATCATTGTAGTCATCATTCGAACAGTATCAAATTACTATAAAAACAAACGTGTCTGCTAATGCGAGACATTCGTGTCACCGCAAATTATAATACGGTACAGTGTTCATGGAAGTAATTGCAATAGTACAAAACTAGATTTCATTTAAAAACAAATATTTTTTATTTGAAAGTTTCAATCATATTTATAAGAATCATAATCATTTTGATTAATTGAAAACAGGTCAAAAACCTTTCAAGAAACGAAAACATAAATGCTTTAAATACAAGTAGGTACCAACAAACTTCGAATTTCTCGATTCTTTTATTGTGTTTTTGTCGGTAATGCGTTATATATTTGTATGTCTACAATGGCGATCAATGATTGTGTTTGCCAATTTATCATATTTCAGTAAATGTGGATGGTCTTGCTGAAAACATGAAGCAAACAACCAACTGCTATTTTGCAGACCTGATTTTATTTTTCGTTCTTTATTCAAAAGCCTTAAAGTACCTCCTTCTGTAACTAAAAGTAGCTAAAAGTCTGCGTATTTTTGCTTTTGTTAATTGCCCGGCTAAAGTGGATGTTGCATGTCATAATGTGCCCGCCAAACCTTGAAGAATTACAGAAATATTTTTTGAATGAATTCGAGTTATGCATTACGACAACTAAAAGTATTTAATTGAAATGCCCGTTATATATAAATATCTTAAGAAGGTTCTAGATAGAGTTAGGTTTAAAATAATTAAGAGAACAAAACTATTTTTCAGCAGTGGTTTATTTAAGCTTTGGCGGTTGGCCGACCAGTGCTGCCATCTCACAATCATAACGTATTTTACTGTCAACAACAAAATTGCAATTCTCAAGTATTCTCTCAACAATAATAACTATGTAATATTTCGATAAATATACAAATTATTATAATAAATAACAATGTGTGTCATGTCACTTAAAGTACAAGTTTCAAATTTTAATATGCAAAAAGACAAGTGTCCAAAAATAGATTTCATGACAAATGAAGATAAAATGTGAAGCTTGACGTTTCATTCTGAAAATAAACATCTCGGCTTTGATTGTTCTTCGTGTGTGTCTACGTATGTGCATTTATTTAAGCTTATAAGTAAAGTTAGAGATTAATTGAATTATATAATAATTTGATGACGCTTTGTTAGCTTCAACCGATGTCCGATACCTCATTGCAAGCACACCAAGCCCCGAAGGAAGAGCAACCGCCGTCCAAGATACCTGAATCCGTAAGGGTTAGTAACAACGTCTATAATCTTATGAAAAAAACTATTAAGTCATGCTATAAATGGCGTATCAATAAACTTGTTATCAAAACACTTAATGTTTAAACTACCAAAACACTTCTGTTTCATTCATACTTTTATGTTTACAGAAAATAATATCAATGGAAAAAGAGAATGAGTCAAATGCTAACCGAAAATCCAGAATTGATCTCAACGCGCTTCCTACTCGCCAGTACCTGGACCAGACTGTTGTGCCAATATTGTTGCAGGGGCTCTCCGCACTTGCCAAGGAGAGACCCCCAGACCCTATTAACTACTTAGCAGCGTATTTATTGAAGAATAAGAGTACTTTCGAAAGTAACACCTCTGCCAATAACAACCCACCTCCAAACCCTCAACCATAATACTCTATTAGCTACATAATTGGCAGCGGAAACATGCTGCATAGTAATAATATGCATATTGTAATAGAATCCCATTACTGGTTAATATGTTTGTGAAAAAGACTAATCTACTTAACAAAGTATGTCAACAACAAGACTTAAATAGAAATATAATATTTGTTACAACTGTAATTAGTTATTTAAACATGTTCATTATTCTTAAGGTGATTGGATTGCAGTATGGTGACCTTATCTTTAGGCATTTGCCTTAATACTGTGTGACTAGCAATAAATAATGATGTGTTGTATGTTTGTTAGTGTCATTGTGTGTTACTGTGGTCATCTGACATTTTACTGATTACACAGAAATGTCCCTGCTCAATTTAAAAAAAGAAGATATTTGTTTTATATCATTCTCAAGAGAAACATGTGTTTTGAATTCAGAACTATTCTTCCTGCCCTAAACGTGATGATAGCATAGTTTGGATAAACTATAGATATTATAATAATAGTTTTTATAACTTATCTGTATGCATGTTATTACTGGTAAACATAGTCTTATGAAATAGCAGTGTATTCACACTACATGAGCCTTATAAAACTAAAATATAGTCATTTAATGTTCTCAATGATGCACAAGATGAATGAGTTGAATGTAGAAGTAATTTTATTTTGCTATTTAAAATAAATAATCTAAGACTTAGATTGCAGTTTTATTTGTTGTGCACCTTTCAGAGCCCTAAGGCTTAAATTTGTTTTGACCTTATGATAATAAAAAAATATCAATTATCTAGACATTTAAGAAAAGGAACGTCTTTTTTATAGAACTTGGGTGACTTGTCGCATGCAGTCTGCAAGTATAGGTCTGTCACATTTTTTGTTGTGTGCTAGTCAGCCTCTGAATATTATCGCAATATTCAGAGACGGCCTAGCACTGAGCAGGGCCAGATCTAGGGGTCCAGGGGCCCCGAGGCAACAAGGGAGTTGGGGCCCCTTGGTTCAAGTTATTTTCATTAAGTGAAAAATTTATCGAGCTTTTTTTAGATGTCTACTGTGGTGGTGGGCCCCTGGTCATAGTGGGCCCCTAGGCACTGGCCTATGTGTAGCCTTATGGATAATACGGCACTGGCACTGAGCAGTTCAACGACCGGGTTTGTGGGCACGTGGTTGCAGGTTCAACACAGTTGCAACTTATTATCTTTTTGGATATCAAAGTAAAAAAACTGCACGAGCGCAAACGTGGTGATTAATGCCAGTTTCTTCTTTCTAGATTGATAGGTAATTCGGAAGGTATTAAATATAATATCGCATGCATCATATATCGCTACATCTTTTATTTAATTTTAAAAAAGAAATAGACGAAATAGCATTCAACAAATGCCTTTATTTTAATAGAAAAACCTAGCATACCTACGATTTTTGAACTGAAACGTATTACGCTCGTACATTTTTAAAGAGTTTGAAACAAAGCAGTGAAAAAGAAAATACAAACATTGTGGACTCTAACTTTAAATAAGAAACAGTGAGACAAAGAAAGGTTTTTAAATTCATGCATCTTTTTGTTCAGATTCTTCCAAAAACTGTTGCCTATGCAACAGCCAGGAGTCGTTGTCGTCGCCTCCTTCGTCTTCAGGGATGACCGATGGCATATCGAACTGAAGAACGTCTGTCTCCACGCAGCTCTCGTCAGTCAAGGAAGGCACGGAGTCGTGGACGGGCAGCGGGACCGGCTCCTGTGGTAGGAACTCAGCCATGTAAGCGGTGACGTTTCGGGCCCGCCATGTTGCTATTTTGCCTGTAGGAAAATTGGTGAGTTTATTGTACTTAGATATTTATGTTTTTGTATAATATCAGTCAGCAATTAAAGACGATGGAAAAAGAATAGTTAAATGTTGAGACCTTTTTAGAAGATTCATAGTTGTCATGAAGTATTATTGCTGAAATTCCTACATGAAACAATTTCCGACTCGATATCTTTAACTAAATTGAATCAGTCTCAATTAGTTTTGAGTAAAATCTAAAGTGTCTTAAGAACAGAAGTTCTATCTCGTTCGATGACCTCAATGAAAAACGTGACTAGCAAGAACTTGTTTAAGATTTTGCATATTAGGTAAGTAATTTAGAATTATGAATCAGGTAGGTAAGCTAGGAACGCAACCCACCCGATGTCATTAAGTTAGAGTAAGTATTCTAATTCATGTTGAAACAAATTGTGTTTTCTGACCTTTGGTCTCATCAAACTCAACTTCCTCTTCTTCCTCAACAGCCAACTTGACATCCTTTTCTTCTTTTTCTTCCTCGCCTTCACCGAACTCTTCCGTAGCTGGATCTTTGATAAGCAGGTAGAACCCATGCTGCATACAATTGGTATCAAACACGAAGCATCCCGTGCCTTTTGGTTTTCCCTTTAGCCAAGATCCGTGGTATCTATAGCGTGGATATATTATTTGTCCGGGGCCTTGTATGACGCCATCGACCCATGTTCCCATGAACTTTATTTGGTACTCCTCAAAGAAGTAGGTTCCTAGTCCGTGTCGTTTGCCTTTGAACCAGGCTCCTTCGTATATATCGCCGTTGGGGTAGTAGTAGGCGCCGAACCCTTGCTTGAGGTCGTGTCTCCAGTCTCCCTCGTATCGGGATCCGTCAGGGTACACCATACGGCCCACCCCGTATTTCATAGCTCGGCGCCATTCACCTGAAAATAAAAAAATACTTAGATTTGCTTCAATGAATTTTTATGCAATCTTGAATTTTGATACTCTTTGTGTGTATTGCTTAGGTACTTGAAATGTGAGAACAGTTTGCAACTTTTATTGCACAATTTACTTCAAATCCTAAACTCACCTTTTAATTCTATCAAACGCGATCTTCGAAGTATATTTTGGAATGTAAAAGGAAGCGAATAAAAATATGAGGAGTTAAAATATAGATAAAAATTCTATAAATAAATGTTCGAAATTCCTTTCAAATTCTCAAGCAGCAAACATAATCCATAGTTTTGCACATACCTATTTATTGTTAGATATTAATTACCCAAATTCCTAGATCTCTTCCTCACATACCTTCATAGCGGGCCGCGTTTTTGAAGACATACAAGCCTTTCCCGTTCCTCATGCCGCGGCAGTAGCAGCCAGTGTAGTAGTCCCCGTTCGGGAGGACTGCCCAGCCTTCTCCGTGACGCTCTCCATCGGGATTGCGTTTACCCACATAGATCTTGGGAACAGTTACTCGATTAAGTATAGCATAGGTAATTTTACGCTAGTCCAAAAACTTATTGCGAGGTGACCAAGAGGGTTGGTTTGTGAAGACGCGTTTTCTTGTATTTTTGTCTAGGGCTGTAGTTTAGGTATCATGTTTTGCAGATGTCATAAAAATATCAAATTTTAGTTTCTTATAAGGCAAATGTTGTCATATATCTATCATTTCGTAATAATGTCGTGTGATGTAACACAGCTTTAATGTCATAAATAAAAGCGAATTATTTCTGTCACAATTTCTTCTCTTTTTGTCTTAGTCTTAGGTTTTTGTAGGTACTTGTGCGTACTTAACTAGTAAGTCATCATTACAGATATGTTTTGATTATATGTATCTAGTAGGAAGTAAAACCACAAACTTATAGCTACTATGCCTAAGTAGGAAATCAATACTACCGCATATGCACCTGTGAAACGTGATAGCTACCTATCGACCTGTGGTACCGTGTGGTACAGTGGAAAAGGATTAATTTTAAGATTACAATAATATTTGAAATGACTAAGTATCTGTTAGATGAATATTCTCTCTAATAGTCTCGTTTTTTATTTTAAAAATCTTTGTGGGAGTTTTAGAACAGTGTAATGAAGCTAGCCTGTTATTAACCCAAGTTTACTTCAACAGTCTGTAAGCATTTATAAATGTGAGTGCATTATGTTAATTAGATAAATAGACAGGTATCTCTTCTCAAGAGTCTGGGCTAATTAAGTGTACCCTTTTAATTAGCCCAGTACATGTACCTACCTCTTTTAAAACATCGGTTGTAACTTTTAAAAAGCATTACCCCGATAGTATCAACATCCTCTGGTCCTTCGCCCTTTTGTCCTCCTGGCATTATTTCTATTGTTTGTTGTGCAAATACCAATTAATATTGACAGCTATCTGACAGTAAAAAAAACTATCCAATCAAATGCCAACTCTAAACAGGTCGCATAAGATGAAAGTAGTACAAACTCCTTTCAAACAAATTAAATCATAGAATTAAAATAAACAGAAATATCTTTATTTCTCACACACCCATGTTTGAATAAATTAATAACACATTAAACTCAAAACTGAAGCAAGCTATGCAAATGGAACGAGTTAAGTGAGCTGGAATATCTTAAATAACTACAACATGAAAAACCGTGTGAATCAAACGCTGACTAGATGCAAGGCAATAATTAGTTATACAAAAAAACATACACAAGTTATAGTTTTAATATGATAATAACAGAATTTTATATCACTGTCTGAAGTTCCTGTTCAATAAGGTCATTAGAAAATATCCTTGTAAAGAAACATCCAAAAATAGATTCCAGTATGTCTATGAACTAAGCACTGTGACTGTGCCCAAACATTTTACCAGCCCACAAAAGATCACAGACTTATTTATTACATCGATATTATTATAGCCTCATCATAATTAACCAATATCTGAAACATTTTACATAAATAATTTTATAAAACTATGATTTCTAACAAGACAAGAATTGAAGCAAGAGAAACATCTTAATACGTTCGAAGTTTTTTTATAAAGATACGAAAATTACTCCTAAGTCTAATGTACTAAAGTTACATTTCGTAAGGTAAATTTTGTACTTTTCGGTTTCTTGCTACACCGTTTTTGTTGTGGCAAGTAATGCATCTCTTAAATAAACGTCTCTAAGGGCCTTAGCGCTAACTAAATTCATTTGCTTTATACTTATAAGGTCGGCACAGTTCTGTTCTTTAGGTCACGAGACGCAGCGGCTCCGATGACCTCGTTCGAGTCGGATTCCATCTGCATTGATTTTGAACAACTTTTTACTCACTCGTTCACCTTATTCCGAGGGAACCCACTTTTGCACTAAACTAGAAACTGTTTGTTTATTGTTTATGTTTATTATTAGCGCGGCGGTGCCTGCGGTGGCGCGTCTTCGAGCTTGCCCCACACTACGTTGCACATTTCTCGCACTAGTGCTTGCTCTCCCGAATCCAGGTCGGGTGCTGGTCTTCTTCGTTCACGTTCTACACGCTCTCTCACTTCCAAAACTTGCAAGGCACGTACTACGGCTTCAGGACGCTCGTTTCCAACAGTTCCGAGGCCTTTTTCGGCCTCTAGTCGCCTCACTTTTTGCTCCAAGTCTTTTACGTATTGTACAGTTCGTTCAGCAAGTTGCGGATGTGTGATCGGTATCGGCGGCGCGCTGCGTGAGCCTTCCTCAGCATTGGTCCCACTGCTGCTGCCGTCGCCGTCATCCCTCTCTCGACCTGCCGCTCGCCCGCAGTTAACACACGTACTCCTTTCACGCTCTTCGTCAAGATATAAACACAACTCTTTTAACTCTAAGTTATCCCGGATCAATTCTTGTTGCTTGTCATCGAGCTGTCGCAATTTACTTTGATATGCTGACACTTCTTGCCGCATAACAGATGCTGTGTATCGTCCGAATCTTTGCCATTCACGAGCAAGCTTTCTACCTTTCTGTCGATCGTCATCTAAAAAGCAACATAAATCCCGAAGTTCCTGATTGTCCTCGCTTAAACGACGGTTAGCTTCCTTTAACGCTTTTATTTGTGCTAAAAGCGCTTGAATCTGTCGTTTCTGATCAGTCGATGCTCGAGGTCCCTCGGGTTCAACGCGTTTAGTAAACTTGAGCATATCCGCGGATCGTCTATGTATTTGCTCCTCTTCAATATTCCGCTGCGCTCGCTGTATGTCGTCTGCACTTCTCGCTCGGGTGGTAGGCTCTACTGGTTCGTGAATAACCGCTTTCGTCACTATTTCAGCAGAGGGTCGTTGTTGCATACGAAGTGCTCCAGAAGGTTGAGGATATCCTGGAGGGTAGCCTTGAGGATACTTCATCAACTGTATCGGTCCTCCACTGTAAGAACCCGGTACAGCACCATGCGCCAGCAGGGGGTACTGCAGCTTGCTGGGGTCGATAGGTTTCCCAGCGTAAGGTGGTTTGTACTCTTTGACGGACGCGTCGATAGTGGCTAGTTTTGGGCCGCTCGCGGCTAGCGGAGGCGGATGATAACGCGGTGGAAAGTTGACCGGTTCTGGACCTTGTTTACCTAGTTGTTGCTTCTGTTTATTAAATTGGCCTGTGTTCTGATTGATTGACATTGTAGTTAAAACCGTTTCGTTTTCGGCTTTAAGCACAGTCAAAGCAAGCCTTTGTGTTTACGGGGCTCATTTCTAAATCTGCAGATCGCGTAGCTGCGAAAACTGAGACGGCATGAGTTCAACGATTGGTCCTTGAATGAACAGAGGTGGGGAACGCCGCCGGCTGCGTAGGCTGTAGAGCGTGGCATTCGCGCAATTAACTATATCGTAGTTCGTTATATACACCAAAACACTGGGTAAACACTGTTGAGAAACACGATAGGCTGTCTCGTGTCAACCCGTTGACCACAAGAGACGGAAACCTGCGTTTATGTGATGTTGTTTTTAAAAAGCAGGTTATGCGTGACCGTATGTACGACGGCACAACGCGGGCGCGCGCGGGGCGCGTGTCTCGGACTGGCTGCGCGGCGGCCCGCTCTACCTGCGGCCCGCGGAGGCTCTCGCGGTGCCCCATCCCGCTCTGCCGCCGCCATCTCACCTGCGCACACGCACACTACCACACCTCTGTATTTACAAGCTATCATTGTCTTGTAGCGACACACAGTGATGCCACAGCACGCACACTTGTCTCGTATCAACAACTCACATTTGATGGCGACTCACAGTCCACGGAGTACTTTACTTGCGCAGGCGCAGCTGCTAAGGTTGCTCTCATCTATTCATACTTTTGATCATATCGCATTCCGAGTCTTTCATAATGTTCTTCAACGCAATCCTTTAGATTCTGGCTACAGCAAGCGTTTTGCGCCATAATGGGCCTCGTGTAAAAAACTTCTAAATGATTATTCTTTTGTTAATTATTATGTTTGGATGGTATTTTGTGATTTACACAAAAACACCATAATTAAGAACAGGAGCGTCTGTTTTAAATGTTGGCTAATTTAGAGAGTCGTCATGTTTCCACGAGGTGGTCATGACCCTCAGCATTGAGGAAACCGACGCGGCAGCAGCAGTATATTTCAAAATTGCTCAATTTTAGTTAAGATTCTGTATCAAAATGTAAGAGCGGAACCCAATTACTGAGGCTCCGCTGTCCGCCCGTAACAGTCTGTATCTTATTACTGCAAATTTTCACAGATTATTTATTTCTATACCTGCTATGACAAAAAATGCTAAAAATACAGTCCATACTTAAGACCGACTCGCACTTGCTCTTTAGGTACTGTTGTACTACCCCATCACCAGATTTCATGTATCCTTCCCAATAGTCCAATGTTAAACTAGGATGGGTGTACGCCTTTCATAGTAGAATAGTCAGTAGTTGAATCATTAGGTAACTCGTCGCAAAGTGACAGGCGTCGGCGTCGGCGGCGTTTCAGCTTCTAGTAACAAATGTCAAAATTACTTAGTGAAAACAGTGCTTAGTTTAAATCTGGTGTATCACTGATCAATAGGCCCAGTTATATCATCACAATCTTACGGGATTGCTCTGAATTATTGACCGTCGAGGTAACCTATAAACGAACTTGAATTGAATGTACGAACGAATACTTTTTCAAAAACAACATCTAGCACTAAGCATGCTGTGATATTGCTCAATAATTAAGTAACATATTATACAAACATCGCGGAAGATATACAAATTGCATTTCACTCTTAGCTATCACGATTCCACTCATGATGTGGTAAGCATATGCAAAGAGTTTCGGTATCAGGGGTCGGTATCCCCACCGACGGCTGCTCAGTACCGCGGCAATCGGTGTTCAGCAAGGATGGGTCGAACCTCGCGCCTCGCCCGCCTCGCCTACCTCACGATATTATTACAAGGTACGATACTACGCAAACATCTTCTTACAAAACATTTATACGATTTTGTTAATTTTATTTGGCTGCTCTACTTTAGCTAGGTTTTAAAAATTCGTTAATTTTGTGTGTTATTTAGTTTTAGTAATATTTTTGTTTAGTTTACTGGTCTGTTATAAATAAATGCTTGAAGCATTGAAGAAATATTTTAGCCGCTATAGATCCATAGCTAGTAATACTGTGTTTAATATAAATTACCAAGTGAATCTATTTTTGAGCAAGCAATACCTAGAGCCAAAGACCCATTAATCATATCACACGCACAACAGATAATTCGATATCAAAGCAAATTTTCACATGAATTTAAAAAGGTAAAAGTATAACTATAAGTAGCAATTGTACTAATTTAAAAAAGGCGAAATTTCTACCGCTGGAACAATCAATTAAAAAAATTGTGCAAAATATACCTAAGGAAAGGCATAAGATCAGAAAACAGTCGCGATTGTCAAAATTTTCTCCCCACGATAACTTATTATATCAAAATTATGTAGTTTCGTCTGATAGTTACCATTGATACCACCATTCGATGATTTTACACTTTAAATTCTACTTGCTATAATCTCCCTACAGTTGCTCCCAAATCTCCCAATGCATTACACACATGCAATTAACTATCTCAGTCATAAATAAGTATGCACCAAGCTCTGCAATGTATTTTTTTTTTCAATATTTCTGTGATTTATATCTATCAGAATGTCTCTTACACAAACATGACTACTGGAAATAATAATAGTGAAAATGCAATGTATTTGTAATCTTGTCATACTGTAATTATACTTGGTAAATTAAATAATTGCAATTTCTGCATCCTTAGCCCACGGAAGCAGTCCATACGTGGGCTCAGGCTAACTACCAAATAGAACTTGAAAAAAAACAATTACAACACTAGTCTGGGCCAGATATGAACTTGTTTTTTTTTTCATTCAGGCGTGTTTGCTCAGCGACATCCCATCAAGGAGGCTCTACTTTTGCACAATGAAAACTTTATGAACGCTACATTCGAGGACTGTCTCTGGAAGCGTGACAAGGAGGTCTGCCCAGACCCTGATGTGAACCTGCACTTGTATACTCAAGCGGATCCTGTGAAGAATGTGGTAAGTATTATGCTAACCAAATATCCTGTGATTGTTATTTTTGGGGTGGACGGAAACAGAGTGCTATTAAGATTTGGACGTTTAACACGACAAAATATAAAGAGTGTATGAAAACTCTTAAGCATTTCATAAAATAATTGTGTTTAAACTTTATTAATCTCAAAAAGTTTTCTTAATTAGACATTTATGTTATTGAACTTAACCTAAACGATTCCTTTCCATACAAAATATCTCCACATTAGTGGCTTTGATTTATGTATGTATATCAATTTGAACAATTTATGATGGTTTTTCTCCTCTCCATTGTTGCGGAAACAAAATGTTCCGTAGCGTATCTTCATATCTCCCTTCAAACGACTCTATCTTTACATATATTTACAAATAGCAAGTATGTAGATTAATGACCATTCAATATGTATATTGCACAATACATGCGCTAACAAACTTTGCGTTTACGCAGATTCTTCACTATCGTGTAACATACACTTAATTGTTTGCCGGCAATAGAAAGGAAGATTGCAAATTTCTTGTATCACGCATTGTGATCATAGCTGAAGTTCTCACGGCCATAATTAAGTTGACAGTACAAAATTTAAATAAACACGTAAAAAAATTTTTTCGACATAATGTGAGACATTGACACCTATGCGTTGAGGTAACACGGAAAACAATCGATGGTAGATGTAGGCTTAAAAAAGGGGGAGGATCTCAATTCTTCTGTATTTCGTTTTTTTATGTTGGTTACATTGTCTTATTTCATATAACTTGAAATACCTAGCTGTCATTTGGTCCCATAAGTTTGGTTTAGTAGTATTTTTTTTAAACTACTCCCGTGCGCGTGGTAAGGAATTTAATCAGAAGGGCAAACAACTTACAATTCACGTGCACAACGACACCTAGATTCAGATAAAGCAATCTTAAATCACAGAAATGCTTGCCCTACGCAGGATGGAACCTACTTGGTTGTATATTTTTGTTTCAATGTATTCGTCTGCACGGATGATTCAGTGGTTATAAACTAAGAGCTGGGGGTAGACCTAAGACTTGAAAGACTTCTGCAATGGATATGAATACCCAGTGCGCAATTATAATACACTAGCTGTTGCCCGCGACTTCGTCCGCGTGGTTAGAAGATATAAGTTATAATTTAAACCTGCCTTCTATCTATCTATCTGCCTTCTATCTATCTATCTGCCTTCTATCTATCTTGTAGGATTCAGTCAGCGTTTGCAATGTAAGCGCAAAAAAATGTGTTTTTTACGACGTCACATTAAAAACCTCAAAAATTGTAGCCTATGTGTTATTCTGATGTATAAGCTATATTGTGGTAAAGTTTCATTCAAATCCATTCAGTAGTTTTTACGTGAAAGAGTAACAAACATCCATACTTACAAACTTTCGCCTTTATAATAGTAGTAGGATAATTTGCCAATATTTGTCTGCTAAAAAATTTAAAATCATGCTTACAAAAAATTGTTTGAGTACAAATAGGCTTCGGTAAGTTTGCTAAAGCTCCTGTAACTTTCCAGTATCAACGGAAGTTACGTATAGATTAGAATTTTGTTAAATTCGCGAAAAAATGCTGGCCCTTTGGAACCCCCTTTCTTTCTTCTTTAACTTAAAAGGCATTATTCACGCGTAATAATAATGAATTTAAATTAGTTCAGTGTCGTGTTTCACCAGGTGTGACCAATGTATTGCTTGTTAGTTTTCATTGAGTAATCTTCAATGGTCATGCGAAATGTTCATTATTTTTCCAAGTCTAGAATATTGCCGGCCTTTTGAGATAACGTAGGTAGGTTATATTTGCATAGACAATATAGACATACAATTTAGACGTGCCTAAAATAGTAAAGTTCTTTTTTTGGTTGAATTTCTGCGTAGGCAATTATTTACTTGGCATATCTACCCTGTAATGTGTACCTGTGAATGCGGGCGATATACCCGCGTACCTGCGCGGGCTACAGACAAAAGTTTCACTTTTTTTCTCATTATGATGTAGGAAGTGCGACGGTAACAAAGAATGCGTCCAAAATACCGCTAGTTGTCCTCGCGGGGACTGTCGCTTCGGTCTCCTTTATGGGGACTCATATATTATTGCGATCACACTCTGCCCATTCATAGAACTGTATCTACAAGTTCCTAACATGAATCGTGTTACCTACTTACTATTTGGCTCGCCTGTGAGTCGTAAACAGACAATACAGGACCCGTTTCAGTCCACTCTCGCCTTTTGCTATAGTAGCAAATTCTATACTATAACTGTAGAAATACATTTTATATGTTGTTTCAATTTACACGCAATACTCTGCGAGCTTACTTGAACTATTGGGTATATACAAAAAGAACCTTAATGTACACGTTATATCTAATAGTGCACTGCAGGTGCTACAGAATGAAAACTACTGAATTCGGGTATCTAGTCAATCCTGCACATATTTGAAAGCTAAAAAGAGTTCTAGTCGTTCTAGATCCCAATTAACTGTCGCACCACATACTCAAACCCTTGTATTACGTAATTAGAAAATTCCCTGCAATCGTGCACTAACTCAATTACAGAGTGCATGCTCTGTGCACTGTGCACAATCGTATATTGTCTTGCGAAATCTTTATGCAAGACCCGCACGACATGCTAACTCTATGGTGATTAGTGTCGCTAACTGAAATATGGTTATATTGTAAAAAATCTTACGTATACCAACTGTCTTAAAAGAAAAAATAGATGGTTAAACATAATTGGCTGTTAAACCTCTTTGGTTAGTTTAAGGCAAGTCTTTGCACGGACGGTCACGAAGCAATGCGATGTACGGGTCAGATTTAAGAATAGATAAATTAAATGCGTAGATATTTCGAAGTATGTATGGAGTATGAACACAATTTGTGTCAAGCATAATTATGTGACATACACCGTCGAGAAAAATGCTTCCTTAGTTTTATTAAGTTGAAAGCCAGCAACAACATTAAGCAACCACAACTTACGCTCGTTTGTAGACAACTACATAAAGGAGGACTATGTAGTCCTTCTTTGCGTCGCGGAATCGGGAAAAATTGTAATGTTTTAAATAGATGCATGATTGACATGCGGAACTAAGGAAATATATTTTATAATAGCTCTCTTAGCTGAAAGATTGATAATGTCCAAATCTAAGACCTAGCAAATATGCACACAAAATTTCATGAGAATCGGTAGAGCCGTTTCGGAGGACTTCAATTTCGTACACACGAGAAATTTTTATTTTAGATTTGCGTTTAACAAGCCGGGCTCCCAACTCTTCAAGAATTAATCATCTATCTCGTGAATAAGTCTAACAATGCATTTAATTGTTGCTAGGTGGACCTCAGCAGCCAGGACTGGCTTCGGCAGAGTGGTTGGGACCCCGCGCATGAGAACATCCTGCTGGTGCATGGTTATGCAGGTGGAGACGAAACTCTTCCTATCGTGGTGCTCAGGGACGGTAAGTTATTCATTAAAATCATTTAATGTAACTCTATCTATTTATAATATGTTTTAACATAATATTTGGAAATGCAAATTTTAGTTGTTGAACATTAACTATTTTTGGAAGAAAGTTGTTCATTTTCATACATAGAAGTAGTATTTTAAATATGAATGTGATTTCGTATTATGTAACTGCAGTCTGATTTTGTCACGTATGGTAAATAGATCTAGTCTCACTCACTGAGCTCTCAGACTATGTTACTTTAAAATTAAATTGTAGCAGACCTATTAGATATGAAAGTGATATTTAAATATGGAAGTATGAAATGTTGAACTCAAATCTAACTGGTTCTTATACTTATCACATAATATGCACGACACATTAAGGTGAGAAAAAAATTATGTCAATAAAGACACCTAGTTTAACAAAACTTTATAATTGGTTGGGGACGGCCAGCCCTTTCAGGTTCTATATAAGTACTATAAGTAGCTCAACGATGTTGCAAGAACAGCACTACCAGTTTAGGGTATGAATTAAAGTATAGTCCGATGTTTATTTCCGTAATACCTAAGTATCCGTTATATTTGAATGATGACCTAATAAAAAACAAACATGACGCAGACACCTTGGAAGGAAATAAGCAACACTCGTGTCACACACAGAAACGTTGCAAGTAGATTTGCAACACTCCTATTGAAAACTACTAAGTTAGGAACTACACACTACTTTCATACATGTGATTGAGGATGGAAACTTCCTCCCTAAACAGCTGTCACTTTCAACTCTTTGAAACAATGGTATGGTAAACCGCAACTGCCAGAGGTGCGACCATCAATTACCATGATTAGATTCTCCTGGAACATCGCCAGAGGTGAAAGTGTTAGCTTGTTCACCGCGGTGGCTTACCACGTTACTGCAGGAACAGTGATGTGCGCACGCGCCGCATAACAATGCGAACTCGCCAGCTCCCACGGCTTTCTCTGATGCAGTTTACAGTTCAATAACCTAATCAATTGACTCGTAAAATCTGAATTAGTTTAGTGATTTTATTATTTATTACTCAATAAATCACTTGAAGTGGATTTACGTTAGTTAAAAAGAAACATTTTGTAGCATTTATGCAGTGAGAAATGAAACGGCAAACAGGATTCTAACGCGCAGCTCTTGTCTTAGCAGTCACTTTACGAAATAAGCTACCTATTTATCTATATTATTAGCTTGTAAGCTTTCGTGCGGAGGATTCGAGATTTACGTAAGGCAGATAACGTTTTTCTGACGCGTATTTATCGGGATTGCCCGGATAGTTTCGGAACCAACTGGAGTCCTTAACCATAAGCTGCGACTTGCTAAGCCGCACCGCCGCCGCTGCTAGTCTAATCCGTAGGTGCCATTTTGAACAGGAACAGATATCTACTCATTTTGATGTTGAGCGACACCTTTCATTGAACAGTAAGCATATTACACTAATGAATTCTCTTTCATGTTTCTCCAGCGTACCTCCGCCGCGGCGGTTACAACGTGTTCATGCTAGACTGGGGTGCTCTCTGCCAGCCGCCCTGCTACGTGGCAGCGGTGCACAACCTGCGGCCGGTGGCGCGCTGTGTGGCCGAAGCCCTGTCAGTACTGCGCCGCGCCGGCCTCCGGACTGACAACCTTACCTGTGTGGGACACTCGCTAGGAGCTCACTTATGTGGAATTATTGCTAACTTTTTGACGTTTAGGCTTAACAGGATTATAGGTATGTTCCAAATATAAGCTTTAAAAAAATTACATTGTTGTATTGAAAAGCTAGGTCTAACACAAATGTCGTCCTTCTTGTCGTCTTTCCTTGTCTCGGGTCTGGGTGTTTGTGGTACCCTCGTTGTATCTGAATTCCATAACACGAGTGCTCTAGCAAGCTTACTTTGGGTTCAGAACAATGTATGTGATGTAAAGTGATGTTGTCCGCATTTCTTTAAAAAAAAAACCTGTTTATTTCAGTTCTGTCCACTTCTACTTTCTGTCTCTTTTTGTTTTTGAGTTTAAAGCAGCTCAAAAGGGTTAATTTAGATTTAGATTTACTCTTCGAATTACCGTTTAAGTTTATATTCCTCTCTGTCCAGGCTTGGACCCCGCCCGTCCTCTGATCCGTTCCGCGCCGGCGCTCCGGCTGGACCCGGGCGACGCGCGCGCCGTGCACGTGCTGCACACTAACGCGGGCCGCTACGGGGAGGCCGCGCGGCTCGGACATGCCGACTTCTGCCTTAATGGGGGACGAAGCCAGCCTTACTGTGAAGATACGCCTAGTGAGTACTGATTCTATTTATAGTCAAAACTTAAGAGACTAATTCCTTTTTGAATCTGTGGTTTCACAGAACATTTTTCACATGAAATTTTGGTGTTTAAGTAGGTAATCTAATATATAAAATTCCCGTGTCACGATGTTAGTTACCGTACTCCTCCGAAACGGTTCGACCGATTCTTATGAAATTTTGTATACATATTGGTTAGGACTGAGAATAAAACAACATCTATTTTTCATAAGTGACAAAGGTTGCCCACACTAAAATTTATTTTTTTATTTTTTGGACGAAATTTTTTGTTTTTTCTTTTTTTTATAATGAAGCATTAAAAATACATATATACAACTAGAAAAAAAAATATTCGGCAAAACAACGTTTGCTGGGTCAGCTAGTATTTCTATAAAAAAAGTAGTTCATAATATAAAATCCTACCAGAAACTCTCCTGAGTAGGTACTTTGCCAAGAGGTAAAAGCTATAAGATCTCAAGAGGAGCCTAGATTTTTACTCTGCACACCTACTTCTATTAGGCTACCAGATCTAACTCACCACAAGCAAAAATATGTAAACCCTTAACCAGAAAACCTGCTATCGTGCCCCAAATATTAAACCGTCTATGGCTATTATATAAACCCTGCAGAATTTGTTTTAGGTATTAGAAAAGACCTTCCATCGTCTTAAATCTTCTTTTCTTAAACCTTCCATTATGTCCTCCAGATGAAGCGCTATGCAGCCACATCTGGTCGATCTGCTACCAGGCGGAGAGCCTGTTCCGCGCGCGGGCCGCGGCGCCGTGCGGGCGGCGCTGCTCCGTGCGCGTGCCGCCCGCGCGCGCCTCTGCGCTGCCCGTGCCCATAGGCCAGCCCGCGCCTATGACGTAAGAAAACTGCTGATATAATTACCCTCAATGTGAAAATATGTGTCACTCTTTTGAAGTTCTTTGGATCAGTAGGTTAGTTAGACCCCAGGATGTTCTGCCATTCACCCGCGATGTGAAATTAGGTGCAAACATAAAAACAGTAGTTTTGATGTTACTTGGCTCAGTTACAACCCAGCGAGTTATAGCTGTGCACGAGTATCTATAAAAGAAATAGCTGCAATTCCCGCCTTACACTTTCAATATTTCCTAATAGTTTCCTGTAGAGATATGCAGAAACAACTAAATATTTTTTTTGTATGGCGTTAGCGTGTCTGTGGGATTGGAAAGCTGACAACCCCAAAACGCGCCTATCCTTTAGACCACATTCTTTGTCCACGAATTTTAATGTTTATGTTTTACCTAGTATCCTAGAAAATCCATGTATTTTATCAATAAACCTATAAAAAATAATCAACTATCATTCTTGCTTTCCACAGTGCATCAGGCGCGTATTGCCTTGAAGACTTCGCCACCCCATTCTGTCCTCACACGTCAGGCCTGCAGGAGGGGGACTCGCGTTGCTGTCTGGACGAGCTGTACGCTGCCGCCGCCACCGCCAACAGCGTGACCCCGCAACGAAAGAGGCCCCGACCTGTACGACTACGGGGGCCTAGGTATAGCCATAACGACACGGAAAACTATAATATAGTGTAGGTAGAATTATGTTCAGGATTTACGGAAGAACTTGTCCGTAGATATTTATAATTTCTGTTTAATTAGTTACCTAAAAGTGAAGATTAATTTTATCTATAATCTGTGGTAGTCTAAATAACTTCCTTGACGTATAACACAAAACTGAAAAAAAAACGGATAATTCGTTATAGCTGTACTAACTACAATCTGTCAATTAAATTAATTTAAAAATAGATCTTTTAACTAAATCTAAGAAAAAGGGTTATTTGTTGCTTCGTAAAAAATACTACAGACTTACTAATGATAAATAGTTATTTCTTTCGCAATTGTAAAAACGACACCTAGAACACCATCCATTCATTCATACCACTCTGACAATGTATGCACAGCAGTTATTTATTAAATTCAGTTATGACTTAAAAACAAAACACGTTATTTATTTATCATAGGGTAGGTGTTAGCTTTAAGCTTTTGTACAAACGAATGATTTTTAAAACTATATTGTTTTTTCAGTTTTGATTAAGTATTATTTTAAGATATAAATATAAGTATAAAACGGAGGCTTTTTATACGTAAAACTTTATCTAATAATTTAATTGGGAAGAGTATTTGCTGTAATAAATTGAACAATATTCGTTATTTATATTGTATGTAGATTGGAGTTTAGCCAAAGAAAATCTTACCATTTAGTAGTATGGAATAAATTATTATTATACTTGCTATTAAATAAAGTTTGTTATTGAACGAAATTTTGTTTTTTTTTCACTCTCAAAGACGAATCTCATAGATGATCTATGTTTAAGCAGTTTTGAATGCACTTTAAAGTCAAAGGAAACAACACATTATATTACACCTATTTATTATAATAAAATATAGTCTAACTTTATAGCTAGGGTTTACAAAACGAAGGGGGCTGAGCTAAAAATCTATCATTTAACTTTTTGAAGCTTACAGTTATTAACTATACAGAACATATTCTTCATACATTGTACTAGATTTTATTGAACCAGTTTTATTAAAATCATACATCGAAACTTGAAACATTTTTTTATTCAAATGTTGCTAGTTAAAAAGTATTGATACATATTTTTCTACGGCAGCCCCAATGTTTATATACAATGACTAGTTTTGTCAGCTCTTATTTCCGGACATGAGTAGAGAGAGTAGGGCGGCCTTTTCTTTCTCCTTCTTTCTTACGACGTCGAGGGAGCGGGTTCTCCATGTGCTTTTCCTCAGCTTAATCGGTCGACTGCCCACGTAACGACCTGGAATAACACGTACTAAGCTTTTAAGCAAGACAGATACGGACTTAAGAGTATTAGACTGTTCAACATCTGCTTAGAACGACAAAAATTGCTTGCGAAGTGTTATCTAGTGCTATCAAAATCACCATGAAATCGAGGGTTCTCAGATTAAAAAAAAATCAACACATTTGAAACGATGTCTAGTCATATACCTAATATTTGACCCAGAGATGGTAAAGTCTGGTTTCGATTTTGGTACACTGCCTATGTTATTAGTGATTTAATGTAGTCTTTAATTAAGAAACTTACCATCCATTTCCTTCATCGCTTTGATAAAATCTCCGGGATCCTTAAAGCTGACGAAACCGAATCCTTTGCTCTTATTCGTCCGTTTGTCGCGAATCACTTTCGCCCTTTGAAACGAACTGTATTTACTGAATGTTCTCGTCTGAAAAAAAAAACACAGTTTTAAGCCAGAATGTTCTTTTTTATAATTACTGTTCGTAGAGCTTTTGACCAAAACAGTGACAATGTTACTTCTGTAATTTAAAAACTTATAGGTGTGAACTTATACAACTAAAACTTATGTAATAATGGTTAGGTATCGTCATTTTGCCCCCAAAATAGTTGATTGCCAACGAATGTTACTTCAATCAGGTCTTTCAGACATCTATATGCCTGCTTTCCACATAATCTCCAAACACATATAACATTGTATAATACTCACAAGCAGTTCATCTGTGACATCATTGCCCAGGTCTCCGCAGAACATACGGAAGTCGTCATCAGGCCAGTCCAAAAGAGTCACATCCTCCCAAACTTGTCCACCAGCTGTTCTTACTACCTGTAAAACCAGGAGTTTTTATCAAGATTCTTTGCAACAAAAAATTTAGAAAAGAAAATAAACTTTTATGAATTTTAGTTTCATTTTAGTGTGTCACCATAGGGTCATGAGTCACTTTACACCAAAGGCGATGGTGGGCCAAAAAATATTGTAAGTTGTAATTTATTCTATGAGAATTTAAAGGTACTATGCATGGACAGTCACTGGGTCACTGATAATGCTTCAAAAGTTCCTAAAAGTAATAAAAACTTTTTGATAATGTACTGACTTTCCTGTTCTTCTTCTCCTTCTTGGGTTTGGTGAGCGTGTCGGGCACGCTGATGGTGGGCGGCGGCGGCGCCACCACCGGCGGGGCCTCCACCACCGGCTCCGGCCGCGGCGGCGGCGGCGGCGGGCTGCGCTTCTGATAGTAAAGTACAATAAAATTGTTAGCTATTCAAGTTACATGCTGTCGTGTGTCGAAAAAGTTTTCGATTTGACTGAAAGCCATCCACAGTAAAAACTAAGAAATAAAATTTGTTATATTGCTATACACTTCTCCTGAAAAATCTCATTAGGCGAACACTACTGTTATGATATTCAGAAACTAATATACCTATTCTTTACACCACAGTTCTTTACGAAAAAGTAAGTCGTAACATTTACCCTCTTTCTGCTTTCCTTTTCCTTCTTTTCCTCATCTTCCTTAGGCTGTTTGTATAGTTTGGGTGCAGCAGACAGAACAACCGGCTGCGGCTTGGGAGGCGGTGGTGGGATCAGCTGTGGGCCCGGCAGTCCTGGGCGCAGGTACGGCAACGCCGGGGGGAAACCACCCTCGCCCGGCCCGCCCGGACGCATACGGACCTAGGATGGCATTCAGCATGTCGTAATGAGAGATGGGTATTATACTATTATCTTAACCTTTTGCAACATAACATGAAATGAATTCAATAGAAAATACAGCAATCAACATAAGATAGATGTAAATTCAGTGTGAGGTGAATGTGGTCCTTGCATGTTGGTATGATGATCTAAAACAGCAGCTTTACTGTGGAAGAAACAGAATTTCAAAGAAAACAGTCAGTCAAAATTCAATTAAACTCTTAGGATATACTTATATAAAAGTTCAGTTTATGCTTTGATTATGTACTGTAGCACAATTGGATTGACATAGTGGCTATAGCATACTCTTTTTGAGATAGGTAATCATCAAATGACCCCTTTTGCTCTGGGGTGAGCGGAAGGGAGTTTCAGATTTCTACTGACTTAAATAAGCTTTTCTTCCTGTACCCATTGTGTACTCGTGTCCCGGAAACCCCATTCGCACAGCGGAAAATTCCGCTGGCCTGGCAAGCATACTTAAACCTGTAAAAGAAATACAGGACAAGAAGTTGAAAAAGTACCTGAGAAGGCACCATAATAGAGGGCGGTGGAGGCGGCGGCGGTACAGTGGGGTACATCATGGTCATGTCGAAGGCCGGCATGACGGGCGCCGCCGCGCGCTCCAGCTGCTGCTGCACGGCGCCGAACGTGGCCGCGCCGATCACCGCGCGGGACACCGCTGCGCCCACCACGTCGCCGCCAGAGATCTCCGCCTCGAACCTGGCGGTCAATGATACAGATTACATAAGCGGAATAGAATAACCACCTTTTTATATAGATATCAACCAAATATTCTTAATACTTATAAAAGTTTAAGCAATTTTTATAAGTCAACTAATTATTTCAGTGGTATATTCAATTTAGTAATGTTTATGATTGTTTTACATTGGTTTTAGTGATGATATATTTTTAAACTGAGTTTTAAGGCCCACCTAATCCGCCCCTAAGAAGACTCACTGACCAAAACATGTTTACCTTTTTTAAGTACCTACAAACTTAGTCTAAATATTGACTAGCTTCTGCCAGCAAGTAAGCTCACAGATGTTAGTTTTCACGGCAAGGAGCCAGGATTATTGAAAATAAACTGTTATTTTGATAAATTAACACGTTGAAAAACAAAATTACTTGAAGAATACTGAAATAATTACAGTATTCGCAAAAAAAAACTTCAAGTAATTTTGTGACAGCTTTGATTTTAAGTTTCTTTTCCTGAGTAAAGTAAGCTGTCAGACGCACGGTGTCCATCATGGCGTTCAATGTGTTAATAAATTACAAGAATTAAAAAATAAAGCTATTAAAATTAAGTTATTTGTATGCACAAATAAATTGTCTCTCTCATTTAAGAAACTTGATTACTGGGAAAATTTAAGTGACTTTTTTCTTCCTTTGGTCTGTTTCTTTTCACACACGCTGTCTCTTCAAATTTCTTTCTTATTCCATCTGCTATCTCGATCTGCATTGAGACTCGTTTACTGATGATAATGAGCTGTATTTAATGGCGCATCTAACTTCGTTTCTTTCTAAGTACTAAGAGGTATTTTGGATGACAAATTTAAATTCCTATCGCGAAAGGATAAAGGTAAAGCAAGCAGCACTGACCTGGACATTTCATCTTGCATTTGTTGGTATTTACTGGAGTCTTCCATGTTGCCGCTCGGAGTTTAACCTTAAAGCAGTCCAAAACGTTTACGTAGTAACAAGAAATAAATGTTACGCGACTAATTACAACTCTTGATACATACAGATCCACACATTTTCGGGATTGTTAGTAATTAATTGAATCAAATTGTCTTTAAATGCAATTATGCACAGGCAAGCAGAACAACCAAGCCAGCAATTTTCTCAGTATCTGACACTGACAGACAGACACTTAAATTGTCAAATGCCACTAGTGTAACCATGGACAAGGAGTACTTCGGTGTCTGTTACATTTAGTTGATTTAGTCATAATATAATTGTAATATTAATGTATTTTACTCATGAATAAAATAACACCACATTATTACTTAAAATAAGTTAAAATTTAATTCATAAAATCCGAAACCTTCTTTGTTTACTTGGGGCACAACAGTTTGATGATGTAGGTACTGAACAGTATTACAACATGATGTGCTCTGTGGTTCGTCTATCGTCTGCTGTATTTGATTGACGTTTGCATCCGACAGAAAGCTTGGTAAAAAAAAAATTGTTGATTTGTGTTGATTCTATTTGGAATTGATAAAATGATTGATGACGATATCAAAACCCTTTGGTGTGGTAACCTACCAGAACAAGCCACTGAAGAGCTATTGTACGAATTGTTTCTACAGGTTCGTACCAACACTCAAGGATTGAATTCAGCAAACAAAGTTATTCCAACCTTACTAACATGATTATTATTTGTTATATTTAACAGGCAGGACCACTAGAAAAAGTGAGAATACCAAGAGACCGAGACGGACGCCAAAAGAACTTTGCATTTATCACATTTTGCCATGAAGTTTCTGTGCCTTACGCGATAAACTTATTTCGAGGTACCTCACTTTATCATAGGACACTATCGCTTCAAAATAGAGGTCGCATGGCTATGCTGCCACCGCCTATCAGATGTTATGGACTAGAACCTCCAATAGAGTTTCCTCAACAAGCTAATATAGCTCAACAGTTTGCTGATATGACCGAGCACTTGAAAGAAGAAGACTTCCGATCCGTCAATATGACCCGGCCTCCAACTGACCCTAATGACAGATTAGCGATAGCAAGCTTACAAGGGAACTGGTCACTTCGGCACCACCCATATAGACCAAAAGACAAAGGGCATCGAGATGACTATCGGCCAAGAGACCAGCATGCTGACAATTATAATAGAAATAAAGATAATAGGAACAAAAACTCTGGAAACTGGAGAGACAGAAGGAATCATGGAAAGAAAGGGGGCTACCATAGGTAGTGCAGCAACACTTGAAGTCTCTAAGTCTTTATGGGAAAAATACAAGACATCTGAAAATGACCTCTAGTGGTCTATTGACTATAACAGGCAGCATCTCAGAGTGCCACCAAAGTGTGTGTTTCGTTTTGTAGTTTTGCTAAAATGAAATGAAGCAAATAAGGTATAGTTAGCTTCATAAGTTTGATTCCCCAGCTGCTTGTATGCCTAAAATTCTAAATTTATCCATGATGTATTTTTTTTCTTCATTAGATATGCAAATAATACTAAACATTCTCTGTTACTTTTTATTAAAAATCAGAATAACTTATAAAAATGATTAAAGCTATTGTGAAATAGTGAATAAATACTGTCTTCCACAAGAGTATGTCATGAATTCATAGAAAAATATATTTTAACACAAATTAGTTTTGTCTTATTATATTAATTTCACAACACTCTTTTGGCATTCACTGCAAAAATGACTTACATTTATCACATAAGTTTTGTAACATTAAGGTTTAATTTTAATAAAGTTTTAATATACGTTTTTTTTTCCTCAAAGTCTTGCAATTTAAATAGCGAAGTGCTGTTTGCGTAGCAAAACTTTTTGTTATTGACTGCAGTACATATTGAACCATATTTTAGCAAATATGTGCTTTATCGAGTTCATCTTTCAAAGGAGTCCCGTATTTACGGCTTGTTCCTGGCCCTTTAATAACCATGTCATCGGGGAGACAGGTTGCATAGTAATAGCCTTTGCAATCAACCTGAAAACAAGAAACCCCTTTTAGTGTAAACTACTGAATACATTAAAAAAAAATATTTATTGATGAATTTATATTTACTCATAAATTATTGCAAGTATCACACATCAAGATTTCAAGGGTCAAAACTGTCTTTCGCTACCCTACTATGACTGCTATAGGGTGTGATATGGCAGGAGCACACTAGCGATCGGGTCGGAAGAAGATTTAAATAGGCCAATCGAAATAAGGTACTTATGTCAATGCTTTCACGCTATAGAGATCACTAAGTTCCATGGCTCAAGCGTTGCCAATTATAACTTGTTTCGATATAGTTACTTAAACTTTTATAGTAATTTGTAAGGTATAAAAACTTGTCTTCCCGGCCGCACGGGCTTGGCAGGCCATTAGACTCACAGCCATCGAGGGTCCAACAATTCTCGAACACTTACGATTTCATTTTTGTATTTGTGGCGGACGTAGCCAACAACGTCGTACACGAATATCATGGAGATCACATAGAATGTAAGAGAGTAAAATATCTCCTCCCAGTCAAAGTCGCTCCATCCAAAGATCCATATCATCAGGAATGTGCCAACGACCCCTCGTAGGAAGAGGAAAAGACCAAGGTATGCCGCCTCAACTGCGAAATAGGCTTTGCTTTTCCCATAACCATGGTATTTGAGGAACCTGAAGTGTAAGTAAAACACAATTTAGCACGGATACAGTAAAATATGAAGTGTAACTTATATTAAAACCAAGGATTTTATGAATTAGGTAATATCGTGCTAAAAAAGATATCGTTTTGTAAAAGTAGGATATACTTAGGTATAAAATTAGCCAATTAGGTACTTAAGCTAATTTAGATAGGCTCTAAAATAGGTTATTATTTTATTAGACTATTCCCAAATTGTGACTGAATCACCGTATAATAAAATTCACCCGCCTGCAGGGGTCCGAGTGCAGGGTTAAAGACTGCATGCTTAGCAACGTGACCTTTTATACATACTTAAGGTCGAAGAATCCCTCATAAAATGTCATTGACTTTATATTCATCTATGGTATGACCACGTGAATAAACCATTAGACCTAGGTACATATTAAACAAATAGTTAAGGCGCTACCTACCTACTCATTCAATACAGGAGTTTAAAACGATTAGGTTAGTAATAGTTGATTTGTTGGTCCGCAGTATTATTTGGTCTAGAAATACATTTTAAGATTTTATTAAATTATTTTACATTTCAATTAATTTTCTGAAGTCTAGCATTGCGAAAGTAATTATTACAAAACTACTCGACAAATTTATATAAAAAATGAAAATGTTTCCAAAACTAACCAACAGCAGGCTCCTGCGTCATTCCTACGAATACAATGTTATACTCATTTCTTATTGTTTTCTTTATTGATAGTGGAATTGATATTTAAAAAAGTATTCATTATTTTCAAGGATACGCGTGCCTAGCGAAGCGATAGGTAGGTAAGTGCCTATAACTAATAGGTTTTTAACAGACCATAAGTAATATAGAGCTCGCGACATCAGGATAAATAAAGTTCAAGGGCTAAATATGATTATAATAGTTATAGTAATATTAGGGGTAGGTAGTTAATTAATAGCACTACCATTCGTCTACTTGGTTCGTACCTAAGTACTTAAGTAAATTAATTTTCATTTGAAGGACAGACAAATACTTATTTATTATGTAAGTATAAGTTGGTACCCATTTCAGTAAGTACTTGATTAGTAGGGACAAGTGAAAACTTAAATGGCAAAATAATCTGGATCTTCTTACCATCTTATTTGCAGTAGAGGGTTGGTGATCTCAAGAAGTACGAGTGTGCAAGCAAACGTGCACCCAGAGTGTCCTTTTTGCATATATCTAGTGATCGCGAGGAGCGCGCACGTGTGGTGGGACAACAACATGACACTGTCGGTCCAGTACGCCAGGCACCACAGCAGGTCGAAGGCGAAGTAGCCCCACGACCACACCATCAACAAATACTGGCATGGCAGTATGTATCCTAGAATGATCCAGGTCAACTGTTAGCCGTAACCAAATATGTTTATCTTGATGTTCATTTGAGTTTGCTTCGCTTTTGCTCTTTTTGTCGATATAACGCATTAACGTTAGACGGAAGAGAGCTCTTTAGATGGTAACCTCTATAACTTTGTTGGTATTACATACGTAGGGATACGTTAAGTCAATTTAGAGCTAATAGAGATTCATAATAGAGTACACGCATTACCTAATCTAGGCGGTAGGGCTGGTATTTCCTCCCTCTACGAATTATAAAACAGAAGCTAAAAATACCTACTGACCAAGATGCGTTTCGTGCAAGTTTTCTACAACTTCTAAGAAAGCTCTATTTTATATATTGAGTAACGAGCATCTGTTTTATAAACTTACGAGTTAATCGCCACGTGAATGTCCTGCATTTGCATTGCGTCAGTCCTGCCAAAGTAGCGATGCTGCTGTGCAGTAGAGCCACTACTCTCGAGCACCATTCGGGGCTCTCGTCGTGTGAGTTCTCTACCGTTTCGAAGTACACCCAGTTCCAGAACAGGAATGATAACAACTTCACCAGGGACCCGGTCGACAGCTCGTGTCTCATAGCTGGTTACTATTTACGGTGTTCGGGTAATTTTGGTTCTCCATCAGAATTATGGGATAAAAAACATACTAGTGTGGTTTGATTTCAGTTTTGACTGATTTTTATTTGAAGTTGTCAATTTTTACTTTTAAAACTGCTGTTTCTGTGTTTAACTTTAGCGGGTTAGATTTTAATGTTGTAGATCACTGTAGGTGACGGTAATCGTGAGATGTAAAAATCAAACAAAGTACTTTATTTTAAGAATATTTATTTTCCTAATAAAAGTTTATAAATTAATAGCCGTTCATATATTATAATAAAGTTCGCTCCATTGGAGGATAACAATTTAACTTTATGTGCCTACATTGCCACATAGTAAGTAGGTCAGTATATTTATTTAGTTTTACTACAAAAATACCTTTCGCATATTTCAGTCAGATTCACATATTTTATTTCATGTTTCACGTAACCTCTGAAGGAGTTTGAATTTTGGGAGGAACTTGTAACTTCAGATCGGTAAGTTATTTCATTAATGTTATTGGACGGATACGTGTAAGCTGTCTTATCCCTCTCAAAGTTGCTATCGGTAACGCAACTTGTCAACATATTTTTCAATGGCGCGATAGCGAGACGGTGGCATCGCCTCCTTGAGCATCTGTTTGAAGCGCATGTCCTCGCCCAGCGCCTGGCAGAGCTGCCGTGCGTGCAGCCTGGTGTCAGCGTTGGCGTCAGCGAGCAGCTCGCCCGCCGCGCGCAGCAGGGCCCCGCGCGGCTCGGAGGGCAGCGCGAGGGTGCGCGCGGCCCCGGCGTGGCGCACCAGCCGCGCCAGGGCCGCCGCCGCGGCCGCGCGCAAAGGGCCCGCGCGGTGGGCGGCGCCGCGCCGCGTCAGCGCCAGCACCGCCCGCACCTCGCTGCCGCCGCACGCCAGCCGCACCAGCGCACTCGCAGCGTCAGCCCGTAGAAATCTATTGACGTCGGCGCATCGTTCCAGCAATGCGCTGGCCGCTTCTTCTAGCTCGGGTTCAAGCGCTCGTCCGCGGTGCTCGTACAGCGCGCCCAGCGTGCAGCAGGCGGCGCGCGCCACCCGCGAGCGCAGGGAGCGCACGTGCGTGGCGGCCGAGCGGGCGGCGCCGCGCCAGCTGGCGGCGGGCGCGCGGGCCGCGGGGTCGGCGGCCAGGCGCTCGGTCTCGGCGAGCCCGCTGACGATGACCTCCCAGTCCTCGTGTCGCGCCGGCACGATGCACTCGGCGAGCGCGGTGCGCACGTCCCGCTCGCTGGGCTGCTTCTGCTCCTCGTAAGCGTCGCTGATGGGCTCCGGCGACTGATTTCTGCTCCGTGCTGGAGTAGCTGGCTTACTCCTAGGCGGCGTAGGCGAGGGTCGAGCGCTTTCTGCCTTTCTTACCGGAGAAACCTCGACAACAGTACTGGTAGATTCAAGAGATTCATGTCCAGTAGAAGCCCCGTCGCTTCCTGCTACAGGGGGCGGTGATGGTTCAGGTTTTAATGACAACCTTCCACTACGTGGCGAAGGGTTGGATTTTTCAGAATAATCTTCCACCTGGATGGAGGGCGAGCGCGGAGGAGATGATACAGTATTCTGCGCTTCGTTTTCTGCAAAATTCACTTCTTTAGAGCCGTTGTTTAATTTAGCATCAGTTTCGTCTTTGAAAGACTTCTTTTCCGCTTCTACTTCGTCGTAGCTGGTAAGCGCGCTCGAGTCTCTGTGAACAAAAACATATTTATTTAATTGTAACACGAGGTTTGTTTGTTTACGTGCGAGTCGGCGATCGGGTCGTAATTTACCGCGTGTGCAGGGGTAGGTCGGCGACGAGGTCGAGCGCGAGGGCGGGGGGCGAGGGCTGCACGGCGGGGCGGGGGCAGCAGCAGCGCAACATGACGCCGGGCGCGTGCCGCCGCGGCGTCTCCGCGACTGACGCCCGCCGCGCCTCGCCCGCCGCCGACTCTACCACGCGTTACTTCCATGTAGGTTCACCCTACCACTCGCGATCAATTGGCCCTATGTTGATGAACTCACTATACCTGCATATTATGCAGATTAGCTCGACGGAACTGAGCCAGTCGGCAAAGAAGCCATTAGTCAACCACTCGTAGTCCGTGGTATGAGTAAGTCTCAATTAGTCAGCACACGCTGAACTGATATTTTCAGAAATCTAGATTACTTATTGCAGTAGATTTACATGCCCCAGTACATTATTTCAGCATATAAAGGTGGTTGTGCCCGTATGTACTAAGTAGTAATTTAATAACATTAATTGACGTTTAAGGACTGTTAGCTGGTGTTTGCTGGGCACGAATGTAGAGCGATCACTCGATAACGTAAATAGGTCGTCTTGTCGGTGGTTCATAAACGCTCTGAATGAAAGTGGGACAATAATTTAACTACAAAATGTAGGTTAGTGGTGGCACGCTATTACATCCATTACTCTGGACTGTGCGTTGTGAGGGCTCAGGGCGTTTAACTAAGAACACACTCACACATCTAACCTTTGTTTAATACCTAATGAACCGTCACATTTGATAAGGGTCAGGCTGATTTAGCTTTAAGCATTAAATATAAAGCAGGTTGGAATGTTAGGGTACCTAATCAATTTTCTCGATTACTTCAATTCGATAAATTGATAGCATACACGCTACACTTAGCGTGTAAGCTTATGGGTAAAGTACTGACATTTGTATCGTGAAGCCTTGAATTAGGTAAAGTACCTAATGGACATAGAAGAAGTCTTCTAATCGTACATCTGTTAACTAATATTGGTAATCTAAAAGTATGTAACACTTTTAGATAAAAAACTCGAAACAATAGTTTCACACCTATTAAAATGGCTAACTTATTGGCTCTACAATCTTCAAGGGTGCTACAACATTACGTCGCGTCATGACATCCCCTTGCCACGCGACCACAACTCACACCCTTAATGTCCCTTACCACGCCTAAACTGTTCTAAACTTTTGTTCTGGAGTTCAAATTCTCCGTAAAATGTTTGTCGGTTGACATATTGTTAGAGGTCGTATAAGTTTTTTCCAAAGGTGTTAGCTACGCGGCTCGAGTGTTTCACCCCATAATTCTTTAATATCGATTGCTAGATTTGTTAGTCAGACTACAGGGTAGGGGTGAGTGACTCTACAGTGTAATTGGCGTCGTAATTGGCGGGAACATTTACATAGATAACATCGCGCGCTGCCGGTCAGCTGGTTGTCCAAATCCTGAATACAGAATTGGGGTACGAATTAAGATGATTTTATTGATAATGTGACCTCAATCGTTCCTGCTCAAGGTTTACTCGAATTAAGGTGTTTTGATTGCTGTCAACAATAATAAACCTTGGCTATACCGTGATAACACCTAACATTTTACTGGTTGTAACTTGTAGTTTTTATAGTCAGACACTGAGACCGATTCAATGCCGTATTAAGCCAGAGCGGGGAGCGACCTGTAGCAAATTCGGCAAAATGGCCCTTTTGGTTCCCTACCAAATTGTGTCTTCATAAGCAAACTCAATTTTTAAAATGTTGCCAGTCTATGCTATGTGGTTAGCTGGTCCGAATTTTTTTCGACCAACCCATATCTGCTGGGCAAAGGCCACTCACGCCCCTTTGCCATTGATCTTTCTTCAGGACTTTTCCGTAAAGGAGTCGAACTCAGGTTTGGTTCGTTCGTTCCGTTGATATTTTGGCATAACGACAAGTAGCCCGAGACAAAATCTTAAAAACTACGAATCAAAATTTTTGTAGTAGAAAACGTTGAGACAAAGTAGTTAATAAGAAAATCTAAAGTTCTGAATTGCTGTACTTAGTTATAGCTCCTAACATACAATAATTTATTCAGTACAATTTCTAAGTCTAGAATGATAAAATAATTGCTGTAGGCATTAATAATGTATACACGTAATTGCTTTTGAAGGTGAGAAGTTAAATGCGAAGATACTGACTAACCTAACGTTGTACGGCGGGAGCACAAAACTACAAAAAGTTTAATAGAGGTAAAATTTCGTCTGTGCTTTATATTGAAAGTATTCTCGAGAAGAAATAATTGTGACCCATTAAACAAGATTGTAATGAATTGGGTGGGTGTGTTCTTTCATTGATTTTACATATTTATTGCATTTCATACACAGTAAATGTAAATCACGTTACTATTAAGTGAAGAGCTCAAACCCACTGACCACGACGACGTGTCGTAGGTTGGATCCACGCGGAGAATTTGTATTACCTACGAATACTTGTTCTGAATCTGGGTGTATTGAAACAAGGAAGTCCTAACTGCGGAAGGCGGTTTAAAAAAAAATAGTATACGTGGATACATGGTAATAATTGCCTGTTGTAAAGTTTGACGACTGCAAAATCTAAACAGTTCTCCTTGACAATTTCACTTGTACCTACCAATTAGTAACGGTTGCCCGGGAGGTCACGCCGGACATTGAAACTTAACCCCGGAAAATCAATCCATTACAGGGCTAAAGGCATTGTTTAATTATGCAGTGTTTCTTCGAGCAAACCTCACAACAGCTTATAAGCGGAACTCCAGTTGTATTAGTTCTCACAATTTGAAGGTCACTGTTCTGAATGGCACTTGACTTAGGGTAGGAAACTTTGTTCATAGTTATTGCTTGTTATGAAATCTTGGAGTTTCATTGCTTAATTTTATTGAGGGCTGGTTGTTTGTTGAAAGTTTTCCTATTCTACAACTTAATTTTCAGCGATTTCAGATTAAATCGCCAGTCGAGTGTTTTTGATTGCGTAGATGTGTTTCAAGCAATTTGAAGATCGATAAAACGTGATTTGTGGATAACGTATTGGTAAGTCAAATTAAAAATGCCAATTTTACGCCTGTGACTGATAAGTACATTACACCAACCGACACCGTAGGGCAAAAGAAAACTGGACTTTTATCGACTGGAACCATACACAGTTTCCTGATTGACTGTTTTGCCGCTTCTTGTTGTATCTGGTCAACATCGAACTTTCCTCTCAGCCTCAGATTGATTGAGGCACACTTTATTCTTCGTAGTCAAATCAATAGGAAAACATCACGTGGAGACCTACCGCCACGTCTTAAAGCAGTATTCCTGTGGGTGTGAAAGAGATATTATGTCGCTCTACGCAGTGTATTGCAATGTCACGCTCTCACAACCATTTTAATATTACTTCAAGACGTGGTTATATTCGACTCTGTAAATGATACTATAGGTACTGACCTGTCACTTAGAGGAATCGGAGACAGACGCTTCAGAATGTAGTCTCTACCAGGCTGCGATGCACCTGTGAAGTTACATCAATATTACAACCTACCTCTTTCTTTGCCAACAATAACATTAATTCTCTATCTATCGATATTATGTAATGTTATATTATGCGTTGTTTTCATAAAATAAGTGTGAGTCTACAATCCTGCAAAGTCATGTCAATTAATTTAAAACTTGACCATCAAAGTACAACGTACTTTATTTCTATTTACAAAACGATCGAAACCAATTACAATTTGATTGAAATCCACAATAATTGGAGTTCGCTGCCATTCAAAACACACACAGTCGACCTTATTATTTTTCTTCTATTTTCCGTCTCGTCGTAGGTAATGAAGGTTGGCCAGTCAACTCTAGATTTAACATTTTCTCTGCGTGCTATTGTTGGCCCTTTATGTTCATTTAGTAACGCAAGTCTTGTATCAGATACGAGACGATTAAGGGTCATTATCCAACGAAAGGGTTGCGGCCAGTAACTTCTTAATATACGTAGTAAAGTTTCCGGTTCCAAAAAAAAACAATATCTAAATTCAAAATCATTTTTAATATAAAGACGCTACCGGCCACTGCTCTGTCGGTGGGATTGACCCTAAAACTCCAAAAGAATATCTTTGTGTTCGCTAAGTTTATGAATTTGAAATCAAGAGCTTTAACAAAAGCTTCCAGTCATACCAGGGCTTGGGTCACTTATACACGAAAAGCGATTTAAATCTTCTACTTAGAATGAGTTTTATTATTGGCAACACGTAACGAACGTCAAGAATCATTTTTCTTCATCTTACCAGGTAAGGGTGCCGAATCTGGTAGAGGCCTCAATCTCCTTGGAGGAAGTGGCGCGGCTGGGGGAGGGGTAGACCGTGCACGACGTCGAACTGGTACTGGTAACTGAGAGCTCCTGGGCCAAAAGGAAATTCTGTTTAGTCAAGTACTTTTGAGGTTTTGTTCCATATTTTTATTAATATTTATGGTGGTATACTATGCTGTCTTACTTAGTGACATGGCTGGGTCTGATGTTTTCAACAGGTCGACTCAACCGTTCCCTCAACTGCAACAAAGGAAAATAATAAACAACAGCATCTGGTCCTAATTTTTCCAGCCCACCTTAGTAATAGTCTAGCTACACAAAGAATTTAACCAAATTGTACAAAGAATAAATACGATACTTTGCTCAATAGCTTTTTAGGTATACCAACCATATTCCACTTGTCTATAATAAGGATACCAGGACAAGGGCGATGTTTTAAAACTTAGTTTTGTTCTTGAATTATCCCAGTAGTATATACGTCGCAGTCCTTCCATAAGCGACAGGTCAATATGGGACAAGACCAAAGAGACTACACCTCTCCCACTAACCTTATTACAAAAGACATCGGCTCTTGCTGTGCCGGCCAGTCTCCTCCTGACGGCGGACAGCACGGCGGCTGGGCCGGCTGCCCGCGCCAAGCACAGCGTGGCTCGTAGCTGAGCACTTTGAATTTCCTCCGTATCTCCGGATACCTAGGGTGGTAACATTTTGTGTTAAACGGCTAGGCTTAATTTTACCAAACGAAAGCTTGTATGCTCAAGTCTGCATCAACATTGCGCTTCTCTGTTTACTGAACCTTCTTTAAACTTTAGTTTAAGTTAACAATTTAATTTCGATACCCGCATTCTGTACTAAAAAAAGGTCAAGTGTATAACGACTAAATTAATATATCGTAAATAAATCATTACTTACCCCGATCATACTCGGATCAAATATCAAGTCGACGATGTGGTGCAGGGCCAGCCTCTGTAAGAGTGCATGTGGAAGGGCTGCAGGCAAGGGCTCCCTGGCCATCCGCGATATCAGCGCGGGCAGGAGTTGCCGGGCGCAGTCGCTGCTTGCACCCCGCACTAGGGCACACACTGCACCCTCCGCCGGGGCTCTTGCTGCTGCGACCTGGTGTCAAAAATCGCAAATTAAGAAATAATAAATAATATGCCCTTTAAAAAATCTGTTACATGACGAAACAGTAATTTTAATTAGTGGTGCTTGTGCATTTCTTCGGATAGTTTGAGCAAATCATGATCATGAAATCTTGGCAAAAATTTAGTGCAAATGCAAACACACGGACTGATACCAACCTACTTATCCGTGGTATTGAAAATGTCTAGACATTATATGTGGTGCCGGTGTATTTATAATAGCTACCTGCACATAATACGCGATACTGGTAGCGAAGTACTGTATTTTTATCAGCAACTTAGACACGCGAAGCAAATAGGGTTCGTCCCTATTAAAGCAGATTCATAAAGTAAATTTAACGACGACAATTATAGTGGTAGGCAGGTCGTTAACACATAAAAACTACTAAAATAATTACTCTACATTGGTTTTAGTGCCCATATGCTATTCGGCACCTAAATAATTAAAAGGTTATAGCTATGGCCCGACTTCTTACTGGCCACGCATTTAGCCACTAAACATTTTGGAGGTTTACACTTTCGCAAGAGTAAGAAATAATTCTACAATCTAAAACAGATATGCTATGGTGTAATTTTAATTTGGTCTGAAACAACCACTATATTAAGTACTAAGTATGTAAAAACAAATTAGGATCTTCAATTCGACATATCACAATAATTTTACTATTTAGGACCTTCCCTAACCCTCCCCCATAAAGTACTAGCTTATGAATTATCATAAATATTTGTTTTAGTTTATCGTGTAAGCTGTACCTACAGTATGCGAGGAGTGAAAAGCATAACAAATGAAGCTAAAATGCGGGCAAACAGGATTTGATTTGCACTTCAAATTTTTGTGTTTAGTGTTTGATAACAAACTAAATAGTTAAGAATCTGAATTAACCAGTCTCATAATAATAGTTCTTTAATTCATCTTCTTGTGATGGATAATTTAATTGAAATCAACTGTTATCAGAGAACCTATACTTTTTTCACGGCACAAATTTTCTAAAAAGATGAATAAAGAAGCACAGCACACATCACGGCATTTAAACCCATCCATACATAGATCTAATTAACCATAAGAGTCCTTTTGCCTTGACTTATTGTCCCATACCTCGTCGCTAAGAGCCCACATGTGCTGCACGAGGGAGTATGCCGCAGGCTCCACCTTCCTCACGCTGCTGGTTTCCAGTAACGTGCTGTGGAGCTGGTCTGCTGCCCTCACTGCCGCTATCCAGTTCTCCTAACATTCGAAGAGAAAATAGACTTGTCATCTCCTATACTTTCAGTTAAAGTAGGAACAGTTTTTAGAAGTGTTAGCTGATCAATGAACGACTTTCATTAAAATTTCATCAGCTAATTAGGGCTGTAGCCGCTGTAGTTAGTAATTCTTTCGTGCGAAGTTCAACAAGTTGCGATATTTTTTTATAACACGGGCATTATAATGATTAGGGTACTTAATTAACTTGTTACCGTGTTGTGCAGCTGATCAGACACGTGTTGCGGCACAACGCCCAGCTCTTCCCAGTCGTAGTGCGCCCGAAGGGGAGTTGGAGTTCGTGGAGTTAAAATGTCGGTCTCCTTTGGTGGTGACGATGCCAGAAGACTTAACACGAACCTAAATATCCGAAAAGATTTCAACGCCTGTATTTTATGTAATCAAACTGGGTACATTGAATTACCATATTATAAGTAATTGACTCACCCGTCGCGCTCCAACTCAACCCTTGTTTGATGACGCCGCGGTGAGACAGAAGGACTTCTCTGTAAGTTGTGAAGTACCTCTACTTCTTTGTGAGGCTCCACAGGGCTACGAGAACTTCGTCCGGATTTCTCCGGAGAACGCACTTCACCCAAGGACAACGCAAGTCCGGAAATTTCTTGGGATTTACCATCTTGCTCATCGTTCTTCAATCTGAAGTAATCGTACAACTCACTCAAAGATTTTGACTTTAATTTTACCCCATTATATTTCGCTATTTGAACTTGGGTTTGCGTTTTATTTGGAATAACTGGTAACGGAATACCGCTCTTTTTTGCTTGTTTCATCTGAGATTCTCTTTCTAATGCCTCGCGTCTTATTTCGTTCATTCTGTTTACTATGACAGGGGTTACAGAAGACGTGATTTCTTTGAAATTATCCTTTCTCAAATACTGGTTCGGGTTCGGTTTACTGTCCTGTATGTTATCATCCTCGCTTGTTAAAAGGTTGTCGCTATCAGGTGTCCTTATTTTCACACTCTCGCCGCCAAAACGCACTTTTTTAACCACAACATCAGTATCCTCGGAGTCACCATCACTGTACTTCAACATATTCCTGTCCGAACTATCATAATCGTCTTCACTACCAGTATTCTTATCAGATTCAGTCTCATTCTCTTCCAAAACGGTCATTGTTATAGCTGTGTCAGAATCAAATTTTATCTCAGTTTCTATAATAACTTTCGCAAAATTGTTATTGTAAAGAGGTATAGATCCAAAAGAATCTTCCGAAGACGAGTCTGTTGATACCCGAATAGGCCCAGTATGGGAATTGTTAAACACATGATTAATTTTAACTAAAGGTTGGTTATTGTTGTTTCTATAGGAAGATTTCCGCGGTGCGTAATATACATCCATAGAATCCTCATCATAAGTTTCACATAGATGTCTAAACTTATCTTGTATCTTAGGATCTAATCGAGAAAGATATATCATGTAATCACGTGGCCCACATGCTCTTCGCAGCTTTAGAAGAGAGCGCTGTGCAACGTCTCTGTGGACAGGGTCAAATAGTTTTTCTCCTAGAACTTGAAATATTGGAAACATATCTAGGTGCGCGTGTCTTCTTTTAAGGATGCCCATGACTGAGGGAATTGATAATATCAAACCAGTAATAACGTTCACTTTTGTGTCAATGTTGGCGGAGTGAGGTCTAATGTTGTGATAGGAACATTTATCTAAAATCGCCCGCGCCGCACATTCTACATCTTCGCAATGTGTGCAGAAAACTTTCAGAGCATCGAGTGCAGCTTTACGAACATTAGGTGAGTTGTGTCCCAAGTTGTCGACCACCTGATCAAACGGGAATGACAGAGCATTTCCGGAGAGTGGCAGAAGATCGGCTAAGACTCGGAGTGCATGAAGACGCACTTCCCACTCGGGGTGTGTGAGGCGGTCCCGGATGGCCACGTAGAGCAGCTCCACATCAAGGTCGGGCGGCAAGGCCCGCGCCCGCAGCACGCGGTCCCACAGCGGAGCGAGCGGCGGCGGCGGTGTTTCGGGCAGTTGCATGGTGTTGGACTGACGGCGACGGCTCGCGTGCCCGGCCGGGCCGCGTCGCGACACACAACTGGGTTAATGGTCGGACGGTAAGCCACGCCGCCCCTGACCAATCGATGGAAACACATACCTACGTGCAACGGCTACGGGTATACGCGAACATGTATACATGTGGTTACTTTAACATAATAATACTTGCCGATTACCATAATACTAATTTGCATAAAAGTATACCCTCTGAAGCCAGCGAAACCGTCCCATTTTCCATGTGTTTTACAGGTGATTATTTTTAATAAAGTCGGGGTAATCTGTCAATTCAAATCGAGAAGTTGTAAACGTGAACAAAAGTTTTTACTGAGAAACCAAGCGATACCTATGGAATTAAAATTATGATGAATGCAATGCGAGCGTGTGATTATAAATATAGTACTTATATGAATGTGTTACCTAAGTAGGGTGGTCTGATCCTAAGTAAGTAGATATTTATATAACTAATGGGTTTATTTCGTAAGAAAAGTAACAAGAAGGTAAGTGGGTAATAATGTTATTAAGTAGGGTAAAATGAATGCCATGAGTGCCACGTTCATTGGGTTTACCTAAATACCGATCCCATTATTCGCATTTTCAATCACGCATTGACCCTTTTAAGTGAAAATGGAATCTATAAAACCGTATAACTTTTACAGCTAACTATATTGAAGAGGGCTTTATATCAATGACAATTTTGACACCAAGGCCAGAACCTTCGAATGTAAAGCCAAAAGGAAACCTTGAGGAGGCCTTGGGGTGCGTTACAAAACAATGCAGAAAAACTTGCTAAAATACCTTCGATTAATTCTCTGCCGCCTATGGCGTTGTTAACTTATTTTTAAATATTTTTGCAAGTTCATGGTTTTCGCACATACCAAATAATTTCTTTAATAAAAATGTTTCGTAAGAATTCTCAATTTGGAATAACTTAATCAATTAAGTTTTGTTTAATATGATATTTGTTAACAAGCATTGCAATATAACACATCTCTTTCGGAACAAGCCTTAAAAGTTAGTGTCCTTACTTGGAGTGTCTCACAAACCGGGCAAAATTACCCAATTTCTCACAAAAAAATAGGTAGGGCCTAACTACCCACCGAAAAACTGGTAAAGAGAATCGTGCAGGTGCGGATTTGTATTATTTATTTATTAAACAGTTTACATTAACATTTAATTTAACATAAAACCAGTTGTTAACAGTTTGTGTTTAATCCTCTACATTCTATCGTGACTACAATATAAACTATTTTTACAACAACGTATTTATCCTGACTGACGTCCTGTTAGCCTCGAATAAATTTAGTAAAAATCTTTCCAGTTAAATATCTGGTTCCGGAAATCATATTTTCTAAAATAAGAAACTTAAATTGGGTATTTTGTACTTAGCTACTAATATACATTTCCGGATCCGAATTTCCACATTTATAAGTCGGAAAAATCGTTGTGAAGTGAAAATATAATAAATAATCTTAAAATTAAACGTACCTAACTCTTTGATAATCTTATCAAAGACTCCTTCGTATTTACGAAGGAGTAACGAAACGTGCTCCAGCGCCATGTTTATTTTGTTAAATGTCAATTTTACTCAGCTTGTGAGACGTGTGGAGGACGATTCGTTTATTGTTTTTTTTTATACCAAACAATTATTTCTAAAATCATCGATGAAGTCTTTCAAAGTAAAACATGTGAATATTTTGGCAGTGAAAATACAAAGGACAACCTATTACAGAAATATGCATTCGTGATGACAATTTATTATAGTGTGAGTGCGGATCAAAGATAATGCCGACAAGATGAAGCTTTTATCGTTGTTATTTATGATTACGACGAGTTTCGGCGTCCGTGTGATCCTTGCTCAAAGCGATAACTGTACTAGAACTAACAGTCGTGGTGATTACAAATTATGTGTTCGCAAGCTATCAGATACTTTAGCTAGCAAGTTCAGTGAAATAGTGGTAAAGGAACTCGGCAGCGAGTATACAGCGCACTTCGAGATCCGAACCGCTTATAAAGTGAGCCGCTATCAAACCACTGACGATGAAGTCCTCAACAGTATTGTGGAGAAGCTCAGCTACAAGCTATCGTCGGCTACGAACATACTTCGTGACATGAACAATGTAATTAACGACAACAGTACTCCGTCCTTCACGCATCCCTGTCCATTCAACTCTATTCGTAAGTCTGTATTTATTAAGAGTTTCAATGTATACGAGAATTTGCCTTCTCAAGATCCTAAAAATAAAATTATGGGGCGTTTTAAGGATTTAAAAGTTAAGAGACAATATTTCCTATCTCACATGGACTACGCTACTGATAAGGATTGTACAACAATGCCACACTCTAACTTGAGGTACTTATATCATAAGATAGTGCATCCTGATCCTAAGCTAGTTGTGTTTATAATTGATAACAATATGAGAGAGGACTCATTACAGCATGCTGTGCATGTTGCTAAAGAGACAGTTTATGCTCTGCAGGACTCAGATATGATAGCTCTCAAGATGACAAACATGACAGAATTTCATAAATTTGAAGATACATGCAGCACAGATGGTATGTCTGACTTAGGAAATGCTACAGAAAACAACAAATTATTGTTGAAAGAATACTTGTCTTCCCTAGATGTTGCTTCCAGTAATGTTTCACCTCTGACATTAAATAAAGAGCTCAAAAAGTTGTTATTACAAAAAGATTTACCTCATCGTAAACTATTCATTTTTTTGACGGACACAAAGGTTTTAAAGAATGAAACATGGCTCAAAATATTTCCATACTCTTCAAGCAAGGAGGATAACTTAAAGTTTGCTATTGGCTTAATTTATGAGAATCAAGCTGATAAGAACAGTTCTTTAGGTATATTACATATTGACAAGTGGCATACTCACACCAACAACCATTCTGTAATGAGGCTACATATCAATGATACTGGTGTTGTTGGGCAGGTAGCTTCTGCATTCATTTCTCTGCTACCCGGACATTATGGCAGCAAAGAGATTAAAATAGAAGGACCAATATGGGAGGCTACAGAAAGAGACTTTATGATATCTTTAGTGTTACCCACCACTGGTGGAGTGCTTGGTTTAGACTTATATTGGTCAGACCTTGCAGAGGACATTGTGTACTTCAAGGGCACAAATGAACGAAAAAGAGCCTTTGTCATGGACTTTTCAGGTATTGTTTTAATGCATACTTTCTTTCCTAGGCCAGAATCAGCTTCAGATAAAATAAAGTTTACTAAATTGGAGAATGTAGAGACATACTCATTTATATCAACAGTAAAAGAAAAGATGTTATTGAATAATGTGGGAAATTTAACCATGTCAGAACAAAACTCTACCAAATCAATCATTTACTCTTGGAAATGGATAGGGAATCTGTACATTGTCTGTATTGTATCCGAGAGATTAGAACCAGCTGTGTTTAACAAAACTAACATATTTTTTACTAGGAGTAATAAGGAGATATTGTTCCATAGGTTGGATTTATTTCCTCCTAAAGCAGGAAAAATGTGTAGGCATTTTAAACAGATAGCTACTATTGATCAGGGTACAGTGTATTTAAGTCCATCTAGTTTTCAATCCCCATTCACTTACTTATATGATATGGGTGATGGGCAGGAAGCAGTCACATACATGCAGAACTACCTGGCTTACTTAAAGAGTGTAGCTCATGGCCTCCTCTCCAATCCAGGTCTTAAAAACGAAATTCAGCAAGATGTTGGATTTCTCAACTCTATTTTATCATTCTACAAAAGACAACACTTGCATGGACCATACTCTAAATACATAGTGAGAAGGTATGCAGTTACAGAGAGTGGAGTCCTGGTGATGTTCCCTGGAACTGTGCTGGAGTATGATTATGAGCCAGTGAGGAGGCCATGGTATACATATGCATTAGAGAACCCTGACAAAATCATTCTCACACCTCCCAACTTAGATGTTGGTGGAGCTGGATATGTGGTGTCCATATCATATGCTGTAAAAAGTTCCTTCTACCCAACTATGGTTGTTTCAATGGATGTTACTATGGGATTTTTATACAAACTTCTTATTGATAGTTTACCTCTCTGTGCCATGTCTTATGTTAAATGTTTTATAATGAATAATCGAGGCTATTTGGTATCACATCCTGGGCTAATGGACCCCAATAGCTCAGGTCCTATAGAACAACAGCATATTACTCACAAGGAATCCATGATTGCTATTGATATGTTGAATCACAAGGGTTTTGTTACTAAAAGACTGTGTAATAATTTTTACGACAAAACTATACAGCGGTTTTATGAATTTAATACTTCTCTGCCTAATGTGCTCTCTAATGTAGTGTCAGGAGATCATTGTGTTCATTATTACATAGCTGCCATACCTGGCACCAATGCTTTTATTGGTCTAGTCAACGCGTCCTGCAGCGTCGGCGCTTTCTGTCCCTGCAGTATGGTAGACCGTCTTTGTCTAAATTGCAATCGTATGGAACAAACCGAATGCGAGTGCCCATGTGAATGTAGTTCAGAACTTTACGAGTGTCCAAACTCAAATGTTTCACGATTTAATCAAGATATAGCACTTTGTGGAATGATGCTGGAAAACAATAACCACAAGTCACATTACTTCCATAATTTCGCTGAGAACTTAAAATCTTGTTTCGATTTCCAATGCGAAACTTATTTGACACACTCGTCTTGTTTAGGTGTTCTGGGTTGTGAATGGTGTCAGATAGATGCCGATGGCAGAACAACGTTATCGGCGCCATTCTGTACTTCCCAATCAACTTGCTTCAATGGCGTTTTAGGCGCCGTCACTCCTTACGGGGAGGGAACTCTAGGACATGTGAACAGAGACGCTTTTGGCAACTATTCTGCTATCGGTCCGATCGCAGGATGCATTGTAACTGTAAGCTTAGTTATTGCCGTTGCCATATATTGTTATAGACAAAACGTCACTACTGCTAGTTGCCACAATTTATATGTGGATGGTCCGGCTGAGACTTGGCACGATGCTGATGTCCAAATGAGTCACTTGCAATCGGATGATATGCACGACCAGTCGGGTCAAGACAAACTGTTGCCAGCCATGGAGATAGAAGCTCCTATATCACCGTACAGAGTCGTAACGGGGTACAGGAGACCGCACACGGCTGGCGGCTCCGATCATGGCTATTCAACCATGACGCCTCATGAAGATTCAGAGGCTACAGGGTTCTCAGTAAATGAGCCAATCGTTTTATCAGACGACACAAAATCTGACGTAAGCTGTCCTCTACCAGCTAAAATAAAGCCCAGGTTAAAAGCTGGTGATTTGAATATAACTGTCCTGCCATGCGGCAAGAACAGTATTATAGCCCCTGTCACTGTGCATAGACATATGGAAGCGTCGTAGTAGTATAAGTGATTAAATAAATCTACCTCTGTGTATATAATAATTATTAATGTTGTGTTATTTTTGTATAATGTGATACAATTAATTTGCTAACATTTTAATTCTTTGTTCTATTTTTGTCTGATCAAGTACTTAGATAACAGTTCAATATCATACAGTAACTAATTTTACTTAAACATTTGGTGCTCTTTATGTACTTTGTTATAAGAATTATTTTATAATTTAATGATGGTATTTAATATTGATGTTCCATAATAATCTAAATCAGAATGTGTATAAAATGATTTTGGTCTATATAGATAATTTGTTAAATACTTGGTACTTAATCTAATCTTTATCAAGATAATCTTAAAACATGTTTATAATGGCCTCATTAGATCGAACAAGAAGTCTTTAAGTTAGTACATTTAGCTGGTTTAAGCAGCGGCATTGTATCCTAACACTGGCAGCTTATTTTAAATGATAAGGATAACAAATCAGGTTGTATCATACAGGTCTTTAGCAATACGTAAGTTTTATATGTTGTATTGAATGTGTTAGCTTGTAAGATATATAAATTAATTTTTGATAAAACTAAAGTGCCAGTGCCTCCTGTATTATTAAGATATAAGCAAACTTATTTTTAAGACTGAACTTGATGTTGGCATTTATTTAATGTACCTATTAAATTTCATTTTATAACAACAGTATTTTATTTATTAATCATATCAAAAATGGAGCATACTCTTACATGGTATTTGACAAAACAAAACTGTTTAGCTCGTCAAACAAATTTCCGAAAAATATTGGATAAGTATTTATTTTTATCTCGTAAACGTAAGAGGGTAAACAATACAGGGTACGAAATTAAATTAAAATCTCGTGTGATGTCACTTTTCAGTGCGCTTTTTTCTAGCAAGTTATGTTTTAGCCCCCACCAACACAGTGCTTTTTATTTTCCTTAGCTTTTTAACATTGTAATTAAATGAAAAATACGTATTCAATATTTCTGGAAATCTTGGTGATGGACTAAACATTAATTTATATTATTAGATTAGTCACATAACTTATACCTAATATAAAACAAACTAAATTGTATTTATCGTATTTTATTTCAATAATTTGTTATACATATGAATAACCATAAATATACTGTTTCTCGTTATCACTAAGATCTAAATTGACATTTGAAGAAGTTTCTATCACATTTTTTACCATTCCTGTTTAAAGAGTGTTATTGTGTGTACAGGAAAGTAAATAGTTCTAATGTGGTTTTGGCTTATTGATTAGCTTATTTATTTTTATTGCCGAGTGACATTTGCGAAAATGAACAGGTCATTAGTGGTGTTTATTCATCTTCGAAGCGTATGTGCGTGTGTGTGGGCTGCGGCGAGGCGGGCGCGAGCGCGGGCGGGGCGGGGCGGGCGGCGCGCTGCTGCTCGGCCAGCAGGCGGCAGCGGCCGCGCGGGCGCCGCAGCAGCAGCGCGCCCTCGGCCAGCGCCCACTGCGCCTGCTCCTCCGCGCCCGACACCACGCGCGCGCTGCGCCCGCTGCCCGAGCAGTACTGCGGATACAACACAACAATATACTCGGGATTCTTTAAACAATATATCGAATCGATTGAACTCATCTTAAAAACATTTACCGCGGTTATTACTTCGACCTGGCAAATGTCGTCAGTATTAAAAGTAAGTTTAAAAAAATTGTCGAGATTAGAAAATTATGTTATCTTTTTTTAATTTGATTAAAAATTGCGATGCTTAAAACAAAAAAATATAAAAACAAAATAAAAACCTCTTCCGCCGCTTTTGGAGTATCGAATCTGATGATTGCTTCCGTCTGGCCTTCTTTGACATTGACATGTAATGCGTGAACGTTACTTCGTATCTATAACATGAATTTAGTTAAAATTTAATATGAGAATACTTGTATTACATACAAATAATTTCGTACTTTGAGTATTCCAACTAACCGTTCTCTTAGTAAGCCTCACGTCCAAACAAGGTTCAGGCAGTATTTCTTTCACAAATAACCCTGGCACTTTCTCTATGGAGGCTATGCTTTTCGAGCCCTCAACCGGAGCTGAAGGCAAACCTGGAATATAAAACCGTATTGCATTAATGCGTGTGAAGATCAAAACTTTGTTTGACAATAAACGAAAGACATATCGCGATCTGAAGATCGCGTACCCCTCAGGGGAAGATCAATTTGTCAGAGGCGACCACACTACATGGATCTCAAAGGTGTTTACATTGTGAATACTCATAAAATATATCTTAGTTCTACTCAAACTGGGTAAAAAGTATAAACTACGCATACCAGGGTCCACTTCAACAGAAGCCGCGGCAGGAGCAGGTATACTGGAGTACTGATGCTTCTTATTATGTAAGTTCGCCTTCATTTCCTTCATGTACTTTCGCTGCAGATTCAAGTACTTATTCCTAAGAGCTTTCCATTCTGACTTGGATAGGACTTGTAGACCCCACAATGCACCCCTTGGTGCTTCATTCTTGCTTAGGTTATTCTTAGCCTTGCTACGTTCTTTGGCAGTACGTTTCCTAGCTTTTTTCTTTCTTGGAGTGTCACCCTCTTTGCCTTCGTCGTGACTAGTCAACTCATCTTTTGATTCCAGATCTAATAGCTTGTTTTCCTGAAAAATAAGAGATGGATGGGTTTGTGCTGATTTTTAGGGTTCCTAGTTCTGTCACCAGACAGTGACAGCGAGATAGTCGAAATTTTCTTTCATTATACATTTATGTTGTCATCATAACAATAAATAATAAAGATTGAGTTTCAGCAACAGTTTTTAAGGTCATAATTTGAGTATGAAATAAATAAATTTGAGGGTACTTTGTTACACATGCAACTTGTTTTTCTCAAGCTTATTCATACGAAACTCTTCACCATTTTAAAGTATGTATGAGGTATCCATATTTACCTCTGTTGGAGTTGTAACACTTGCTATGCTTTTGTTTTCATCCTGAAATAAAAAATAAAGAAAATTAAAAACCTTTTACTTTTTTTATTATTTCATGCTTTGGTATTTAGGGAAGTAACTTTATCACTGTCCCAAAACCTCAGAAATCTGCTTACAATTTAGTTATTTTAATATGCTTATATGCAATCCAGTCAACAAGCTTTGTAGTTTCTAAAATCTATTTGAATGTAGAACCATAGGAAACCAACTGTTTATGTATTGTTAAATTAGATTATATCAGAGTGAAGAAGATAATAACAAAACTTACAGTAGGTGTTGGTGTTTCCACTCTCTTCTCACTATCAGACTCACTACCAAGCTTCAGCTCTAGACTCTTCTGAGGCATCTTCTTGTCCTTCTTCTTCTTCTTTTTAGGAGGCTCATAGTCTTCCTTAACCTCTTTATCTAACACATCATCAGAGGGCTCATCAACAGAAAACATCTTAATAGAAGACAGTTCCTCTGGTGGCATGCATGTGGGTAGTTTACAACCCATTTTGGTAAATGTGTTTATACATTTCTGGGCGTCTTCTGGCTTATCAAATTCTATGAAAGCGAAACCCTGTAATTAAGAAAAAATAAAACTTTAGTAATCAATAGAGATCAGAGGAAGAAGTTTATGTAAGTTGTGAATCACTCATTAGTGACTCCTGTGACCAACGATTTTTGAGAAGACTACATAATACCATGATACCAACCTATACATGTATCATGAGTGATGGCAAAGGCATATCACAAATAAAAGAGAAACTAAAACAAGATGTAATCTGTATAAATGAGGCTACGACTGTTAACATAATAAAATCAATTATGCTTTCTTGCTAAAAATATTTGAACCAATTAATGAAAACAGGCTACAATACAAGTATATGTCTGTCCACTCTGCAAAATAAATTTGCAGTAAAATGAATAGAAAAATAAACCAACCTTAATTTTCTGTGAATTTTTAAACTTTGGTAATGATATGTAGGCAACATGACCATAATCAGAGAAGACTCTTTGCAGCCACTCCCTGCTAGCCGTCACTGGAATAGATTCAACATAAACTGTCCTAGAGTCAGCATCATATGGTGCCACTGCCGTTTTCCTCTTGATCTGAAATGTGAGGTGATCATTATTTATTTTTTTATCTTATTTCAAATGCACTGCAACTGATAGAAGACTTTCTTCTGTCAATAATAATATATTGTCGACAAATTGGAACTAGTTATTTCTACCATAAAAATGAAAATAAGGGCAGAAAGCGTGTATCATATGAAAATTTTACCTTTAACTTATCTTCAGTCAATTCCAATAATTTAGAATTCTTCATAGCTTTTGCTATATCGGTAACATCTTGTGTTAATGTACGAATTTTGTTGAATTTGAGAAACATGTCCAAAGGCACGTAAGGGTTTCTTTTAACCAAGTCTGCGAGAAACCTATCTTTTGTTAAGTTTGCGTCGCTAAAGTAGAACTCCATTTGTTTGAGAATATTCTCATAGAGCTGTTTCTTGCGATGTCTAATTCGCTTTCGAGGACTGTGCTCATGTTTCACTTCTTGGTCAACGACGTCGGCGCTCTCAGATTCAGACATCTTGGAAAAAAACCTTGAAGTATATAAATTTGAGTTATATAGCGGTTTAAGTTATGAAAGCAAGTGTAATTTCGAAGAAAATAACTAAATAAACCATTCAACAAACCGTTTACGAAGTCTTATCTTACCGCTTGCTCACAAGTCACAAATGTCACGGTGACATTGACATTTAAGGAAATGGTTCCGATTGATGGATACATGGTAGTTAAACATTCGATACATCAAATGCTTTTAGGCGATTTACTAGAAAAAATTAATACATTTACTAAGTCTATGAGATAGATAAACCTTAATTCTAACTTTTATGCTATTCGATGAGTTTCTATCATTGTTCTAAAGTGATTGCATAATTTCCGAAAAGCTACATTATCAGTCCAGTTCCTTTCTTGGTTACCCGCGTTTTTGGAAAGTGAATAGATTGAAATAATTAAACTTATTTTCAAGTTTGCTGAAGCGTACAATGGAGTGATCCAGAATTTGTGTAATTGATTAATGTTATGTTCTTTTGAAGCACTTAGTCGATTTTGTTGATCTTGTCTTGGTTTTACCAGATGGCAAAGATTTGCATTTATACAGCCTTAGCGGCTTTAGTAACGTTTTGATAATTTTATAGTATCGGCACTAACGATTTGTTCAGTGGTTTGCAAATAACATTGTTCTAAAAAACAAATTAATAAACCAAGCTTGGAATGTATTTTGTTCATAAGTGCTTGAATTTTAGTGTTTTCTTGTATGATGCGATGTAAACCTATTTAGGTTTTTCCTTGATATGTCTGAAAGTTTGGTCGGTTTCTAAACTCACCGATACTGGGTAGTTCTCGATTTTTCATCGAAATATCGAGACAATCGCGCACCTCACTAAGGTGCTTAGTACATTTTGACACTCTGGATTTTTGGTGGTCTCGTCGAGATAGAGTATGTGAGAAAAATCATTGTTTGTTAGTAATTAGGCAGGTGTTATTTATCGCGGATAATGTTCTAATATGTTAGTCGTTATTGATTTAATATCGAATAGTAGTTTGTCTGTATTCACTAAGTGTTCGTCTGTTGAGCGTGCCATTCATAGATTTCTCAGATAGATCTGTGCTCAGAGAGGAAGATGACGGTTTTGATCTACAATAGTGATATTATTTTCGCATAATTGTGTTTATTATTCACGATGAGTACGATAACAAGATCTGCTAGAGTCAGTTTAAAGCCGATTGAAGTGCCGAAGGCTTTACAGGAGGGAGAAAAATTCATCAAGTGGGATGAGGTATTCTATATATTTTTTTATTCTTTTTATTTTAGTGCCTTGCTACTTTGTATTAGAATTTATGGTGGAATTTTTATTGGACTTAGTGGGTGTAGTATTTAAATTATAAATGACATATTTATTGAATTACTTGATGAGTAGTTTATCTAATAAGATTCAGCTTACACAGTTTTAATTAATTTTACATATTTTTAAGTCATATCTAAGGTCATTAAAGTTTTGACGTAGAGGTTTAATGTACTTGCTTTTTTGCTTTTTTAGAACTCGTATTTTGGAACTACACAATATTTTCTTTTGTGAATAATAGTAATAGGCCTACAAGTATTAAGTGTTATTTCATTGATATGGTATAAGTTCTGTAATATCACATCTTTATCATAAAACTAGACTCTTTTTCAACTTGAGAACTTTATTAAATTTACTATGTACAAAAAATATCTATCATTATAGTAAAATAATTTACTTTTTACAGTAATAAGCTTTTTATTTTGTTTTAACTAATGAAAGTATTAAAAGAACTTAATTATCTCTTATCCTCCCAGGACTCTGGAACAGGTCTGCCCGTCACCCTGCGGGTGGACCCTAAGGGCTACTTCCTCTACTGGACTGACCAGAACATGGAGGTGGAGATGCTGGACATTGCCACTATCAGGGATGTCAGGACAGGAGGACATGCTAAAGTACCAAAAGTAAGTACCACAATAGTTATTCAGTTGTTTCAAAATTAAAAGACTATAACAGGGTATAAAAGACCCTCAAATGCTAGCTGGAAATCAAAGATTGAATAGTTCCAATAATATATATTTTTGTTATGTTTACGTATTTTTTTTCGACCAACAAAATCCATGTACTGTTTTATTGATCCAAAAGCCTTTATAAAATGTTTACATAGAAACACGAAAATAAACAAACAATCAGCTCAATAATGAATTACTATCTATTAAAGTAACAAAGGAAAAACAATGGAGTATTAAATAGTAATAGTCTACATCTTTCAAATGAAAAAGAATATATTTTTTTATTTAAAAATACAAACTACTAAAATGACGCATTAATCGTGTCGCTAGTTTATTCATTTCCATTTTTTTACTATTATTATTCTATCTCTTAAAAATCATGTCGTACATCGAAAATTCCAACCAAACATGACTAAGTGTTTTTATCGAAAACACGTTGTTGATAATCCGTTCTTATCCAAATTTCCCATGGCGACGAAAACGTAAATAAAGCAATATTCAACTACACAAATCGTAGTATTTGTACGGAAATCGAAGTCCAAATAAGATTTCGCCGTGCGGCCTGAGATAAAGAACGGGCCAACATCCCTTTCAATTAGGGATGCCGCGAAAGTGGTTTTATTGGAACCGTAGGCGACAGTCACAAGGGCGATGATCAGAGATTAGATCTTTCGATAGAAACGAATTTCATAGGTGAAGCATTTTTCCTTCCTCCGATAGATAAGGGGTGACACAATCAGGTTTGAATGAAGAAATAAGATGTTCTCTTCATCTATACAAATGATCTCTCACTCGTAAATGTTGTGATTCAATACGATCTTTATCGATGGTACGAGGCAAAGGTTTCCAACAAATGTTGACTCGTAGTTTATACTGTAGACAATAACTTTGATAGTTCCGTATAACTGTAGAACGTTTGCCTTTCATACATGATTGATACTTCGTAAATTTGTAATTTCGGTCGCCCGATAACTTCCGATGAATATTGGCGTTCCGAGAATTGCCGTAAAGCTCAACGAGACAAAGAAGATGACGAAGGCGACCGAATAAGATTTACTTTACTTATTACCGTTGTCCTGGCCTAGTGCCAGGGCCCGCCTTGCAGTAAAACTTTAAGCCGAGTGTATCCTCATCCTGCTGTTTCGTTAAACCTCATTTAACATCACAAAACGCTCCACTGCTAAACGTACGATTTAGCTCCTCGTTTATGTGTGGTCGTAAGGAACCTGTTGATACAAATACGAAGACAAATAATACTTGCCGCCAATCTTTGGCTTCTCTAAATGTAACTCGATATTAACTTGCAACACTAAACTCCGCTACATTAATAATTTGTATGAAGTTCGTATTGGATACGTATCTTTCTTTGTAAGTCGTTGAGCCAAACTTGGCAATGTTCACACAAGTACTCCGATTTCGAATTCAGCCAGATTTAAATGCGATAAAATCGAGAAAACCCGGCCCGCGGCCGCCTAGCAATTTACAAAAATAATTACAGTCTTGAAACTTTGTCAAGCGTTGCAATTATATTCACGTTAGTGCTTATTATTTTCGAATCAAAATAAAGTATACGGAATATACAAGCTGCTGTTCAATGATCTGAATAGTACCGCATATACCGCATATTTATGAAAAGCAGGAAGCTAAGTGAATCAGAAATCAGATAGGAAAACTTTCAATTTATTGGGTATTTAGAATTCTTCCCTGACAATTATTTAATTTTAGTCACTCAGTATTGATCATCGTGAAAATAGCAGCGGCACGCGGCCCGCTTCGGTTGGTCACCGTCTAACTTCCTCCTATATCTACCGTTTATAATAAAAGGTGCTGAACGCTCTGAAAGTTTAGTTTTTTTTTTAAAGTTCCAAGGCGAGGATGACGCATGAAGAACACGGTATTGGTCGTCAAGATTTAACGTCGTCATCAATGTTCGTTTACTGCACGTCGTAGTCCGCAATGTAATTTCTTTTTAGTGCCTCACCGGAGTCACCGGCCAGTGTTAACTTTGACGTAATTAAGTTGATTACTGTCAGGTGTATTTTTCCTTCGAAATAGGTTCAGACATCAAACACAGCACTAATGTGGACGAATTTCTTTGTAATCATTTTGACATGTTCATTGTTCTGTATCATGAATATGTTTGACCTAATCCACAGTTACCCCTACATAGACTGGCCGGTTTAGTTTAACTTGGAAGACTAGTTAATATTTCTAGTTTTCATTGTCTACCTGTAGGGGTCATTTACACCCTGTATAATACGGACTTAACGAACTTGATATCGAATAGGCTGTTTGCGTAAATATTGTCAGTTTTATTAAGACGTTTCATGTTATGAAACCATAAAGTGTCAATATCGTGTACTTTGCTGTAGCCGGCGTGACCTGTGGTTCCATGACGGGACATTAAATTATAGGGCGCGGTAACTTGTAATTTCACTAATACTAATGCGGCCAAACTATACTTCCACGATCAAATAACTACCCCTCAGAAAGCGTGAATGTCAGTTGACTAATTACAGACCACTGGAATCATAAGGGACTACATTTAGTTTTAATTACGTGAAGTGTTAATTCTATACATAGGTACTTTTTACGTAATTATTATTAACCGCCTGTTCCAAAATTGAACACTAAGCCTGCCTGACAACATAATATTGTTTTCTTTTTATACCAAGACCCCGACGTCGGCAGTATTCATGTTGCCCTTTTCAATATTGTACTTAAAATCTCATTCCATTTTCCTAATATGAATCTGAACTACAAAAAGGGGTCATATTATGGACAGTTCCTTTAGCCGCGGGTCGTATTGTAGCCGTACCGAGTTATTGTCCGGTGCTCGAGCAACATTTCTATATAAATTCTTTTTCGAAGAAATGCAACTGATTTTCTTATACCTCTATCGTTCGTAGATCCAATTCTAATAAATTCTCGTGGCTAATCACTTTCTTCAACTAGTTAATTCTCAAATTCTTTTCGTAATTAAACAATCTAATTAAGAAAAAAAAAATAGTGACAAAATCAGATCATTAATATCACTTAATAACGCTCGCCTATCGCTTTTGCTTGTAATTAATTACATAGTGGCGCTAGCATATCACATTATGTGAATAGCTTATGTGGTCTGTAAGCAATTTTTTTAACTTAATTAATGGTTATTAACGTGTACTGGAACGTGTATGTTCTAGCTTATTAATTATAAGGTAAGTAATTAGGCAATATTTGTTTATGGTCGTGTTTATAACCTGAATGTTTCGAAGTTGTTTTGAGAGAAATCTGTTTAAAATCTTTCAAATAAAGTTCGTAATCTCGTGAAAATTTATGTCTGTTTTCTCGAATCAATGTTATTGAATAGTGATTATATTTTAATAGTTTCCTGTGTGAAGGTTAAAGAAAAATATTCATGGTCATTTACCGTTTAAATTCGTTGATACTTTTTTCGAATGCTTTTCGAAACTGGAATTGATATAATTATTAACGCCCAATAATCGATAAAAGACAATAACAGTAAAGCAATCATTTCTTCGAAATCGATTTTCGAAATAATAAATTCTCAAACGATAATCAAAATGTCAATTTTGTTGCTATCTAACGATATTACCAAAATTCTTTTGCTATTTAATTCTTAATCTAACTAAATAATTGCAATTAGTTTAGGATGTATTTAATGATAGATGTCAAAGATATTATTTATTGTTGTACAAATTCCGTTTAGCGTATGTTCAAAACGGAGTCTTAACAAATGAAACACATTTAGTTGCCAAGTATCAACTAACAAGCAGGCTTATAATTTTAGTTCAGGAAGATGGGCCTGGATCATACGCTAAATCATATTGTCCCCTTATTATTATACGAGTAGTTTATGACTGAGGGGAGGGGAAACCCATTCAGTGCTCTACATTAGTCATTTGCGGATGTTATGATAGTCAAATTTAAGTGGTGCTGGCAACAGTTATGTTAGAACACATTTGCACCTTACTAGTTACCCATAATAAAAGTCTAGAATGAGGTTGACGACAAGAAACCCACCCTAATCCCTAAAGTTTAACTACAATGGGAGGTGCCATTTCAAAGGTGTGGAATATAGACATTGTCCGGTCAACATTATATAAGGCACCCAAAGCAAACACCGGTGGAGTGGCGCGGCCCGATATTTTACCTATAACGACCACTCACATGTGCTTTACCCAGCTTTCGCCTACACTTAGGCGGTCTTGTAAAATCCCTGAAGTGTTTTAGTGCAAGTAAAATTCACGTTTCCTGCATTCGTCCACTCTGACGACATTTAAATGGGCAAGTTAACGTTGCGGAGAGAAACAAGTTTTACGACAACATAAGTTTGTCACTCTATACTACGCTAACGCTACCAGTACATTTAAATTATACATTATGTTTTCCATTTATTCTGAATGATGTTAGCATAATTTTGGTACGATCAACATTAGTATATTTTAGCATTTTAATAACTCCGCCGCTAAGAGTCTGTGTTTTGGGGTTGACAGTATTGGTTCGCTTCGCCTTAATTGCTGGCTTTGCGTACTGCACAATGGATGTATATCTAATATACATTCAGATCTCGCTCAAGTCACTGTTAGATTAAAGCTTAAAGGTCAGGAAGCCTTTCATTACATAACAGCATGTATCTAGATAGTACGTTGCAAACAAATACCGATGTTTTAAACTTGTAAGATACTAGTTTGAGATTCGAATTCATGTAATTTCTCTTATCGGTATATCCAATGGATTTTCCGGTCTATTTTCATGAAATTCGCTGGACGTATTAGAATGACCCATTTTAGCGGGAGGACAGACGTTACGGATGCATTATGCAGTAGAAATAAATTATCTCATATTTAAAAGTTTTATATCAGGGACCGTTCGAGTATTTCATTTTGCATTTCGACATTCAGATGTAGATTGCAGATGCAAATGACACTACGATATGATCTATATCGTGGTATAATTTAATATTTAATTTTCTCATTGTTCTTGTGTGCGTGTGCGTTCGTGATACGAATATATTGGTATCATTTCTCTTATCATCATACGCTTTGCCGCGTTTTTAGCAGTTATTGTCTAAGCAATCTATTCCACATATTATAATCATTTTAAAATTGGAGTATGAATCATTGAACTGTGTTTTTGAGTAGGTACTTTGATGCCAAAGCAAAAAAGCAATTTGCAATTTGTATTTGCATTTAATTCAAATCGATCTGATTTTTTGCAAGCTAATTCTATAAGTGCAGTTTACTTGTACCGATCGAATAAACGATAAACACTAGTAATAAACATACAATATTATGGTCGAACTACAATGTTCCAGAAATCGTATGCTAAAGCTTCAAAAGCACCAGCGTCTAAACCGCTTCAGAATCTCTATTTACGTCATAACACCAAACATCTCTATGTTGCTCGAAACTCTTAAAAGTATGAAAACTACTTTCTCTAAAAGGTTCTATCCCCTTAAATGTGTCATGTAGGACACCGTCTCTTCTGAAAACATTAGAATAACTGCCCTTAAAATATGACCGTTGGCTGTCGCAGACTACTCGTATACATAAACCTTTCTTATACGACAAAGGTTGTCTGGAAGAGATCACCGATTGCGATAACACAAACGTATGTGTGCAATAAAGAGTATTCTTATTAGTCGTCTCCGGCGGCATTGGATACAATCTCGCTATTTCAGAATTAACTAAGCCTGTTCCACTTTCCACAGTAAAATGTCTACACAAAAATATTTATTCGGACTCGACATTTTTGGATACATTTGACCTCACCTCGTCTCGCCTATAATAAGATAACTGTGTCGTTTTGGCGTGGACTCGCTTTATTGACGCAATTCGAAGTATTACCTGCGCTATACCCCTGTGTGTTATATTTTCGCTTCATTACAAATTGAGTGTAGTTCATACGTTTCTGTAAGTACGCAGTTAAATATTGGTATAAGATCCCTCTACACACCTCCAAAATAAATAGACGGATCTTAATATCGAAGTATAGTAGGGGCATATCCTTAAGCTGTCTTCGCTGGGACGTGTGGTGTGGTAGTACGCGCCCCACGTACAAGTTAATCCTCGCATGTTCTATATTCATGTCAGTATATCATGAGTTTCGGTTCAAGAGATTAACCTATACAGTGCTCCATTAATAATTTCTACTTTAGATCTCACATCTTAGAATTTGTGTTTATATAAGTGTTAATTAAATCTAACAAAAAAGTGTAACTAATTAGCGTTAATGTGTTTGTTGAGTTAGTGCTGAGTTGTAATCGATGCCAGAATATAAATTTTTGTTTAAATCTGTCAGCGGCTGTGATATGGCCAGGCCGTGTGGCGGTGCGCTAACATTACCGCCTGACCGATCGTTATCGATTCCGTGTCATGCACTAATTTTAGAAAAATCTATGTGATCTATAAATTATAGCTTCGACACCGACGCCACCAGATCCATTGTTTTGTATTTATAAACTGATTTTATTATAGAGGACAGTTGGAGTATCAAAAACGTTTACTGTTTATATGTTTAAAGCAAATCTCTTCACTCGTTTATCTTTAAAATTCCATTCTAGCTTCTTCCTGCATATTTTTAAGAGCCGTCAATTCGCTTGCGAATTTCTGGAAATGTGAATACATTTCAATAAAGCTAATTGTGGAAATGTTTACTGGGAATAAAACGCAGAATTTGAGTACAATCGAAGAGGATTTTACTTTTATTTTTGTTCACTAGTATGATTGACGTGTTAAAATACCATTTGGATTAAATGCGTTATATGTTCTTGTCCAAATATTAGCGTTATATACGAGAGTAGAGCTATAAAATTTTCAATTGCAAAACGAATTCCATAAAAGCTCTTGTAAACTTCACTGACCTAATAAGCGGATAGACACTGTTGAATGGTTCGCAAACGTAGCCCGATGTCATTACCACAACCCTTGACAGACGGGCTGTTTATAGCTCTTAAATTATGTCAATGGAATACACGTGGATGCTGTTACTGATGTACCGCGTGATATTAGGCGCCTCTTACGAGACCTATGGGATGGAGAATGGTATATTCTTAGACAAGGATGGGTAAACTGAAACGGCACCTGCATAAAGAAGCATGACTTGTCCGTTCATGTAGGTTTTTTTGTCGTACCTTTGTAATGGCGAGTAAAATTATTCGCGTAGGTTTAACCGCGGTCTATATTAATGCGACATACCCGCTAGTTGTGGTTTATTGTATGATTATGAGTTTCCGTTGTTCCCACGCCGGGCATAAAGTACGAGCTGTGATACGCCCCAGATCGCGGCTGCTTTTTTAGCTAACTTCCTTTAATTTGGTTTGCAAAAAGAGCGAATTGTCGACACGTGTAGTCAGCTATTCGTCATCACCCGTATGTACATCCGATTTTGGTGCAGACCATTATCATACGATATTCCTGGTCATAGGAAAAACCTGGCATCATAAACTACTGAGATCTTTGTATGATTGAATGGTTAAGTATATTAGAAGGTAATACAAGAAAGTTGCTGAGTCTTAGTAATTACGGTTACATACTTATACGTACGTTTGTCTATTTACCCCAACTTTATCAGATCGGACGAGCAATGAGCATCTCATGAATTTTTGTGTTCATTGGATTGATCGAAAACATGACGATTCAAAGAGAGTGCTAGAGTGAATGGTGTCACAATTGAAAATGCACAATGTATTATTCAGAAGTCCCGGCTAGAGCGCTAATGATGCGAGCTGGCGGTATCCAGCAGACACGGTGAACGTATTTAAGCTGCAATCCATTACTTTTTACAGTTCACACTATCGATCTCCTGAGTTGCAAAAGCACTATGTGGGCTAACAAAGCTACGTGAATATACTCGGCGAAAACTGTAACCGGGACATTAGTCACTAGGATTTTAGCAAATGTTTTAAAGTTTTTGTTATATTATTATACTTATAGTATAAGTGCGCATGTATGGCGCGCGTTGGTATGTGTATGTGTGTGTTTGTTACCTCTTCACGCCAAAGGGGTGGAACGACTTCGATGAAATTTGGTATGGATTTAGCTGATAGATTGGATTAACACAAAGGCAATTCGACTTCGTTTAAAGAGGAGCTAGGCGACCAACAGCTACATAGACTTGTTTATTACAATTTCATAAGCTTGAAGACAGTTGCATTGTTATGAATGAGCGTGTTTTTAATCATTAATTTTGGTGTTCGTTGGCTCGCGCCCTGCTTCGAGTAATGAGCATCTCATTTTGTCTGCCGCCTCAAGCCGTCAGATAATCAGCGCATAAATATTTCAAAATTTAATATCTCCTGATCCTAACTCGTGACCTACTTTACTGGGCACGTTGTACCGTTACTGTCACGTCATTTTAATTGACGTCTACGGCGGGGACCAACGGGGCGTCCGCCTAGGTATCGATATACCCGATCTATAGAATTCTAAAAGAATTGTTTGTAGTGTAATTTTATTTCATTGCCCTCAATTCGTTCCTAAAATTATTTTGATTGAAGTCTGCTTATTTACGTATTTATAATACCCGGCCTGACTGTCGACTGCCCCTTTCAACCCAATTATTGGGGATACCCAAACGAAACGTCGGTTGTCAGACCTTCTCGTTCAGAAACAACTGTCATACGTTTTTGCATGACAACCGGGACAGTTGGTTTTACATATTACAGAACGTATAGCATGGCTGGGAACTTCAAAGCCCACATTTGAGACATGCCTGCGGCGAGCGCTGCCTCGCTTCATTGTAACCACTTCGGCGGTAAACCTAAACATTTAACCACGAGCCATAACAACAATAAATACATTAAATGTCTAACCTCTACGTTCAGCTTTGTAATTCAGTTTAGTTTACATTTTGATTTCGCCAATACTATTGTAGTATGATAACATTCGTTCTTTTTTATTGAACATCATTATATTATCGATGTTCGATCTCGTTGGCGATTTAAAAATGATATCCTTATTAAAGACATTGAAAACTTTTTGCCTAGTTGTTCCCGGTTTATGTAGAGCTTCGTCAGATTTTAATTAAACTTTATTGTTTCAAACTACAAACTTTTGAACAACCTGCCGATACTTTTTCATATTGATAAACTCGTTCGAGCTACATCTTGATAATGAGCAAAACACGGGAAACGCTCCGGGGGCTTGTTGCTACCATCCTACTAACATTGCTAACATCATACTACTACATCTACTACTACCGAATAAAAATAAACCTGAATGAACGATACGTGGGAATATAAATATATTTGTTTAAACATAAACTTACAATTACAAATCACGTGCAGGCTTTGTAAAATGTCATTGTTATCATATCTAAAGATATCATGATATTTTTTATTATCATCTCTTTTCATGATAGATTAAAACTGTTTTCGAGGTCAGAGTTTAGTTAAAATGAGTTCCGTGAGTTCCAACCTTTGCAACAATCTCGCTTTAGTCACCCACCGCTGCTTTACAATGCAGAAATTAATACACTATAACCGTATATAATTTGTATTGTACTCTCACGTTCAAACCAAAAATATATCTCATGAAACAGCAAGGAACAATTACTCTGCATTTTTTGGGGAAATGATGAACGATGTCCAATACCTACTAGTAATCTGAGTGAATTCTATTTATTCCATGTTGCTAAAGGTTTGTTTGTTTACAGGACCCTAAGATCCGTAACGTAGTGCTGATCGGCTCTCAAGGTTCTCTAGAGGAAAAGACTGTCACCGTATGTCATGGCGCCGATTTCGTCAACGTTACGTTCATAAATTTCTGCTGCACTAGAAAGGAAATTGCACAGGTGAGTTGCTGACTGACACAGTTAATACATTAGGAACCCCCAGCGCTATTAAACACTCCAATCTGCTAATTGCTTTGAATGTGTTTGCACGTTATGTTCCACTAACAGATTTTACTGTTAGTTGAAAAGCTTTAGACAATTTATTCTAAGCGGCAACGAGCATTTTGTTAACGTAGTATGATGAAAAGACTTGATGAGTGTTTTTAACGTGGCCTAGTACAATGTCGCTGGAATAACAAACAGTCTCACGTAGGCGAGTCCGGGTGGAGGTAGCCACACAATACTATGGTTTGTACGTTTTTGATATCTGTGCTCAACAGAGTGAACCAAATCCGCGTCGTAGGCGTAACACTGCCGCGCCAGAAGGAAAATTTTCTCTATTGCTTTGTGTTCGACGAAGCTATATTGTGTTTGTAGCGGTGAGCTCGCATACTTTGCAGTTTGCACTAATTCCCTGATTGAATTCAATTTCATTAGTTGCGGAAAGCTACAGGCTATCTAGCTACGTGTGACGGCTGGTAGCCTTTTTTGTTAGATTAAATGGATTGACTTCGTATTCAGTACAATTTATAAGCTTTACGTGTTTGAGATTTTGATCCGACAAGTTGACTCTACCATAGGGACTAGTCGAGTGTGGAATTTACAAGATAATCCGTACAACTGAATACTATTTTTTTTTTGTAAAAGTATGATCTGTAGAGTACTGGTGTCACATCTTTTTGATAATTTATAGAATTATGTCCAACCCGTTTAGCTATCAAACGAAAGCATCATAATGAGGAAAATAAATGAAGAGTCTAGATAAAAGACTGTCCCTCAAGCTTATCTTTAGGCAATGCCGGGGAAGAAAATATGAAATTAAAGTAGGAATTACTGGCTTTATGTAATATAGTATTAAAGAGATTCCGAAAAATATACAAACAGGGCCGCATGTGTTTCATAAATCATAATCAAGTCCGCTACCGGAGATTCGACATCGATTATACATACCATGCATTAATTAATTGATGCATTCGGCAAACAGATGTGTTTCATGATATATTACCTTTCGCCAGTTTTATTAATACAGATATTCAATCAGATTAGATTGTATTACCCATGCTCCGATGGAACAAACTTTAGAAAAATAGATTCTCCGTGAGTGTTTCATAGTGACAGAAGTTTTGTGCACTTGCTTGTATAGTTTAGCACTTCAGTAAGTGTGAAGACGAGTGATGATACAATGAGCCATTACAGTCGCCAACTTCAAGGAACACGGTTACGCCATGTCCTCTTATAAATATTTTTTTTACAAAGCATTGTTGCTTTTTTAAACGCATAAGTCATCGTGACGGCCCGCCTGTTAAGTTAATCCGATAATGTGTGAGCTTTTGAGCGGCAAATTAATGTGAAATGAAGCTTAGCATATTCTTTTACATGAATAAATTATTATATTAATTAAAGTCTCGCTCGTGACATTATACCATTGGATATGAATCGGAGACTGTATATGTAGGCATAAGGCACTTGGTTTCTATGATTTGCTTAGTATTATTAATAATGTACGATTATATTCCACAAGGAAACTTTGTTTGATACAAGAGTTCTGTTTAACATAATACACTGTTAGTCGATTGTTACCCTTTCGTGTATGAATACGACATGTTGAATGTTTTGACAATGTAATTAAAATTGTACCTTACTTTAAAAGCACTTAGGTGACTATGTCACGTTCCATGGCATGTTTGTTTGCTGTCACACTTACTTACATTTTATCAGAGGAGACGTTTCATGCGGTGCCCCTCTGACACATAACAGCTTTTAAATTTATGACCACTTACTTAATGTAGCGTGCTATGTAAATGCAGCCCTACTGATACTTGAAAATTTACTTCTTAACATTCCTGTCTGATGTTTCTGAATTAAACGTTAACGGTTTTTTTTAATCTGACGATTGCGGATAAAGTTATTTACAGATGTCTTGAATGATTAATGACCGATTTCGCCCAAGATTTAAGTTTTAGTTGACTTTTATGTGGGTGTGTGGTTTAGACTTTCTTTGATTCGCTCTATTAATAGGTTTGCGAATGCAGGTTGAGGTGCGGGCTTTATACAGTTTTATATTTTTGACAGCTATGGACCGAAGGCTTGTTCACGATGGCGTACAACTTGAACCAACTAAACAACCCGACGATCAAGTTTCTGGAGAAGTTACACACGAAGATCACACTTAAAGCGGACAAGTCGGGGAAGATTCTCGTTAAAAAGTAAGTACTCGAAACTTGCGTCTTCTCACTTCATGTCGAATATTTATAGTTTTTTAACGTCCGCTGATAAGGACCGTTTTATTTTATACGAGTGTTTACTTATCTATATCACATCCTTATCATTTCCATTATCCATAGTTTAGTGGGATGTGGGGGCCAATAAATATTGTCAAAACTTTAAAATGAGGTACACAAAGCAGCTTTTACGAAACGCAAGCGTTGTTGCATGCGGTGCCAACATATTTAATTACGAATCAGCTGAAATATATTTGAGTGATAACGACGTTTCATTAATAGACCTGGTTAAACAGTTTAGCTATGTAGTAACCCTTTGACTTTTACGACTTGTGCGCGAGAAGATAAACAGCTGATTTAATGTATTTATGCCGTGCTCAGCCGGACTCGCAGTAAATCGTACCCGCGGCTATTAAATAATCTCATCTTAAAACGCAGCGGTGTAAATCATTAGTGATGTTAATGAATATTGAGATGATTAGCCATTACCTCCGCGTATACTTCAATGTTAAGATCGTCGAACGGTAACTGTTTTCCTTGAGTTCATTCGGAAGTCAATGCGTTTGGGATTCCGTACATAACTTCTCACACCATAATACCCAAGCATTATATATTTTTTTCTGTCCTTGTTCTAGCGCTGTTCCAAAACTTATTGTTATCTTCACGTGAGAAATTGATTAGGAAGCGTTGGCGCAAACCGTCGTCAAACTTAAGTTGACACGTCTGTGTCAAACTTATTGGACGTTGATGTATTTACCTTGAACATTATGTTTGTTACCTATGACTTTGAAGGTGTATTGATATAAAAGAATGCATTCTGTTACCTTAAGATTGATGGCTTGAGATACTTTTGTCATCAACATAAAAGAATACCTGTGAGAAGTATCCGCTGGGGGTGATAGGGCTGATGGTAATGTAGTGTTTACGAGGCATTTCATCTCAAAAAACATGAACCTAAAGTAACCACATAAATTTCAAGGCGGTGTGTTTTGTGTCGTTTGTACTGAACCCTAAAGTGGAAGATTCTCACTGTTCATGCATAACAAACGCATGAAGGTTGTCGACTCGCCCGTTGTTCGCCGCCTCGTAAAGCCACGTTCTCACTCACCGTTCCCAGTAATTCTGAGGGAGAAAATGTTCGTTCAACCGATGAATGAAAACCCACCAAACGATAATTTTGTTCTTTTTTCAGAGCGAATGCCCGTAGTCACGTTGTAGTGAAACCAGTTTTGTTCTTTTTACTGCGAATGAACATTTGGTCTAAGCAAAATGTTCGCTCGGTACGATACTGGGACCGTAGCTTTGTTGAACAAGTATTGTTTATTTACGCGGACGCGACGTGTTTACTTGTGTCCTTTGCCACGCGTGTCGCGATGCCGGTACTTACGTGAGCTATGCCGGTTATTACACTAAAATATATCTTGAGAGGTTATTATTGTTATGTAACGTGTGTTTATATTATAATTCAAAAATTTGAAGCTGTTTGCCTTGGATGGAACAGACATCTTTTAATATCAGTAGTTTTTTTTGCCTTTGTTCGATTTGACGCGGTGTATGCGGCTGCAAGGCTCTATGGCTAGGATAGTGATAATCGTCGTAAAAGTTTAGAAAAAGATCAAAATCGCATAAAGATAAAAAAATACCTGGAAATAACCCAAAGAAATGATTAAGACAGAACGAATGGATCTCGTTAACATAATTGTTGAATGAAAGTATTTGAATATTATAAAACATTACGATGTTGACCTTCACAATATTGTTTATTTTGTCAGTAAAGAGATGCGCATGTTGCCTTGGGAATTAATGAATCATGGGTATCGCCGGCTGATTATTTTCTCGCTAAAACAATGGCTGCATTATTGAAACATTGTACATGTTAAATTATCCAATTATGTTTTGTACATTTAATTAGATACTATGTATTGTTTTTAGCACAGAAGGAATTGTATCGGTATACCGTACAATAATATCTTGGATTTAATACTTTTAATAGCAATGTTAATTTAGTGAAGTGCTTTTGGCATTGTGAGAATATTTAAGACTTAAGATTTTTGTCTGAGAGTTTGGCATTGTTCACAAGAAATACGAAAAGACTAAAGTCGGACAATTTATTAATCCCTTTAATGTTAATACTTACTCTGTCTAAAATAGATTTATATCATGAATTAGTAAGTTAACCTTCAACCGCGGCATCTCTCTAATGAGCCATGTAGACGGATGAACAAACCACTTTATTATGTCAAGGGGCAATTGTTATTTGTAGTCAAAACAAGTAATGTTACGAGTGTCGCGCGGTTACGTCGGCACACTTGACATTTGACATTAACCACCATGAGCCTGTTGACAACGGCCCTCCTAAAACACTGATCGATAAAAATCCTTATAAATAAAACAGGAGCCTCATAAATTATAACAAACGTATGTATTTTTTACAAAGTCTTCAGTTTACTTAGAAACGGAGGAAGCTTGTAGACAGTATTTTGTTTTTATTAGCTGTCATGCTGTATAATAATATCGTCAACAAAGTAGCAAAGAATGTTGGGACAGCAGAAGTGGTTTACAAAAACGAAATTATACTTTTCGTAATGGGAATCGAGCGGAATGGTCCATGGTAAAGTTAAAGTAATAACTCTACCATCGGGCACAGTGATTACAATAATGTTCTTTTTGCGATGATACAATTTCGGTGTTGTAAATTGTTGGACTTTTTCAGAGCCCTCATTATAAATTCGTACACTTGATATAGATTTCGTATTATCCAAATAACGTGAGTACTAATTCCTTCCTATATCCTACCGTTCGCAACGCTTGTAAATATTTTAGTCACGACCTTTCGATTACCAGCCCGATTACGTAGTAGACAGTGGATATCTCTACTCTCTTAGGCGTAGTGAACTAACCCGCCGATTAAGGACAGTATTCATTACACTTAATAAATGTAGGCGTTTCCATTTTCCACATTTGTCTAGATTTACCCTTTATGACCTTAATTTATTTATCGGTTTAGATCGGCTGCGATTCAAATGTCACCCACACTGTATAATCAGTTTCTGTGACTACAGCTTTACTTGTGTACTATCACAAAAGATAAAGGGAAAGCTTTACGTACACCTCTAATTTTTTAAGCAATTTTATTCTAAGAATGAAAGCTGTAACCTTAACCGTTTCTAGGATAACAGGAAAAGGATATAAGTGAGTAAAATACTAATGTGATATTTTCCTTGACCCAGCATCGTGAAGCTGCTAGCACAGAACAAAGAGGATAAGAAGCGTGTGGAGAAAGCCCTCAGCGAGTCTGGTCTCCCCACGGGGAAGAATGACACCATCAGCCAGTGCAAGTTCCAGTTCGAAGACTTCTTCGCCTTCTATAAGAACCTCACTCAGAGGACTGAAGTGCAGAAGATTTTCAACAATCTGTAAGTGATCTGTAAATCCATTTTTTTTATTCGTTTAAGATTGACATTATTTTTTTGTGAATATTATTAGATAGGTTTTTTTTTCTGACAAGGACATTAAATTGTCAAGAAGCTATGAATAGAAATTAAGTCTGACGTCATCGCTTGCTTTAATTTATGACACGTAGTTACGTTACTAGTGCCCACTCCTTAACGTTGAAGCATCATTATCTTTATCAATTGTTTTTCTTCTGGTCAATAAAAAACGGGTCTAATATTTTTGAAAGTCTATTTTATGGGCTAAATAGATATATTTATACTTATACCCATAATTACTCGGTCAACTTTCATAAGCAATTATTGACACGGATTCCTAGAAGAGACACTAACCGTGTAAAGTAAGTACCAGTCATTCGTTTTTTTTTACGAAATTGAATTATACAAAGAGCAAATTCCATAGTTTATAAAAACTTAAGCAATTTGTATGAGGTTAAATACAGTCACATAGATACATGGTATTCAACCTTGTACGTTGTACATGATATCTAATTAGTAAATACTTATTACCTTTTTACATGAGAAATTAACACTCGTGTGCTAATCATGATGTTGACATATTTCGGAGATCACGACTTTAATGTTGGCTGTTTAGGCTCGATATTAGCGATGTCAAGTTAGATATTGTTATAGTAATTTTGAATTTCCTATTGTAATTTCTACGTCAAGATGATGTTTAGAAAATCTGAACTGATCTGATCTATTCAATATTAATCGCGCAATACGAGAGCTTTGTATAAACGAGATGGCGCTACGTGTAGTGTGATGTGTTGTCTCATTCCCTTATTGGTAATAGGGTATTTTACTAAATCTGCTAATATAAATTAGTCGGTCAGATATATTTCCAAAAAAAATATATTTAAAATTTTATTAGAATTTTAAAAAGTAGATAAGGAAGACAATAAGCACTTAAATATGACAAAGGGTAAAAAAAATACGTGCTAGAAAAAAGCTTACTAGTCAGTGACGGCACACGAGATTTTAAATACCCGTCTTCTTCATTTTGTGTTAACTAAATAAATAGAAAAATACGTATCCAATATTTTTTTTAAAATCTGTCTGACGGGCTAAACAGTTATTTTAGCTAAATACCCTATTCTGCTTGAAGCTCTCATATTAAGTGCGCAGTCTCCGTAAAATCTTTCGTAACGATGTTTAGGATAAACTACTACGGGGATACGCTAAGCGTTTTAAGAAACAGAATCGATTTATTCACATCCCAAGAGGATCTCCTGCAAATTTCATTATTAAACGTAACACTTTAATAAGTTATTTAAGCTGAGTAATAGAATATTATATGAAGTGTAAAATATATGGACCGTTATTATTATCGCGTTTATCCTTTCAATTGGTTATTATAGTGCGTATTTTAAATAGTTATTTAAAGAGGTAAATTGTATTTTATTTCCACAAAGATAAATTTATAGTAGAAAATAATGAATAAGCATAATTTAATATCTGTGTTTTATTTTAAATAGTACTTTGCGTGGGAATGAAAATATACTTTCCTTTCCATGATTAAATAAAAAAACGAATATGGAACAGTCATTCTATGTCACTTACGGATGAAAAGGGATGATCTATTCTTAGCCGAGATTCGGAAACCCCAATTTGATTACTAGTATACGAATATTAAACATATTATTATGTATATTATACAAACGATCTTTGTTATACGCCCCATATGCATTCACAGTTTGACAAACTCAATTAAAAATGGCTTTCCGCCCTTGAATAGCTATTCTAGTTGAATGTTTCGAAGTTAATCACAATTTCACAAACTTTGGAACGGGTTGCGACTAACTCATGACCTTTAAATCAATATCAGGAGTTAGCTTGTTGCCGATTCAGTTAATATTGTCTGGATTTCTAGAAATTTCGTTTCGATTCGCGTATTAGTAATGTTTATACTGTATTGCGTACTATACTCAGTTTGTTTTTGTACTTTAAAAGGTAAATAATCTTGTCATGTATTTTTGTCAGTTTTAAAATAAACCAACGTAAATGAGATGTAAAGATTACTAAACAAGTCAACGAAATTTCATTAAAAATCAGGCTGTAATGACAAACAATAGTAAAAATATAAATGGATTAAAACTCAGAGTTCGATCCGATTTCTTTTCAACCCTATTGGCCCTATTGGCCCTATAGCCTTTCTCAGTAAATAAGCTATTTATGTTAGACAAAAATACTTCAATTATTCGTAAGATTAACGCGTTGAAATAAATAACTTTGTATTTGCTTCTGATTTCAAGGTTTAGCATTCTCGTTAAACTATTGTCAGTCTGTAGCTATTCAGTATTTAATGTGACAGACAAATCATACTACAGAAATAAATCTTTTATAATAATATGTTTATGTAATAATAGGTAGTCCGCAGATATTATGTTTAGAATATATAATGTATTTCTGCTCTTTATTTGGTACTCAGTCTAACCTTGACTTTAAATTGAATAGAAATATTTTACTAGTGTTTTTTTTCTTATTGAAACTATTTATTTTTATTAAAATCTTTTAATATCCAGTTTTTTTATCTGCCTTTTATAAAACATAAATGGAACCCTTTTTTTATTCACACTTTCGTCACAATCTTGTGAGGTGAAGCAAGTAATTTGAATGTTTCACTATTTTTCGTTATAATTACATAGCATTTAGCGCTCCATTAGTTCTCTTCAGCAGTCTCAAAATAATAAGTTGCGTATTCATTATAAAAACTATAATTGCTACCGTCTTAATACTTGTCACGATTTGTATATTCACGCATCGTTTTGAACATCGCACGTCTATTTTTGTATGTTATCTAATAAAGATGTTTCAGTAAATGTAGAAATATGAAGACTATAGGACTGTTGAATAAAAACTTTTTTCTATGCGACTGTGTATTGCATTTATTCCTGTCTGTTATTTAGCTAAGAACGTACATTAGGATACGTACATATTTAGGGCATAGCATGAGTGTCTGGAGGTAAATAAAGCTATTCTAGATACTACATTATGTTTTGTGGATTCGTCCGTGTGGACTTTAACGAAGCAAAAACTAATCGCTGCTATTACTTTTGATTTACACTTACGACGAAACGACGAAATTTTATGAGATTGTTAGTTGTACTGTGCTTTAAAACTGACAGATAATTTATATGTAGATTGGGGATCATTTGGTTTAATATGTTTACCTACTTGTTAATTTTTATTTAAGTACTAATTCTTCTGTAGATATGCGTATGTGACAATGCAGTCCCCCTAAATGGCTGGACCGATTGGAATGACTTTTTTTATGTAATCTCGTGGCGTCCTGAACGCGACGGTTTAGAATCAACAATCAGTATGTAATATGTATCTTGAATAGCTATTTCTATCCTTTTAACAAGACGGAACTTCATTAGAACCAAAACAACTACTCGAGCTGACGTACTGAAGTGGTAGTTTATCAGACGATATAATTGCGATGTGTACGGACAGGCTGAAGGCGACGCTCCGCTGAGCCACTGCTATAATAACCCTTTTCCTTTATTTGTTAAACCACTACATAAATAACTATACTCACCTCATTATAGAGCATAAATAGAAGTACTAAATACAATTTTAATAATGTATGTACTCTTGGGATGGGTAATGTTTAATTGTGTAGGACTAGCCCGTGTCTCTTATTTTACCCTTGGGAGTCTTTTGAAAATTAATTAGTTAAAACGTAAATTATAATCTTTTATTTCTAATTTCAATTTTAAACAATCGTAAATGAAATGTCATCATAAAAATATTTTTATACTAAAGAGGTTCTCGACACAATTTATGGCTGATGAAATATTATTGATAGTAACTATTATAAAGATGATGAAATATGAGGATTTTTTTTCTGCATAAAAATAAAAATCTAATACGATAATACCTCTGATGTTATTCTAGTCCGTGATTACCGTTGCACAGGTAAATATAATATATATAGAACGGGTAAATATCGTGTACTATAAATAGAACGAATCAGCTCCCGTGAGAGGTGTTTTAAAAAGGTCGCGGGCGAGCCGGCGGGCGACAATTAGTTATAATTGTTCGGGTTGCCGGGTTGCCGGGTCGCGTTAACCTCATCAACCATTTGACTCGGACATAAATCACAATTGTACAGCACGTACGACGTCGATACATACCTACACTACAACATCAACGAAATATTACATGGTTGTCTATGTTTTGATTTAATTGTAATTTGTTCATTCGTTTGATTAGTGCGATGCGTTTGTTGTTTATTTTCGTAGTGTGAGACATTGTCGCAAGCTTACAATTATAGATTTGTAATAGGCGGATGACTCAAGATACTTTCCTTGATTCGTTCAGGAAAACCGACAAAACTATCAGTTTATGTTTTGTAAAAATGTTATTTGCATATTATGATAAAATATAACCCATTAATGGAATGATATTGGTGATTCTTAGTATAAGAATGTGTGTGTTCGCCATGTTTATGTATATTTCGCATTATACTAATGACCATTCGTTAGATGGTTAGAATTACCGGCCATTTCATCTCTTGCTTTTTCCTTGTAGAGATTGGCTACACTTTCGACCTATATTTGTGTTCATGAATATAAATATGCGTAAATGTAAGAGTATACTAACGTATTTGTATATATTAATGACATTTTTCTATATTGTGGTACATACCACCTTATTTAATATACTGGGTACTGGGTGTCTACTACTTTAATGTTCTACATCACGTTGAGAAATATTATGATAAAAAAAAAAAACGGTAGTAAAGTGCGAGTTGTTCTCGCGACACTGAGGTTGACGCAAATAACCAAGTCAAACCAAACGGTTGGATGACAAATTGGTGACCATAACAACCGTATCTTAAACTTGATCTTTATTTTTAGTGGTTTTTGTTAGATATAGTGGCTAAAGAAAAACTATCTCTATAAAAATAAACTGTGTAGCTTTCACGGTTCATGAGAGACAGTCTGAAAGATCGCGTACTCTCAGTCATTTAGTTCCGTGTTAATCTTTTTGGTATGAAGCCCTAGAAAATATTATTTAAATAAACGAAATCTGAAAAATAAACTAAACCTTTAAAGTAGCGTTACGTGTAGTACGGTAACGTAAGGTATCTGTTGACTACTTCGTGTTCAGAATCTAAGCGCTAGTACGAAATATCAATACATATAACACATAAAAAGGTCACTCATCGCCGCCCAAAACCTTGAAAGGGCAAACACCACAGGAAATTCGCACGCTACAGATAACATCAGCTGGTTCAAGGCAAGTCTGATAACGGACAATTTGTTTTCAGAACGGACGGCAAGCCGCATCTGTCCGCCAACCAACTGGTCGAGTTCCTCAACGTGGTACAGAGGGACCCGAGACTCAACGAGATCCTACACCCTTACGCCGACTTGCAACGTGCCAAAGACCTCATAAAAACTTACGAACATAATAAATATCATCAGCAACGCTCTCAACTCACTTTCGATGGATTCTTAAGGTTAGTCAAACCTGTTATTCAAATGAAGACGTAATAATACGGATTAACATAAACTGGATTGTTAGGTAATGAAGAATATTTTGTATTATAGTCAAATTTTTGTTCCTCGTCTTTTATTAATTGATTATAATGAGGTTTGCATTTTTGAATAATTGCCTGTTCAAGATCAACGTCATATGTATGTTTAAATCCTAGAATCCTCGTCAATCATCCTAGTATAATATATTGCTTATATTATACTTAACGTAGTCTCTTGTTTTGTGCATATGAATGTGCCGCTTTATTTATATTGATTTTAGGGTCTATTAAAATGATTCCATTTCCATTTTGATTTATTGGTTAGTAGGCTGTGTTGTGTCAAACACATCTTGAAATATTGAAATTGTAGTAGTCGTAGTAAACAGGAAAAATCCATAATCGTTTTTTATAATTTGACAGGTAGCTTTCAAAGTGTTTTCTTATACAGAAACAGGCTCAAAATAGAGTTCTCGGAGCTGTTCCGAACACAATAAGGAAAAGTTATATTATTGACTCTGTCTCATGTCAAAATTATTTGATTTTATCCTAAAAGAAGTTTTGGGAAATAATGATTGTGAAAGGTCAGGAATACCCTATCTGGAACTCAAATTTTTGTTAATGTCATAAGTTTTATCTTATGTATTGATCAAATTAAAACACTACAAACTGATAAGTTTATGAAGGACCGAGTATGAAAACTATATATCACAAATGAGAACAATGAGTAAACATGTTATCATTGAAATAAAACCTATCAATAAGATAATATAATAACAACAGGTGATTCACAAAGTAGTCCAAAGTAATACACGTATCTAACGATAGTACATTAGCACTTAGTAACCGTGTGAACAAACGAATGTAGGAATAAATTCCTTGACGCTTCCAGGTTTCTAATGTCGGAGGACAACCCGATAGTGGCGCCGAACAAACTGGACCTGTGTGATGACATGGAGCAGCCGCTAGCACACTACTTCATCAACAGCTCACACAACACGTATCTAACGGGCCATCAGATCACCGGCAAGTCTAGCGTCGAAATATATCGGCAGAGCTTGCTGGCTGGATGCAGGTGGGTAACTTTATACTGTATAATGATGAGTGAGGGTTTTTAAAGGGCCTGTCGCACATGCCCGTCAACGTCCCTGCAACTCCTGCATGCTAGGATCTTTATTTAAATTAATGAAAATCATTGAAACACTTAAGCTTGGTGTCCTATGGAAATCGAGCAACTGTCTTGGAAACCGGAACGAAATTAATCAGAAATATGTAAGTATATTCCACTTCCCTCCATAGCAAGCGGGAGACCACTTCCCTCAATAGCCCGTTGTAGCAAAGAAAGGATTGACAACTGAGTTAGCCTCAGTTTTCTGAGGTTCTACCAACCCGTCATAAATAAATATTGTTATGGTTGTGTAAAAGCTAGACAGCGTAATACATGCAATAGAGCGGTGTCTCTCATTCACACCTGCACTTAAAGACGATGCGATACTCCCCCAGTTGGCCTAACACTACACACTTCTTAAAGCTAGGATGATGCGCTTTTGGAAGAAAGGTGCCACTCTTTGTCGCGATAGTAGGCTTCTAAATCGGTGATGAATTTCGAAGTCTGGCTTCAGTATTAGAAGCTTTTTGATAAAAGTATGAGTGGAGGCAATAAAAACAACGAGTAAAATTTTTCCCCTTAGACAAAGTAACATACCGTATGTATTAGAAATATGTTCGTGATAATAATAACGTGATGTAAGGACAAAGTGCTATGGTAACAATCTTAGTATTTTGAGGAGTTTTTGTGTCGTTTCGTTCTTGAATTATTTAATTCCGCGAAGGTTGATAAGTTATTGTAATATGTACCTTAAGCTAATGATTTAAGATTCACGTGACCCGTCACAATTATAGAATGCGATGGCCATGAGACCGCTTCCTTGTATTTGTTATAAACGGTCTAGACTATTCGAAATCTTTCCAAGTTATATTTTGCGATAGGTATATTTTCACATAAGGTATTATTATTTTCTATTGCATCGGTCATTATAGCAAACATCACTCGTACTCACATACAATCGCACGCTCACTCCCGCGTGTCTTGTACACAAACTAAGATTATGTATTCTTCTTAATATTTACTTTCAATCTATTTGCTATAATCAAAATATCCGCATACTCCGCATAGTTCAGTACAGTTTTATCAAACGATGCAATGCCATTGGCAACTAGGAAATTCCATTTCATCTTTGCCGTAAAGTTATCCACAGATTTCTCGATTTGTTGTACAATTTCGTTGATAGAGAACGCCAGTTGGCAACAAATTGGCTTGACCTTATTGCTACATTTTATCTATCGATATTTCCGAACAGTAATGTTGATCCGTACTTTTCTAAACATTTACTCGATTGTTTGATGGCGCTCTAAGATCGGGAATCATCGCGAATGTAAGCACTTTTATCTAACATATTACAATCGAAGCAGGTTGTTAAAAATGTATTGTGTGTAAACCTGATTGATCGGTGTTTGTGTATAAGTTAATCCGCCGTTCGAACTTGTTGTAGCACTAATTACGTTGCTATCGAATCTAATTTGTTTATAAAAATATCTACACATAATATTTCCAATGCGTTTTTAATAATAAATCCAATTAGAGCGGTATCGAACGCCCGGCTATCGGTATTATCGGTGTGAATCGACCTTAATTATCATGTTAGCTTATGAAAATGTATGTTAATATTTAGATACAGGTTTGACATACGCACATAATATTTTTGGACAAATCAATTCAAGATTTTTTGTTATTTATTGAGAATACAACTTTTCGAAATCGTCTTCGATCATTTACTTGTAAAAAACCTCCTTTAAAACTTTATAATAATGACTTAATAGATAATTTTAATATGCAGCTAATTACTTTAAAATGCTACCAAATGCGCTGTATCCTTTACATAAATATCATTTTAGTGTGAATTGTCACATAAAACGACTATTAGTTTAATTGATAATGTTTTCAATTCATTTCTATAACTATCACTTAGTACACACATTTAAGATTGTAATCTTCACACAAAAATAATGAGAAATGTTTCACTCAGATGCGTCGAGCTGGACTTTTGGAACGGCCGCACGGACGAGCCGGTCATCGTACACGGATACACATTCGTTCCTGAGATCAGCGCTAAGGAAGTGCTGGAAGCGATAGCCGAGAGCGCGTTTAAGACGTCAGACTACCCTGTGATACTGAGTTTTGAGAACCATTGCAATCCGCGGCAGCAAGCGAAGATCGCCAACTACTGCAGAGAGATTTTTGGAGATATGCTACTCGATAAACCACTTGATTCACACCAACTTGAACCTGGTAAGTTGAAGTAAACATGTCATAAATTATTTACACTGATTGATAGAGATTGAAATTTGTCACACCTATAACGATTAGAACATCTATTTCTTGCACAAGAAAATTTTACCCCATTGTGAATGTTAACTGATAGTTCGTAGCGTAGTAAAGCGCGTGCAACACGTGGTGGAAGTCTTAAATCTGATGCTACAATAAATATGTATATATTTACGCTATTTTTAGCGTTGACGAATGTATTAAATAATCGTCACCATTTTATCTTAGTTAAGGTTTTCATAAATAATGACTGACAACTGATTTACAGTTGCCATGATTACTACCAGAACTAGACTTAAAAAATGCTCGTTATTTCATTATCTGAGTAACTCTGATTTCCCTTCACATTTGCTTATATGTGAGGTATCAACGATGATGGCATGTAGAAGGTACGTAGGGCAAGAGGTACTCGCATAAAAGAAAAATAAAACAATAATAAGTATGCATTAATGTTTTACAACATAATGTCCCTGTTTTAATAAATATAGCTATGTTTATCAAGGACCGTGCGACATGTCTGAGCTCTTCTAGAAACTAATCTAGGTACATGACTAATAATATAGATTTACGACTTTACGCCAGACGAAATATAAGCCTTTAAATTAATATTTAGTCTAGCTTTCATACAGTGAAAATAACGGTGTTTGTTTTGGATTAGAATTATCAATTGAAGTAGTTATACGATGCGTGTTGTTTGACTGCATTATGTCGGGAAGTTGTAAAGCTGGCACGCGTGCGTAACGCGGCGCAGAAGTAGGGGGGGGGGGGCAGCTCGTAAGGTAAACGATGAGCGCGGTATACCTCTCGTATTAAAGATGGTGTTTAAGATTCGATAGACTGTTTGCGTTCAACGCCCATTAATCTTTCAGCCGCACCGTCCAAACATTATAGGGTGTGCATCAAATTTATTGAATGATTATGAAGAGCAATTGATTTTAATTTGATTTTATCGATGGAAATGACGTATTACGTGTCTTTCGGCAGGCTTTTATTTATGGTTTTGATTAAGCACAAGGATTTTTAACACATTGACCTTTATTTGGTATACCGATGACGCAAATCGAATTGTCAGCTATTTCTAAAGTTTCTAGTATTAGAATAATTAATGTGATAGTCTATTTGGTCCCATTGACGCAGCGCGGCTCTCGGCGCTCCGCACTTTGAAGTTGGTCCACCTGCAGTATTTAGGTTGGCGATCAACCAAGCGTCTGCCGCCTCACGCCATGTAAACACTATGAGACAGTTTGTTTTCACTGTATCACGAACTGCCACTGGTTCAAACGTATACTTTGTATGTTGTTTTAATCGGTCCTTGACTTTTAAGGCGTGCTTACGTTTATTAGGTTGAACTGATCGAGTAAATATATTACTATTTAAAACGTACATCGACAGACATGCGTATTTCGGGCGTCGCATTGAAGCGTATAGCGCTTTGGTGTGAACAGATATAAATCATTAGTCAATAAACGTGTCCGTTCAACTGGGGTTTTAGGATACTGACATTTTATTACCGAGTATAGGTTTTTAAACAAAGCTTCGTATTTATGAGTTCGGATCTAAGAACTGTGTCAGAAACTTATGTTTTTATACACACATTAATACACCATTTTGTTTTCGTGATGATAAAACAAATTAGTTTTATGGCCTGTAATAAATTAAATATCTTTTGCGGTCACAACAATCATCAACAGTCATTAGTTGATTGGAAAAGTTTCTACCTCTTCACCTCCGGTCCGGTCAATGTTATTGCATGATGTTTTGATAACTATTTGAATAATGGTTCTACCACCGTGTCAGCTGATTAAGGACACCGGTTGAATCCGAAGCTATGTAGTCGCGATCCCGATAAGTACGGGAGATCGAACGAAACAAAGTGAAAGTTATCCTACTTACTACTAATAATTATAAACGCAGAAGTTTCTATGTATAGGAATATGAATGAATGTTTGTTCCTCTTTCACCCAAAAACCACTGAACGGATTTAGACGAAACTACATTACAACACACAACAACTACACAACTAATACATTTATCCCGATTTTAGATTAATAGCTTGTCCACGTGCAACAGCTACTTAAATACATTTTGTTGTAGGAGGGGAACTGCCTCCGCCTTCGATGCTTCGCAACAAGATCATTATAAAGAACAAGAAGAAGCACCACCATCATCACAAGAAGGATGACTCCGTCGCGTCCGAGGAGAGCGAGCCGCGTCCGGAGGTACCGCAGGGGAACGGAGAAGTTATTGCAGCTGCTGTTAGTATAAATATCTTATTTACCTACTGTTATTAATACTGGGAAAAATGAAAAAGTAAAGTAGGCATTTGCCCAGCGTGTATGAAGGATTATAACGCGGATGACGTAGCACGGCGGTTCAGGTTTTGTCAGTAAGAATCTGACACTACCCATTTCGTCCCCCGAGGGAGTGGGTGTTCATGAGGATACCCCCGCCTACCGAAAAAAAAGGCATTTGCCCAGCATTAGTAAAGTTGACTTATCCGAATGTCGGGGAATAGATTTCCGCTATCTTAGAGTTTGCTACAATATTTTAAGCTTATTGCATAAACCTATCGTATCAAAGCAATCTTAGCTGCAAAAGTAAAGGAACACAAAGATATTTATTGAACTCAATGACAGAATAACATCTTATAAAAATATTAGGTGTAAGGCCAATATTTTAAAGTATTGTTTTCCAAAAATCTTTTAGTAACGAAACACTATTTCGAAGAATTTAACAATGAACATCTATGTAGGAATTAGTTTATAGACGAGATAAAAAACTAGGCGCAGTATTTAGTTGTTTTATCGTTACAATTTATCGTGTTTGTTAGAAATATTTATCGTATGATAATAAACCATGCCAGCTGTATCCTACTTACACGTCGATTTATGATTTCGGCAGTTAATCTAAAAGAAAATATTATCGATTTCCTTCCTGCTTTACTCTACAATTACGGCTTTGCATGAGAATCAAATCCTGTTTCCTTTTTAATTAGCTAATTATATGTATATAAGCTCTTATCTAATGGATTTTTTCCGTTAATAGGCTTTGCAATTACTTTGAAATTCCTTTCTATATTTAGATTATGAGACGGAAAGAAATTTGGAAACAGTCGTTTTTTATATTGAATTATTAATAATTCAATATAATAGTTCTACTAAAGAGATAACACTAGCTTTTATTTTATTTTTATATTAATGGCCGCAATCGCATTTAGCTCAAACATAGTTTCATCATCATCATAATCATTATTGAGAAGTCTCTGGGAATCTTAGGGAACTCACGGGAAATGGTTGCAGTAAAACCACGTTTATTATGAGACAAACTTAGACCTGTTGCACCACAAACAATAAAAAATTGTAACGTGCCACAGATAATAAAGACTCACCTATGTCACAATCGTTTTCATCATCATCTTCATCAACGTCATTATCAGCCCTTGCAACACTGCACTTCATAGAGCAACACCTTTTTCTCGCCATTTCTCCCGTGCCAGCCTCATCCATACCATCTAAACATTATCATCAGCAACCCATACTCGTTCACTGCTGATCATAGGCCTCCCCAATTGCACACCATCGAGATCTGTCTTCGGCTGCTCGCTATCAAAACATAGTTTACATATATTTCTATATCTTTATAACATGCTACTTTGTCACCAGCTCACACGTCAAGGGTCATCAGAATCATCGGACTCGGAGAGTTCGTCAGGCGAGGAGGAGGCGGGCGGCGTGGACAGCGCGGTGGGGGAGGACGCGCGCGAGACTCACGCCGGCGCAGAGATCTCCGCGCTCGTTAACTACGTGCAGCCCGTACACTTCAGCTCCTTCGAGAACTCAGAGAGTGAGTAACTGCTCAACTTATTTGCGGTACTTCATGCTTTTTGTTGTAAATAACAAACTTATGAAATGACAAAAACTGCTTCAAATAATACGTTAGCTACGTATTGTATTATATTGATGTTTCAGTTTCAGTGGGACATTCATAGGCTAGTATTATTATTACTATGATTTACTTTAGGATTTTCCTAATAAATGTCAAAATCATAGAATCCAACATTTCTGTAGAATATTAATGCTAATTCACAAAACTAATTTTGACCGTATAGGAATATTGTCTGGAATATTTTTAATCACATACCTTTTTCCTGTATTGTCAGAACCTGAAGACAATAGACGATCTTATAATTTAGTTACAAAAATGATATTAATTAACTTTAAATGTGAAATAATGTTTAGAAAAGAACCGTTTCTACGAGATGTCTTCGTTTGATGAGAAACAAGCCACGACTCTGCTGAAGGAGCGCCCCATAGAGTTCGTGAACTACAACAAACACCAGTTGTCGCGAGTCTATCCCGCGGGAACTCGCTTCGACTCCTCCAACTTCATGCCGCAGGTAAGACAGATATAAATATTTCGATTCTCGATTGCTTCATAGAATACATTATTAAATATAGATTTTACTACTTTGTAATAAAGGTGACAATACTATCAAGTTCTCCTAAAGTATTGTATTTAAACGTATTTCTGTAATAATCATTTTTCTCCAGGAGAAATATATTTTTGTTGGTTTACCTTCGCTATCGCCAAAGATAACATCATCTATAAAATTAATTAACACCTAAGAGGCCATTTGTTTATGGCTTTATTAATAACACACTACTAGAACAAAGGTGATATTAGAAGTTACTTTAATTTGATACTCCTATTTTGTTGGATCAAAACAAATACAATGATCGTTTAAAATAAACGTTGTCATACAGTTTCAATAGAGTACTTAGTTGTAATAGCCTTTTAGTACGATTAGTATATCGATTTTTAATCGGCTACCCAATTGTACAAGTATGGGAAATAAATTGGTTTTATTATCTTCCAAGAATTTATATACATTACCTGTTATATTTTTAAATCTAATGAAAGAGACATCTAATAACATAAACGTTTCATTTACGGATAGATAAACAATAAAATCAGAGGCTCTACCACCACGTCTTAAAGCAATATTACTGTGATTGTTGAAGAGAGACAGCGCAATACAACAAATTGCGCCATCTCTTTTCCGCTCCCGCAATAAAAAACGTGGTTGTTCACCCCCTGTTGTTAAATGGAATGACTGTCATTATTTGTTATTATTTTTTATAGTCTTGTGACCATGGAATGACTGTGATTAGAATCGCAGTCATTCCATGATCACAAGACTATAAAACCAATTACAGACGTTACCACGAGCTTTGTTACACTATTAACTTATTTATGTGCACGGATAGCCAAGTGGTATGAGTCTGTCTTGTTAAACCCCCCTCGCAATGCAAGGATTATAAATTCTATAGGACGAAAAATGTTTACATAAAAGATGAATAAATGTTAATTGTTTGCAAAACTTAAGTAAAACAACTAAGGAGAGCTTTGTACATTTTATGCTATGTTGTGTTTTTTTTAGTATTTTTTGTAAATTATCCAATAGATAAATGAATAATTAAAACCTATACCTCTATTTTACATACAACGTTTTAAAAATTCTGCTTTTGTCAGGTTTTCTGGAACGCTGGGTGCCAATTAGTCGCGCTCAACTATCAGACGCTCGATCTGGCGATGCAGCTCAACCTCGGCACGTATGAGTACAACAGACGCTGCGGGTATCTACTCAAACCTGAGTTTATGAGGAGAAAGGTAAGACATGTTATGATAAATACATTAACTGTCTATGGAAAAGACTCATCTTGTATTAATACTCCTTTAAATCATGTGAGATTTTTCCGATTTTAAAATAACAATGCAATTTTAGTCCAGTACCATCTTTCGAACTCATGTGTGGATTGCGAAAAAAATTCTTTATAATTTAGTATTTAGCAAAGCAGGTTTCTTTATCCCAACTGCCTTGGTTGATGGTAATGGTTTCTTATGTCGTTTATAGTCATTCATGTATACGAATAGGTTATTTTTATGTTATCAAAAATCGTGCATTACAATATTTACAATAAAGTAATGATTCCGTGATCGATACCCTCAAATTGTATTGAGTATCGAATCGAAATGATTGTTTACAAAACATCAGTGTTTGATTCATTACCACGTATTATTTACTCCGATTTGGTCCATTTTCATTCTGTTTACGTGATACTCAATTTCTGGTGCAAAATGTTTCATCTATTTTGGGTGTTTTGCCAAAATCAAGCAAACTAAAGATTTAATGCCAATTACACTTATGAACTAGTAATGAAATGTGTTAACATCTGATCTTTGTTAGATGTTTCGTTAATCTTTGGATGATGGACCTCGTGAAAGATGTACATGAACAAAGGAATGGTTGTTGATATAATGAGTAGTGGAGATGAATGAAATCAAAGTACGCTTTTCGCCAACACTAGCTGTTGCTAGTTGTCTGATAGCTATTCGAAAAATTACGTTATTCAAAGCATGTGCAAATTTGGTAAAACAATAAAGTGATAGCGGCCACCATATTTAATTTTAAGCCGACTTTAAAAAGGATGACATTCTTAATTCGGATTTTTTTTCTTTTGTTACCTCTGAACTTCGGACTGAATTAACGAAATTAATTCGCTTCCATACATTTTTATCAAGTTTGGCTCAGGAATTTTAATTCTGAAAAAAAGAAATACTCACTTTTTTATTTTAAAATAGTTCAGATACATTTTATAGAAACATCTACAATATCAATCACCATTCCAGGATCGTCGTCTCGACCCTTTCGCAGAGAGCACAGTAGACGGCATCATAGCCGGTACGCTATCCGTGACGGTTCTCTCCGGTCAGCTGTTGACTGACAAGCGCTGCGGTACCTACGTGGAAGTAGACATGTTCGGTCTACCAGCTGATACTGTGCGCAAGAAGTTCAGGACGAGAGTCGCTCCTAATAACGGGATCAATCCCGTCTATGGAGAGGAACCGTTTGTGTTTAAGAAGGTAAGCTATGAGCTACTTTGTGATTGTGATTTGGGAATTTGAACCGTAATGCTTTAAACATAAGGGCTACTATTCAAGCAAAACCGTTTATATTCAAAGAGCAAAGCCAATTGTGATCTCAGTAATTATAAAAACTAACCGTAATACTATAAAACAAAATTTAGTTTTGACTATAATATTTATATTTGGGGGAAAAGAGGCAGTTGGTTTTAAGCGGAAAAGTCTGCATTTTAAAAAACAGGAATCCGTTAACTGCTTTAGTCATGAAGAATAGCAACCGCACTGCCTTAAAAATGGATATTCATGCCCAACTTAGATGTTTGAGCAGCCCACTTCACGTCATTAGGTAAATTATCCACATAATAATTAGGTAAATCGACCTTATTGTTACTACACTAGAGACTAATGTCGGATATTTATCTGTAACGACACGTTATTTGGCCTGAAATTATCGTTATTGCTTTGTAAGTTAAGATTAATGTGTACTTTTTTTATTTGTACTGACGTTAATGGTGTTAAGGAAAATCAATCTTACGTGTTTAAAAATAAAGGTCAAAGTCACGCTTTTCTCCCGACCAATGGCAGCTAATTACCGTTTAATTTGTGACTTTAATGTGCGTATTATGGTAATAATTCCCATAGGTTTTTTATTCTAACTTTCTATAAATAAGGGTTTAACCTTGTGTCATTGTAAAGTACAAATTATGTCATAATGATCTAACAAACTTAATGTTATAAAACCTCCATAGTTATACCACTCTTTTTGTATTTCAGTAACTGTATTTATGTTTATTCTTTTGGCCTTAATTTCAACTCTAGTTATTCGTAATCATATACAATCAGCAGATTAGATTACCAAATCGTGACATCTGAGTCTGAAAATATTAATTTTTGGGTTGTTTTATTTTAATGCCGCTTTTCCGATACGATCTCATTCAGTGTTATGTATTCGATAATTCCAAATTACTTTTTGGCTTTTGATTGATTGGAATTTCCGATAAGTCGTCTAAAAACTGCATGTGCGTCAAAAGCTCGTAATTGCAAACGTAAAAGTTGTAAAAACAAGGTACTAAAATAAAATCGTCGAATCTATTGATGTGTCCTAAGAAGATGGAACCTATGAAATTACATAAGACATAGGTATACACTCTTTCTTGAACTCCTCACAGTACTTTTCACTTGATATCCTAAGAGCTAAATATAAAGTATACATTAATCAATTCAGACCATTTTAGAGCTGTTAATCACGTTCTAACAAAAGGAATTCCAAAAATACCTTTTTGCAATAATATTGTAATCCTCAACATTCATACGGGTTCTCTCTCTTTGAGTCGCCACATGGCTCGCGTCACTGCCACTCTTGTTTACACGTCAATCGAAGCGGCGCCGACATAATGCCATCAGACGGTAGTACTGTAGTTGCCAGATAGTAACTACTGATTGACTTTACAGCAATTATAAATGTGGGAAATGCGGATAATAAGTTTGTCAGTAGGATGTTAATGAGATTAGGTCCTTTGTTTGGTTAGATTTTCATTAAGTTGGATGAAGATTTTTCTAGATATAATGTATCTTCTTATTTATTAATTGGGTTACAAACAAAACACTAGACCTTGCGACAGGCTTAGAAAGAGAGACTCGCAAGAATCTGCTAATGTGTTTCTGTTTGGCCCCGACGGAATGGTGAAGCATTCCAGTGGTTTGTTAAAAGTGAGAGTTCGGCACACCCCTTCGCCTTCCCCAGGGCGAAGGAAGTCTTTATGGATTTCCACCAGTCGTGATAGGATCACAGATCAAAGGCTATATTTTATATTAACATTTCAAAACTGGCCACTGTTAGCTATAAACTGGGATTAAAGAAAGGAGGAAAGGTACAGCTTTACCTTGATTGGCTTTGTTCTTGATTGAGTACATTTTGTTGTTTTGCTAATTAACAATCCTTAGGCCACCCGTTCAGCGTTTGAGCTATTGTTACGCGTTACTATAATGGACAGTAAACTTCAATACCTTCAACTAACATTTACAAATAAACAGTTCCAAATAAACAGTCAATACAAAGTGCATATAAACGTTCCAATTGCTTGTCTAATAGTTAATACGAATGCAACACGGTAAACGATCATTCACCTATACCCATAAATTACCATGATAAATATCATATTTACGATTCGAATACAAATTTCTATTATTTGACAGCACATAAATCGTGAACCGGTACTCTGCACGACTTTAATGTACAGACATTTATTCACGTGCACAAACAATGTCTAGACATTTATGACAAGTGGGTATTTACTTCACGTATATCAACTTTACCATAAACTGCCAAAATTTATGCATAAACCAATTTTTGTAATATGATCATTATTATTATCAAATACAGTTTAACGAAATTTAAAGTTCATTTTCTGCAAAAAAACTTAGTTAAATTGTAATGGCCAGTAATTGAAATGTCTTCGGCATTCAATGGCAACGTTTTTGTAACAAGCATGTAATACTGTATTTCACAGCCATTTGCACAGTTCAGTTTTTCTACAATAGACTATTAACCTTGATTCCGTTTGTTGATACTACCGATTCCGTGTATAATAGACAAAACCGTTTAAAACCTTTTAAACGGAGGGCGCGAGGTGACGTATGCCGTATGTTTTGTACTCAAAACTTTTTCATGATATAAATTGTTGGTTTTTAGTGTCTTAGTCATTGTTTTGGCAAAGATGGCAATGAATGTTTGAGATATATGATGTTTAGTTTTCCTTGTAAATGACTCACTGTAACTTTCTAGATTTATGAGAAAATATTATGCCTTATTATAATTTTGAAGCATTAGTTACCGTGTTTAAAAAAAAATGAGTCTTACTCGTTTCTCTATCTACATCAAATATTTGCAACAAAAAAATAAAAAAAATCTTTCTTATAATAATCTCGGTCTTATAATGAAAGCTTATTTAAACTCTTTACTTATTATTCTTTCTTATTACAAAAATCGTTCTTACAAATACAATAGAGCATCAAACTTATGGAGGCTCTTCCTAAAGTATTCATGTTAGAGACAAAACCCAAAATACACACCAAACATTTTCAATATGTTTGTACCAATGCTATGAACATTCTACAGGTGGTCTTACCCGAGCTGGCGATGATCCGCATAGCGGCTCATGAAGAGAGCGGTCGTCTTGTAGGGCACCGAGTGCTGCCCGTCCTGGGGCTGTGTCCCGGCTACCGACACGTCAACCTTCGCACTGAGCTAGGGCTGCCGCTACCAGCTAGCCTGCTGCTACTTGTTGTAGTCAAGGTACGTTGATTGTGAGATTACGGTTATGCAGAAACTAGCTTAAAACCCCTTAGCAATGAAATTACAAGTGAGATTAGTGAGACTTAGCGGCGTATGTTAAATCGTAGAAGTTAATCGAAGAAATTGCAAAATCTATCTACTAAGTATGGAATTGTAATTTTAAATGTTAGAATATGAGCGTTAAATTCCTTTGTTTATTTTCCGTTTTTTTTTATTTATTTTTTCCAATAGCTGGCTTACATTTATGATAGGTTAGGTGTAAGTTTCTGTCTTGAAGCTACTGGACGAAAAAGCTTCTACCATATAAAGTGAAACCGCTACGTCTTTTTATTTTCAGTGAATGTATTGTAGGCGTATTAAAAATAAAGTCTCTACGCATGATTCTCATTACTATGAAGAAGACCCACCATCAGCAAAGGGGAGACGAGACAGTTCGAGTTTGGCGTTACTTGTAAAGTCCAGTCAAGGCATTTCACAATTTCACATGTCCGAAAATTTTTGGATGTCTGACCTGGCCTTTAGAAGAAATATCAACGCAGATTCGAACAGATATTGCATGGTTTAGTGCTAAAATCGAAATAAAAAAGGCAAGAAAATCCTAGACGTTTATTTCGTGTTGTGTAAATTATTAACCTTTGTTCGTCTTGTCTAATATTGAAACTGTGCTTCGAAACTTCGGGTAACGTGCACTTTACTGTCGTATTTTTAGGGCTGAGAGTTAAGTAGGTTTAAGACTCGTTCTCGCTTCCTGTATGTGTTAGTAATCAGATGAATCTATAAAAACTCTAGAACTTTGTTGTTTTCCAAAAATTAACATTTTTCTGAAATTTTCCCGCACTTAAGAGAGTTCTTCGGTTTATGGGTTCGTGGGGGTTCTCTTTTTGTCCTGTCACCTCATTGGTGTATAAAAACCCTTGATGCACTGTTCCGAACAATAGTTGTCATTTAAACTTTTTTCAACACATCGTCGATAAAAGCAAACACATTTTTGAGACATGAAATGTGCTCCTTGGGTTTTTATATATCAACGTTTTTACAAACACCAATTTATAAGCAATTAATATATGTTACACCAGGACTACGTTCCGGACCGGCTTTCGGAGCTAGCAGAAGCATTAGCGAACCCCATAAAGTACCAGAGCGAGCTGGACAAGCGCGAGCACCAGCTGGCCAAGCTCACGGAGGACACGGACGTGCCCAGCGAGGCCAGGCCCGAGCGGCCCGAGCGCGCCGAGCGACACGAGCGACACGACGCCAAGCGGAACAACGTGCAGCCGGTACGATACTCACTCTAACATTTGTAGAAGTAATACGTCATCATACATGATGAAAAGCAAAGGATGAATGATTTCAGATACAAATTAACAGCTATAGAAAATAATGATTTAATGTTTATTTTAATTCCAGAAAAAATATTTAACACCAGTCGTGTCTTGTAATGAAAAACGTTTTATTACGAATTTATGTGCCGACTTTTGTCTTTCCTTGCATTTTTCATAAATTTCTATTTCTCCATAATATTTGTAAGTTTACTTTTAGATAAGGGCAGAGGATGCTCCTGAAGGTAGTCCTCTAAAAGAAGCCGTTTTGGAAACTAAGAAGCTTATTGAGAATGAAATAGTCTCGTCACCAGTACCTGTGAACGACAAAAACTCTCATGGTAAGTGACAACAATTCTGTATTATTGTGTTTATATTATAGCTATTGTAGCTGTGATGCTGTTTCCTTAACAATTTTGCACTTTTTAGTGCGACCAACTTGCCTGTACCATTTTTTATCAAACCCACTGTGTCCTACTGCTGGACATAGCCCTCCCCAAATCCTTCCACGATTCTCTGTTCTGGGCCACATAGAACCAGTCCACCAACCTGATATTATTATTATTAGTACCCATTTATGTTACTCTATCAAGTTGCTCATGTGGTCATAAAAACTCTCGTTCTCTACTTTCAAGTGGAGTTTATTCCGTCTATAAAATAAAACTTTATTGTGCTATAAATAAAGTATATATTTCAGTGACTGCTCGAGTCTAATACCTCCTTTTAATTTTAGAAACGGAGAGCAAAACCAACGGCACGTCAGACGAGTCGCTAGCGGAAGCGCTTGAAGCGCTCCTCTCACTGAAGGTGGTTCGTAGCAAGCAGGAAGACTTGGCTCGAAAGCTGGACGCCTTGAGACGTAAATACGATAAGGAGAAGAAACCCGCCACGTCCAAGTTCTACGTCAGTAATGCTAAGAAACAACTCCAGAAACGACTGTCTACGAAGAACATGTGAGTGTTTTTTACATGTTTATTAATATGTTATGTTGGTTGAATTTGAAGGGACTTTAAAATAATCAAAAGTCGACAATTTTTGTCATCTTTGTGCTTTTTGCGACATAGCTGACATAGCACACGTAACGAACTGAAGAATAATAGGCATCATTTTTCAAACTTTTAGTGTCGGTTACCTACTTTTGGTTCTTCATCGTTAACTTATACGGGATCGATACATGTTTGGTAAAATTATTCTTAATCGTAGGATACTCGACGTAACTATTCGTACACTGATAAAACATACACTATGCCGACTTGACGTATGTAGGTAACTATCGCCCCTTTTTGTTTCTTTGTAAAGGGGGGGAATCCTCATGGTCACCCACTCCCTCGGGGGAGGAAATGGGTAGTATCAGATTTTTACTGACTAATCTAAACCGCCATGCTACGTAATCCGCGTTTTTGTGTCGGTTCGTTGCAATCCTTCATACACCGACCGCAGACTTCCAACGGCCAGTGGTGTGGGCCGGTGGATATATCACAATACGAGATAGTGACCCATTTTCTCGTGATGTGGAGGCCGACGTGCTTCCTCGTCCGGGCCTCCTCGCCTCATATTGGGACCACATCCATAGCACCGAATGTGGCCCCGCCGTGCCCAGAACCCTAGTCACGGTGGGAGTAACTATCTGCCTCCCCGACCCCGCCGGCCGGCGGTGACGCAGGGGCGGCGGCGTTGCGAGCGGCGAAGCGGTACCTTTCAAACTGAACTAGATATGTACTAGACAACATCATAGAATAGATGTAAATCGCGGGAACTAAATCATTGCCCTATCTCTTACGTATTATTCGGTCGAGGTTCATGTATTGCGAACAAAGTATTAAGTTAATTTTTTGACAGCATTTTCGGTTACGATACGGTACGGTACGATGACCGCGCGTCGAGAAACTTTGCGAATTAGCTGATTGAGGGTACTTTTTAGTTTTTTTTTCATTACCTTTTTAAAAGGCTAAATAGTGACTTTCGTTAAAATATTATTGATAAACGCGAACAAGTTCTATCTTTTGATTGGCAAACGTTTTCTTTCATATGAACGCGCATTAACGAAATACATAATTGAGTTAGGCGTTTTTTCCTCTATGTAAGTGTCTAAGACAAGCAATGTTGTGTGCAGTACGGAGCCTGTGGGCGGGGCGGAGGAGGGCGGCGCGGGCGGCAGCGCGGGCGCGGAGTGGCTGCAGCTGGAGCGCGAGCTGCGCCTCAAGTGCCACCACGCCGTGTACGCCGCGCTCGAGAAGCATGTGCGCCAGGACCAGCACACGCAGATGAAGGCGCTCGCTGTACGTACTCACACACACACACACATTATTCGCAGAGAGACGAGCTCGTGGTACCGACACACACTACTATGCCCTCTTCCGCTGACTTCAGCTGCTACATAGCACGAATCCTACTCTAATCCACTCACAAGCTAGCGATGCGTCAATCATGTCACATTAGGTAAGTGTTGAATGTCGCTACTCACACAGCAGACGTGTGACCTGCAACACGATGATGATAGTATACTGCGGGGTCGAAAAGACTGTGTGGCATCCTATATGTAGTTCGACTTGATTTTGATTCCGCATCCCGAACTGGCACATGAAATATTTCGAATAATTTCTTATTGTTTATTTTTTAGGATGCGTTAGAAGTAGACAAGAAAGAAATATTAACTAGATTAGCAAATTCACGGAAGGAGGACGTAAAAGCATTAGCCAAGAAGACAAACAGAGATAAGGATGAAATCAACAGAATAAAGCGAGAAATACATTCTCAGGTAAGTCTTATACTGAAAAAAAAATTCATCAAATTTTGATATAGATAAAGTTTTTTTAGCCTTAACATTCTTAGATATAGTTTACCACATTTTCGAGATGTCGCTTGCTAGCGTACTATTGCGGTATCAGTACGTCGTGATCGCATGCAGGCTGCATGTGCGTTATACTGCACTCCATACTTTTCCCGCTATTTGATGACATGTTATTGCGTCGTGTGTTGGTGTTCGAGCTTGTGAAGTAGGAATCTCTCCTGACACGTGTTACGTTGTAGAGTGTGGAGCGCGGCGTGGCGGAGTGTTGCCGCCTGGAGCAGAAGTACGCCGTCAAGCGGGAGCAGCTCGCGCGGGCACACGACCGCCTGCTGCAGCTGCTGCTCAAGCGTCGCGAACAGGTACACTGGCTAATTACAGTTTGAGTCAATTTTAGATAATAGGCCGATTTGAAACAGAATGTCAAGTCATTAGTGCGTCGATAAGCTTGCGTCGGTGCCAGTTTTCAGCGATTGACTTTCCCCCCTTTTTTCCTTAAGAAAACATCTTTACTGGCTCTTTTTCAAGAGAAATTTAGCTCCTGTTTAGTTTTGATTCTGAATCTAGTTAGAGTGAATGACTTTTGTCGGCAGGACCTGCTGGAGTTGGAGCGCATGTGTGGCGAGGCGGGCGAGGGCTAGAGGCGGGCGCGGGCCGCTCGGAACTGTGATATTATCGCCTAGGGAGAGCCGCACTGGCGCCAGCCGCCCGGGCGCGCTCAGACCTCCCGAATAGCGCGAATATTTCTCGACTAACCTTAAGATTGTCCTCGTAATGAACCTACTCTATCATAAGAAGTGTGTCTTGGAGTCTTTGTATTGCTGCATTTAATTGAATTAGTCGATAGCGGTTTGCATGTTGTACTAACGCTTCCCCGACGTCGAGTGTGACGCGCCGCCGGCCGCGCCCGGCTCTATACATATCTAATGCACAACATACTGGTTTTCAGAGGGTAATTTATCTCGTACCTAATTATTTCGTACAATCTCACTAATAGATCTTCCTTTATATACATGTATGTAGGTGTAGCTAATATTAATTCCATATACAGTAAAATTTAAATTATTATGAAATTGATTCTTATGATGGTTATTCCAATATTTTCTGGTTAGTGAATGCGTTTCGAAAGGCGAGAGTTTAAAAATCTATTGTTTATTATATTCAAAACACTTATAAAGTTTATTCATTGATTTATTGGAATTGATATAAATGTTTTGTAATGCACTCGTTACAAATTAGGTACGGACATAATATAACACGTGCGTTTTACATTTTAATTGTCACGTTTTAATATATTAATTGTGGAGCTTACCCTGTGTAGTTAAGTGACAGTTAATACAATTCGGGTTGAGGAAATATAATAAACCTTTTTTAATCTGTGATTTGTCGTAAAGGATATAGATTAGACATACGCACTTACTTATCAAAGTATTCATCTGGTCACTAAGCTACACCGCGTGCACCATCCGTGTAGTGTTTATAAGTACCATATATTATGTATAACGGCTTATTTTGCATTGTTTAATCGTACTAACAGATGTCAGTAACAGTAGGTTGTAGAATTAACATTCCATTTTTTCGCTTAGTCATTATATGCCGTTAAGTCTGCGTTTACACTTGAGGTGCGTAGCGAAGAATGTTTTAAGAAAAATAACGAAATTTTTCATTAATAAAAGCGTCAGTAGTAAGGCTAAGTAAAAGAAGCTTGGTAATAAAAATAAAATCTTACGCTACGCACTTTTGGTGGAAAAGCAGTTTTATAGAGGTATTAGTTATTATGGGCCATTGCACTGATATCTGATCTAGTGGTGAAACTCCAAATATGTTTAGTCAGTCTCGAAAGACAAGTTTCAAACACAACTATTATAGACAATACAATTTAGAATTTAATAGATAGTTTAATAGTACACAAGCAATAGTCGGTAAAACAGTTAACCTTTGAATTGTAGAAAAGAGTTCATAGTTGGCGGCAAACTTTTTGCCGACGACTTTCCAAGTGAAATAATAAATCAATATAATTCCAAAAATAAAAAGTATCGTGCCAATAACAACACCATCTAAGATATTTAAGTTACAATTCACTGCCAATAGTATTATCAAAGGCTTGTGTCTTGTACTAGCAGCCTTAGACGAGCCTCTAGTAGTTAGTAGCTCCGTTCGATGGTTCAACACAGATCTTATGTACTTCCAAACGTATTGAATAAGGATTTTAATATTAATAATGAAAATTTTAATATCATATTTCGTTAAATAAGTCTTCCCTTTATTTCCGAACGGCCCACATTCTGTTCGAAACTAAATTAATTATGTCTGTATTTCTAATTGAAATTGAGCTGTTAATACTGATCTAGTATTAAATATTTATCATTAAACAAGCGGGTTTTATATCCAATAAGTCCGTTAATTGATAAAATAGTGGACTAAAGTGAAACAACAAATTTTAATGCACTTGTTTTCTTGAACAAGACAAAATTGATTTAGTTTGTGGGCAACAGAATCGTAGCAATATCAATAGTAATCAGAATAGAACGCTTCCAATAGTGTACGAGTCACGTGGCTTCATTAGTGGAATATGTAACTGTATTACGGGTTTTATTTATAATATAGGGTGTTTTATTCAATGGTGCTTCTTCATAGGCTCAAAGTACTTAAATATTACTGAACATTACCACTTAAACTTGGTAGCGAGTAAGGTTTTGAATCGTCACAATTTCGTTTCTTGTTAAAGTTTAAATTTGTTCACATAATAGTTAGAGTAGATTAGATGCAGATGTAATAATAATAATTTTCAATAATATAGTCTCCCCTGTAGTGTTTTCTAAATGTTTCATTTTTGCGAGTCGTATTGTTCAATAAGTACCAGCAATAATATATTATAAATAGTGTTTACATCCGTCTCCTCTAAACGAAGATTGCAATAAATAATATTACGATATTCACTACTTTACATAGGTTTAAGGAGATTGCTCGCTTGGACACGTTTTTGTGCCCCTTTTCATGGTAACACTGCCTCAAGTCTTGTGTGCTTGGTGTCGCAAATGTGTCCAAGCGAGCACATAATGTAACTCGATAGTGCAATATTAACTTATGACTCGGCTGTTGCTAATACACTGACTTATGCACTTTCCGGACCGATTTTTAGGGGATATCTATATTTAGTAGTTGCCAAAATTTAGGTAATTTTCAATTAGTATGATAGAGTTACGGCAATCTTGCAGTACAATAGTTTCATGCGATTTTCGATTTTGGTCCATTGATCGATATTTAGATTTCGAGTCTTGACTATACTTGCCTTGTCATCCATTTTTGAAGTATGTCGTGCCGTGGATGCCTTTCTAAACTAACTAACTTCTAGGTAGATGAAAACTCACTTGATTTTTCTTTGATCAGATAAAACAGTATGAAATGAACTTACAGTGTTTCTTTGTTTTAGTGTCAAAATGTACACGCTCACGGCACGATGAACACGATATATATTTTTATCACTGGTGGTCAGTGACAAAGAGAGTGGCCATTATTTTTATTATATTTATCAAAATGTTTTCTGTACAAAAATACTAGTTATCGAATAAGTGCCATGAATGTAATGATTTTTCGGTCCCATGTATTTATTAACTTTTAAACCTACTTTATAATACATTTATTATTGTTAAAATTAAATTTTAGATGCTGTTAAGATTATTTGTGGCGTCGTATGGAGATGATTACTGAATGAGATTAAGTAAGAAGCATTTAAAGACAAACGTAACATTAACTTTAAGATAACTGATTGTACTAGTGTGGGGCCGGTACTGACGTCACAAATAATCTCAATTTAAAACAAGAAAGTAAAAAATGGAAACAGGGAACCTCTACTATCTCTCGACTATATTTATTGATCTGTCTATGCTGTAACGTATGTATTTGACACAATAGATGCTAAATTTAATATAGAGAAATGTGAGGTTATATCAATGTGTTTAGATGTAATACTATGGATGTAATATAGATTCCCATTGGAAACTTGTGATGATTAGGTTCGTAATGTATAGGCACTTCACCGGTAGCGAGGAGGATGGCTGAGTGTGACCTAGCTTGGTAGCATTCGTTTAGACGACAACCTGATGAGCTTATACGCGGCACTACGTCGCTTTATATGAATTAACTGTTACGTCGGAAATGCACGAGTGAGGATACACACTGTGAGTCGGTAGCTAGTCTAGATTCTGTGGTTAATACACGTGTTTGTTTTAGTGTTCAGCTGTAGGCACATGGGATTATTTAGAGTTCACATTGTCAGATACAGTTGACTGTAGTGTTGTTATCTCAGCACCTTGTTCGTGAGTGATTGCGCCACGCCTGCTGCAGTGTGAAGGCAGATTACACCTGCGATCACATTGTTCAGGTCACGGCTACACTTGTAAGGTTAGAAAGCAATAGATCTTTAATATGGTTCATGTAAAGGCAGCATTTTTGAATTAATCTCGATTTTACCGTTCTCCCTACGTCCACAACTATTTTAGCGAGTATATCTCTTCTAATGACCCGATTTTGGCATTGTTATTCCCGTTCGTTGACACAAATGATTGAATTAGACGTAGATATAATAATAACCGTGTAACGAGTAGATATACGGATGTTTAAAGTGAAACACGACTTGTTCTTGCCTTGTGTAATTAAATTATTGTCTTTAGGTAAGATGTAGGTCACGTATGTTATGGAATTATAACCACAGCATCTTCGCACTCGTATTGACCCTTATTTCACGAAAGGCCTAAGCTTTTTGTTACATTTAAATTTCTAAAGGTTTATTCGCAATCGTTAGCGTATTTTTCGATTTGAATCGTCTCATTGCCCTCGTATAGTGAAACTCCCGTAACTTGGGTTAGACGACGTGCCCCAAAATTGCCCTAATATTTTTATATAAAATATTTATTGTCTATTTAAGAGTATATTGATATATTTTATTCTAAATTATATTATCTGTCCTGCTTTAAATATTTATTCGTGTAGTAATCGCTGTGGTCTTGATGTTTGGCTACATTGTATAATTAATACCTATTCAAAGTTCGTGTGATTCTGCCAACTAGACGTAAGGGTTATCTCGTAGTATTTAATATTGTAATCCGACTGCAGCTTCGACGGCGTGATGTGTGGTACACAGATGATTCTACGTAGGATAATCTTGGAAGCTAGGTTACACTAAAACTTAGTTGTTAAGTCAAACTCGTATACTTGTTACATTTTATATTGACTATTTATTTATTGAAGAGTTATCTGATTATATTTATTGTAATGACTATATCTCTTAGACTATTCTACTGTTATACTTCGAGTGATGTTAGTTCGCGAGCTAAGCTGCGATGAGAAATATATTTAGTGTTCTGTAGCTGTCGTCATCTTGCTTCCAGCGAGTTCCGTTCTCCGTGCGGGTACAGAGGGCGCTGCGTGCGTGTGTTTGTAGTTGTGTTCCTATACTTGTATTCTCGAAGGACTTCTCTTCAATTGCTTCGAATTGTTTGAGGACATGTTCGTCTTATTTGCTCATACTTTGTACTGAATCTACTCTCATCGATCCTTCCTGCTTAATGCTTTTTATACTTCTTATAGTTTTTCGATGTTATACATTGACGATTTTTAGACGTGTTTACATAGTTCTCGTACGGTTGCGGTTTGATTTTGTATTAACGCTTTATTTATACAAGAGTTTATTAACTATATTATTTTATTTTCGCTCTTTTCACACTGTTATGCAGATTACAGACTAACCTATATTTTTCAAGCTGATTTTAGAAGGTATATTTTTGATGTCGTTTCCTAAATGTTTACAAATTTTAATTATATCTACTGTAATGTGTAGACCATGTAATGTATCGTCTAACGCATTATGGAGTCATGCCGTTGTAACATTAATATACCTAGTTACTAAGGATAGGTATGTACTATGACTCCGCTTGATATGTTTTGTATTATACTTACCGAGTTTTTATTGTCTGGCTGGAAAATCACCCACTTTAAATGTTTGTATAAACTTAAGTATTAAAAACAAGCTCAGAAAAATAATTCCTACGTATAACATTAATTTGTTGTGCACAGAATAATTAAACAAACAAATATTATAACTACAAGCTTGGAACTGTATTTTTTAACATCCAGACACGTTGTACAGTGGACCAACACGGTGCAACAGTAAGTAATAACTACAGCTTGCAAAAATGAACCTTAACCATTTGACATAAAGTTCGTTTTAAGGTCAAAAAACTTTTAAATCCATACTTGTGCAAATATGATCAAGCGGAGTTAATTCAAGTGATCGGCACATTTCTTATGATCTACTTAATAAGCGACGCTAGTAGCGGGTTGTGAATATTATGAGAGCTAGTTGTAAATGTTTAACGTTCGAAGCTGCAGTGGATGTCTGTGTTAGGGAACCTGTGTCGCTTCCCACGGGAGAGCCGCCCGACGCCGAGGCTAGTACTTGGATGGGGCATTACAAACTATTTTATCGTATGCAATTCTTTTTTATATTCAAGCATCGCCATTGAATTTGAAAATTTGTTATATCTATCGTAAAACTTAATTACAGGCATGGTATACATTAAAACTTAAAAAGATATTCAACTTAATATCGGTGTACCTATCTTCATGTATTTTAGATGATTGATGATAATTCATATAGTAGTTTGTAATGCCGTATCCAAAATTCTAAGATTTCGGCGTTTGATATATTATATGTACTAGAAAATATACAGTAATTGGTACAGTTCATAACAATTGATACATAACACTATGTCGCTTGATTTTAAATACAAAATAGATCCGATCTATGTATTTGTGGTTCGTAAAGCTCTTATTTAACATTTAATTTGATTTGTGATACAAATAACCATCTATATTTTTATTATATTTCTGTAACACCATAACAAATAGAAAATATTTTAAATCAGCTATATTATTATAATCATGTTTAAAATCGAAACAAATTATTTATTTTACGATGTTAAAGCATTTTTTAATTGTAATGAGTCATGTCTTGGGTTCAGACCTGTCATAGATATTAAGTAGAAAACAAGGGATTAATTTATCCACTTTTTTAGTATAAGTACCGTTTTGTGATCTTAGGTTTTTAATTTATAAGCTGTTTTTGCGTTATCACTTAGTTGGTAGCTATGTTCTCGAAGGTTACAATTATCCGCCATTTTATGGACATTGAAAGTTTTCTGTTGCACTAAACTTGTGTCATAAACGCTTTATTATAATTCGGGAATAACAGGTTTACGCCATTTGAAATTTTAAGACATTTATAACTTAGTTTTAATTATGAAATGAGTTTGTGAATTTTAGCAACGCCACAATGAATTTCTTATTTTTATGAACGACTGAAATGTCGCGGGCATTTTTAGATAACCATAAAAATAATGTTTTGTGAATATAATTTTAATATAGGAGTGTTTTAAAGGATGTTGTTATTTTGTTGATAAATATATTTTCTTAGATTTTAGTAGCACCTATTGAATCTTAGCAAAGATCTGTTTATCATAAGTTTGTTTTTGTAATTTGTGTGCCAGAGAATATCAGTAATTTTTATATTAGAATGTTTGTTTATTAAAGTTTTATAGATCCAATGATGGTATTAAATTGCATGCCATGTTTATAATTATTGTTACATATTATTACAGTGTGTTTTATCCTACAATTATTTCGATTAGCATTACAATATCTCATTTGCGTTTATTTATTACAAGAATATTTTATTTAAAATTTATCCATAATATTGTATTGTAATGAAGAAATTGATAATTTGAGATGTGTCCTATGATTGGATTTGATATCACAATTATTGTATTTATAATGTAATCTTACTTCTAAATGGTATTTTATATTGAGAAAAAAGTACAGAACAAAAAATAAACAATTAAGATAGGTACAGACAAACTAATGCACGGAGGTTATGTACTAATTAAAATAGAAATACCTACATTTATCGTACGTAAGGTATGATGGCATTGTAAATCTAAAGTTTTCAAATAGAAGCACAAATCCAAATACCATCAGACGTTGCATATGTTGCGTACTCAAAATCAGTTTGCCTCTACATTTCTTTCCAAATTCAGACTGACAAATGAAGACGGTAATTTGTTTCCCACATGTGTGCAGATCACCTGGAAATTATGTTATTCAATATGAAGTGCAGCATCTGTTGGTACCAGTATTATACCATTTGGAAGTAAGAGAGCATCTCGTAGGTACACGTGTGAGCCGTGTACTTAGTTCCACATACAGTAAGATAACAAAGTTGTCTGGGCGGCTTCCACTCTCTATAGTTCTAGTCATTTTTAATTCCTCCGTGTTGTATCTATACATAAACAAGTATGCCTGTATATGGGTAGACAATATAATAATAATCAATATGAATGTTAAACATAATATATAGGTGAAACTTATATCTATTAAATTGATGTCTGTTCTATTTGTTGTTTTATTTTTCATGCTTCAATATTTTTCAACCATTGCTTTACATGATACTTTCATGAACCAATAGATCTGGAATATTAGATCTAAGGTCGTTGTTCTGTTACGGAAAATAATAAACTATTATTAGAATAATATAAACATAACAGAATTAGGTACCTACACGACTTCTTAGGAGCTCTGTCGAATAGAGATAAAGATAATTAAAACTACATGCTTACAAAAAGGAATCTATGCCTTTATACACTATGCTGTGTCGTCTATATTTTTGTCCTGTCAGTAGATATTTTGTCAAGAGTAACAATGTGAAAATAAACTAAAATCCCAAGAGTAAAACATTTTTTATTATAAATGTACAATAAACGTTGGGAACTCTCATCGTTATAAAAACGAATTTATTCTAAATTTTTGCAAGATGCTACGTTGCTCTTACGGTTCATTAAAGCTGATTTTCAAGGGCTGGCCTAGGCCCGGCATGCTGAGGCCTGGCCAGCCCCACCGTGGCTACAAGAACTTCGTCTTGTCGAAGGCACTAGCTCAGATTGAAAAGGAATGCGACAGATTCTGTCCCGTGCCTCGGTTCCCGGCGCAGAAGGTCTGTGGTTGATAAGTGATATGCTGTTCACGTAATGCTGCGGTTTGCAGTGTCCTTTGTTTACTGTAATTGATACTTTTAGGTAAATGAGGCGAATGGAAGAATTGTGTGTATTAAGAAGTTTCGTGTGAGTTGCATGCTTAATGTGGTCGACCAAGGGGTAGTAGATCTAGACCTAAACTGATAAAATAAGATGACATAATAATAGGTCATAATCTTTAGAATGTACTACATCTATCACTTTGACGTCATAACGAAGTAAAATATTGAAATTTATTACAACTTATCTAACTAACCTATCCATCTTTTAACAAAATTTCCCCAATCCTCACCTAACCTGAGTTTGTCGAACAGGTCACAGTTATAGGAGCAGGCAGTGATGTCGGCCGCATCGCATGTTTGTTTCTGAAGCAGCAGAAGGTTATCCGAACATTGGCCATGTACGATGACATCCCGGATCGCTGCGTCCTCGGCGTGGCTAACGATATCGCTCACATTGATACCAGCCCTGAAGTCGAGGCTTACCAAGGACGCATGTTCCTTAGGGATGCGTTGCATGTAAGATACATCTATAGATAAAAGATATATATATATATATCTTCAATTTTGATAGAGCCGTTGATCAGTAAGGATGTTCTTATATCTATTGAAACAAGATTTGATAAGTTTGACAATAACCATCACCTACCAATATTCACTGTAGTTAACGAGATTTACTAATGTTTCCCAAGTCAAATATCGTTTTGTACGCTTTATCCACGCAATCAGCGTGGTATCCTTCGTTCTAGGACCTTCATAGGAACTTGTTATAAAGACTCAGGAGACAAACTAAAATGTTTTACTGTAACATGCAATTTTACACCCACTCAAAAATAGCCTGTACACGTTTAGCAGAGGTATTTGATGCTCCCTTAATAGTCGAACGAATTAATTAAATTTAATAATATTGCACAGGTTTTTCTTAACCCGTTTGATTTGGAATACCTCAAAACGATACCAACTAAAATATTACGTTTGAGCAAACATTTTGAGTCGTAATCTTCTAAACTGTCTTTCCCTATAGGACGCAGACGTGGTCCTGATCTGCGGCGGCGCGTACCTCCTGCCGCCGTGCTGCAACACGCTGGACCGCGACCTCTTCTTCCAGAACATGCAGCTCGTCCGCACCGTCACGCTTGCTATCGCTCAGTTCTGTCCAGAGGCTATCGTCGCTTTACAGACCCCGCCCGTTGATTGTAACTTTGCGTTATGTTTGCACGTTAGTACCCTCTTTCTTCTTTTTTTATAATAACTATCGTGAGACTGACTAGGCGGGAGTTCGACTCGAGATCCCGCTGCGTCAGCTCATGATTATGGACTCCGGTTGGGTCCGAAACTAGTCGGACACCCCCGATAAATACGCGTGAGTAAACCGTTACACTATTTAATAATCTTTCTTCTTCCTCCCTTCTATGATTTTTTAAGTAGTTGGAAGATTTCATATCGTTCTGGAAAGTTAAAATGTAGGTAGGTTTTTGTGCTAAAATATGCATTAAAGTAATCACAAAAATGACGCAAATAAGCAATAGCAATTTCTTATTGATAATATCTTGTATCAATTACCATAAAAATATCATGTGAGTACTAGATATCTTGTGTGAACATTTCATCGAAGCAGACGTCTTTTAATTGTTCTAGATCTTAATTGCTCAAAATTTTATGACGATATTATGTCATAAAACCACTTAATGTAAATAAGTATACAATTATCTTGCATTTAATGTCTGGTTTTATGTTTAATTTTGTTCAGACTAACTTAGACTAACCTTTCACCTCATTGTTTTATTTTTCTTTTTGACAAGATAATACTATAGCAAAAACAAATAATATCACCTACTTAACTACGCAAGTCTGTTGTTCCAAGTTCCACTTTTAATATCATATGAACCACAAGAAAATACTTTAGCGTAGGCAATTAATAATCAAAACATTTACATTGAGGATTTATTAATCTTATCAAATACGTAAAAAATACTGTGAGAGAGTCGAAAACAATGCTTCCCCTCAACATGAACCTTAGCTTACGTACCGAAATATCCAGATATCAAACCTTACAAGGAAATTAAAGGCAGAAATCAGGATAGCTAGCACTAATTGAAACGAAAGGTATTAGACCGCTTTACGGTGGTAACTGGAGTGGCTTACTTTGCTTATTTTTTTTCTGCTTTTCTAGTGGTATAACTACGCAAGCACTAGACTGTCAATAAAACTCCTTTAATAATCCAATCACCAGACGTTAAAGATGGCTGGTGTATACAGCCGACGTCGCGTGCTCGGTGTGAACGCTGTTAACGCGATGCGCGCCAACCAACTGTTCTGTGCTATCACGGGAGCTGACCCTGCCACGAGCACCTTACCTGTCGTATGCGGCACTGGACGCTGTACCCGAGTACCTGTCTTCTCCGCTGGTAAAGCTGCGAATTTCCCTCAAGTAAGAAAACTTCTAACTTCTGTTAAAAATAATTATAATCAGCTAGTATATGTAGACAAGAAGCCGACTCCCATACATAAGGATTAAAAAACTTAGATCGGAAATGTTTAAAAAAAAAACAGTTCAAACCTGATTACTAAACCGCACTGGACTTGACTGAGTAGTTGAGGTCACTGCGCCAAGTCCACTGTGCGCAACTGTCGCTTATTCTGCGATCCCGACGCAGGATAAGTGTTTGAATGGACGGCTTGTCTTGAGTTTAGGTGCCTTTGTGAATGTGAATTAGATGTTTCTGGAACCACTCACGACACAAACATTCAATTGTTTAGAGCGGGAGCCCGTTTTTTTGAAAAAACAAAAACTACATTTTTTAACTGAATTTACAAGCTATTGTAATAAATCTTCATCATCACAATGTAGACCCAAACGGACTGCTTGACGCGGCTGGTGCGTGAAGCTGACGAGATCATCTGTAAAGTGAAGAGTAACAACGAACAGGGACATCTGTCCATAGGGTTCTCCACGGCGAGATTCGTCATCAATGTCATGAAAGGTAAAGGATACTGCATGGTGCTAAAGTTATGATTAAGAGTGTTATGGTTGTAATATTAACTTTTTTATGCGCTTTTTTTCATGACTCCTTTTGCTTTGGGTTGATGATTGTTTGAGCGGTTGTAAGACTTTTACTGACAACCAACCACTTGTCCGGCAGGCATCAGCCTAAATCATAGCTTGCGTACTTACCCCAACGGCTTCTAGTCTACCCGGCTACAGCTAAGCAAGTGCCTGGCGACTTTCATTGGTTAAATATTGACCAAACGTGTCATCACCTTAAATGCCTTCTAATAATGTATAATTCAATTTCATAGGTCTATTCGAGAAGCCAACCTTCATAGACAGTGCTTTAGTAGAGCAAGATAATCCGGAGAAGTGTTACAACATGCAGATCTGTGCAACGCCCGTCACGGTCGGTAAGGGCGGCATCGTCGAGTACGCGGTGCCGACCCTCAACGAAGCTGAACAGAGACTCTTAGATGAAAGCAAGTAAGGAAAGAAGGTTTTGCTTATATTATACCTAGTGCAGTTCACCTTGGCTCAGTAGCTCCTCTTAAGACAGTCTAATTTGTCGAAGCGAGACGGCACGCGTAATTATGAAGTCCCATGTCGCTTTCAAAATTGCAAATGATATTACTTTTTAGGTATAGTATAAGCCAAAATATTGAAATATTGCCCGTTTGAATAATGATGTTGCCGTAGATGTTGCCGTAACTTAGCTTTTTTATGTTACCTTGAGCACAGGCTTTGAATGCTTTACCGGACATTAGGGAGTTTTTACCAGCTCCCAGCCAAAACTGGCCTCTCGTTGAGCTGAAGAACTCTTAATTTTACCATCAACATAGTAACGAAAGCTTTCGAACATTTTGAAAGCTTTAAGATCTTAAAGCAGGGCGTAAAGAGAATCGCGAGGACGACCACTACGCTAGCTTACCATTTTACCACAAATTGGCAGTATGATACTCAATTACAACATATTATTCTGCCGTAAGTGAATCAAATCTAGGTATTATATTTTAGGCTAAGATTTATAATACGGTTAATACCTATCTATGTTATCTTATCCGCGTTTTTTTTTTATTCGTAAATAAAAATGCAGTGCCCTCTGATATGCAAATTGAAATAAACAAATTATACTTGATTGTGTTTGTGTGATGCAATGTATGAACTCTTATTTTTATCTACAATACTGATAATACAGGTTAATAATTCCAATTATCAACTATTTTTAATACAAAGTCCATTGATCAAATCTTAATCACATTTTGCAATAACAATATAAACAACCTGTATAGCAATGTAAAAACTTGTGATTCGATAAAAATCTAGGCTAAATCTACGCTAATCTAAATCGTAATCGTCGGCCATTTTATTAAATTTTCAAAATTGAACAATAAAGTCGCTGGTATCTGTTTTCTGTAGTCTTAGCTACAGGATTTTTGTTATCGATTTCATGTAAGCCCATTTTCGTGCACTATAATTTGTCCTGAGCAGGAGTGGCCGAAACAAGTCACGTTTATTGTTATTGTTTACGTAATTCTATCTCTTCTCGTTAAAGTTTTTGAAGAAGTATAAAAAAAGTGTTGAATAACAAAATAAACATCTAAAAAATGCTTCTAATCACGTTATCGCGAAAAGACGCGATTGTTTACAAGACTTATGTATATGAAATATTTTACTAATTAACGCTAGGTAACATATGCAAGTTTAAATAGATTAGATTATGATATGCAATTGTTTTTTAATTACTTATACACAATGCATAATATTAGTTACGTATATCGTAACAATAATATATGAGTAATAATTACTTTCTAACTTGTTCACTTTTGTTGATACTTTCTATCACAGTAAAGTAGCAGTCTAGTAGTAATATTACCGTTGACTGCCGAGACGAAAGTCGCAGATTCGAATCTCGGCATGCGCGAATGAACTCACGAGTTCAGTGCTTATTACGAAATAAATATCACTTGATAAGGTAAAGAGAAGGACTTGGACAATAAACTTCTGATTTTTTTTAACTAGGTCTAGATTTTGTAAATAGGTTTATTATCTTATACCGAAAATCTTCCAAACGGGTTCCAATGTAAGGCACACATGTAGTTAGTATTCAGATTGAATTATGACATGGGGCACTTAATTATGGTCCACTTTTATAGTTGTAAAAACAGTCCCCAGTCTGTTTTCACTGCATTCATTCGTATCCTAACTTCTGCACGATAGTTTCTAATCTTAAATCATTTCGTTATCATCAGATGTGACTTGGAAGACATGCTGAACCTCGGCCGTTGCTATGCATGCGGCGATGAGTACTACCTCCACCCATGCAAGGTCGCCAACCCGCCCCCGCCGTGCCCCAACTGCGAAACCTGCAAGCCGAAGAAAGCTGATGCGAACTAAGAATGGATGAGGGTCTACCATAACATCTTCAATTGACGTTATAATGGTTGAGGAAACGGGACAGCGCGATACTCTGCGTAGATTGGCATCTCTCTTCCACACCCGCCATATTATTGCTTTAAGACATGGCGGTTAATTTAATCTGTAGAGGGCGTATTGAACTTTTAGTTGAAAGAGAGACTCTCAGTATCCTTAGTTTTTGGTAGCAGGCCCCCATCTTACTGTGGATCCCGGTTCTATGTATGGATAAGTGTGCATGAGGTGCAGGTTCAATTCCAGTATTTAACATACTCAGTTTTTTGGCAACAACACTTACAACGGTTACCCTTTAGTTGTATATTTCTAACGACACACAGATAACATTCAGACAAAATAAAAATGGCGGACCAAAAAATGTGTATGTGTGTGTGAGAGATATTTGTATCGTATTACCCTAGTTTTAGCACAATACTTGTCTCGAGAGGTAATCCTTTATAAGCTAAAGACGTAAAATAGTCAGTAGCATCTTGTAGGTACTATATTTCGCTATCGAAGAAAATTTTAGTGTTTTTGGATAAATTGCATTTGCATAAAATAAAATTTTTTGCTAATTGGTTTTAGAGTAAGCAAGTTTTGTTTCTTAACTGAATATTATGCTTTTGTTTCAGAGAAAATGTAATAAAAAAAACACACTGTAGAAAATATTATATTCGTTTATGTCAATAAATAAAAAATAATGAAATATGCATTATTTATAAAAATCGTATAATTCAAACTGAGACAATTGTAGTTTAACATGAAAACTTTTACGTTTAAATTTGAATTAATAAAAAAGTATACAACTGTTTGCATTTGTTTCATTTTCCCAAACCAACAACAAAACCATCATCATCGGCCGAGCCTTTTCCCAACTATGTTAGGGTCGCCTGCAAGTCTAACCGAAAGCAGCTAACTACCAGCGTTTTACAAGAAGCGACTGCCTGTCTGACCTCCTCAACCCAGTTACCTGGGCAACAAGATACCCCTTCAGTCAGTACCCTCAGTCAGGCCAATATCAAACATTCCAGCTTTTGTAACGATTGTCAAAAATGTATAAATAATAGTCGGGATCGACATTCAACGTGCCTTTTGAAACACAGAGGAACTCGTTATGACATAGATGGATGACCGTAGCACGCGTATCTTAATAGCGAAATTAATAAACACAAAAAATATTTTAATTTTGATGCTATAATAAGTGTGAAGTGAAGAGATTATTTTTTATGGAAGGGTAAACCGCTGCCTAACGTACTGTTCTCAGTGAGAATAAAACCCGGTTTGTCCTCTCATAAAAGTAATGACTTTATTATTTCGACTTCAAACTATTAACGTTTTTGTAAGTGTTTATTGAACAAATAAAAATATTCAACAATGTTCAACTTAAGATTACTTTTAGTTATCACTTCTGACGACCCCTTATTTTTGTAGAACAGCAGACACAGTGACGTCATTACCTAAATGTAAATAACGCCATTACGACAACTTTACCCACGTTTTTACAAATGCTTCGGTATAAATATCCCCACGTTTACTACTCACGAGTCACGTGAAATGAAACGCCTGGCGAACATGTTTTTTAGCACGAGTATACCACCGCGTGGGTTGAGAGTTATAAGGCTTCTTTGATTCAGAGTTATGTATGAAACTGGATGGGACATGGTGTAGCCATGGAAGACTTCCTTTCTTTAATTTGTCATTAAGTTTACATAACTGGAGTGGAGTGGAGGTTTAATACAATGCATCGGTATATTTATTCGTTTGTCCGCTCTACACTGCATCGTTTCGCTTCAATGGACAGATAGCTTAATAGGCGTAGCATTCTACTAGCGTAGTCTGTGTAGCATAGAGGCGTAGCTTGTCACATGTGTTAAGATCGTAGCTGTAGCATTTATCTAGTCTATAATCCTTTGGACGAAGTTGCAAAGTTTGAAACCGACACCGTAATTAATTTGTATAATAAAATAGAATATCCAGTAAATTTTTATACCGTTGGTTAACAATTAAAGAGTTGAATTAGCAAGGAAATAGAGTATTTCATCATTTGCGGGTGAACGTTTTTATAATCGGTCTTCTTTTGTTTATATAAGTTAAATGTTATCCAATTACTGATTAATGAGTTAGTCATATGATTAAAGTGGTCAATGGTATCTAGTTTCTAAGAGGCGGCCAGCCACTAATCCTGTCTACATCTATTACACAGATACCTAGGAGCTGATAATACATTGTTTATTTTTTTGATAATATTAATTGTTATCACCAGCGCCCAGACGCAAACGCACACCGTCATAATTTCGGACCAGACATATTCAGAATACCTACGTTTTGTGAAACTCGCAATTATGTTAATGTTTAGTAACAATGCTTTGTTTATGTTATTAAATACGATGTTACATAAAAACGTTTGACTTTGGCTGTTGACGTCATTCCATCTAGATAATACTGATTATAATGCATTGTAATACGTGCTGCAGTAAACGATACCTAGAACACTAGGTGTAGCTTCTAATTCTGGACGAGTTGGCTTGTATAAAGCAAACATACATGAGCGAACTATGAAAAGTTCTTGCTGGCAGCTAACCAACGCATGCGACTTCACGAAATCCTATATCCTGAAGGGTCCCAGTAGACTCCAATGCTGTTTTCGATTAAAAATAATCACGTATGACATCACGAAAGGTCCAGATCGATATTTAGGTTAGGTTATTGTATACCTTTTTAACTGCACGGGTAGCCGAGAGGTAGGGGTCACCACGCCAAACCCGCGGGTTCGAACACCGCAAGGACTTGCATTTATGTGATCCATGAATGCTTGATTAGGAGTCCTTAAGTACGGGACTTGAATGTTTTCAAAATTTTTCGCAACACGAAGCGTAAAATCAAGTGGCAAAAGTGGGAGTTGTTAAAACAAACTTTTATTTTTTAAGAATCGACTCCCGCACTAAGGAATTTAATCCTTGTGTCGCGGAGGGTTTCACAAACATTCAAGTCACATGCACAAGGACACCCAGACTCAGGACAAGCATTCGTGGATCACACAAATGCTTGTCCTACGCGGGGATTGAACCCGCGGCACGTCACGCCCTGTGGGTTTAGCGTGATGACCTCAACCACTCGGCTATCCGTGCAGTCAAATCTGTTTTCTTTTTTGTACTGTTTATAATGTTGAAGTGATAATTATGTGAGGTATTGTTATTGTCTAAAAAGAGTCAGTTAGACAAAGTACAGACGGTTAATTAGTCGTGGTCACCTTCGATACCATGAGAAGAAAATATAATATACAATGATAAAAAATAATGAATGCATATTAATCTCGGGTGCGCCTTAAGTTCAAAAAACTATGATAAGCATACTTTTGTTTACAAAATACTTTATGAATACTAATATTAATGTTAAGTTAAATATAATAATGACTTCTTAGAAAATACAATGATGACCAAACAGAAGTAAAAAAAAAGCAAAACACAAATTCAACAATTTTAATCTCTAATAGATAAATAAATACAGATAAGTGTTGCATTATGCACGTCCCATTTTTATTAAAAGAGTTCGTTCACCTCGTTTTGTTTGTTTTGTCTGGCGAAGATGTCCGCATACGTGACAGTGATAATGTGTTTCTCTATCAAATATTAATCCTCTTTAGAATATTCTGTAATACTGATATCAATGTGAGCTTTTAGAGTAGAGCGAACTCTTCAAGTCTGGTCGTTAACCTAGTTGTCGAAATCATATTTGCTAGATTTAAAATGAAAATGATAAAATTAGTAGTAGTGTGATTTGGATGTTTTTTTTAGTTGGGAAAGCGAACAGCGAAAATAGCTGAAAAACTTGCAAAAAAATTATCGAAACTGAATTTATAGAACTTTGTTGTTAATTTTTCTCTCATGAGTTATTAAATATAATAATTATTTATATTTTCATAAAAACATACTTATGTATAATGAAAAAAGTTATCTTTAAATAAGTATTTACTTATCTGAGTCAATTCAGTCGTTCCGTGGTGTGATCGTTTTGAGGCTAATTCAATTAACCTACACCCACGTATAAAATCGTTTCGCTCATTCAAGTTAATCCAACGCCCATTACTGACCTTTCTGGAATTTAATATTTAACTTATCTCCAACTTTTTTTTTATGTTCTTTAGTGTGTCGTACCCAAAGGGTAGTAACGGAAGGCTATTACTGAGACATCGCTGTCTGTTATTTTTTTACAAGGCTTTACCGTGATAGCTGGACAGTCAAAATTAAACATTTATTTTCCATAATCTTACTGAATAAAATCATAATAATATGCGTCTTCTACAAAACAAATAAATAGACCCGTCATAACCAGAAGCGCATACCAAATCCACCACATTCATGATTATATAAAGAGTACCAATAACAAAGAACTTTCTAGAAAATTGCTGAAAAGCACTCTACAAAATGAAGGGCACAGGGCGCCAATCGATGACCAATTTGTAGCATTGACCGCCGCTAAGGCAAAGGTCGATGGTGTAGCTCTAACGAGGTGTAAGTAAGGAGTATCGTATGTCACTTTGGAGAACGAAGGGCGAGGCCAAATTGAAGCCACTATAAAAATAATTGTTTAATGGTGTTGCGGAAATAATTGATAGTGTAGGAAAATTGGATAATACTAGACTGTTATGAACGAATGAATATCCTTTATATTAAGGCCTGCTTGCTCGGCTTTGAATGAACACACTCTTTAATGAGGTTTAGCCAGTGTGTAACCAAGTGTGACATCCCGACCAAAAGTAGGCATCCCTTTTGATGAAATAAATATGAAGTGCGAAACTTTTGGCCAAAAAAAAACTAGAGAAAAATCATAGCAAACCGAGTATAGTAAATTCAGCACATAATATTTCACTTGGCATGTTTATTTGTCTGGTTAAATTGCCCATTCTTGTCTCTCACATAATTGGGGCACCGCCAAGTTTGTTATTACAGTTATTTATGATGGGTGGTAAATTGCTGGTAATATTACACTGAACTACATTATTAAGCTGCACGGATAGCCGAGTGATATAGGTCACCACGCTAAAGCAGCTGTGTGTCGCAGGTTCGAATTCAGTTCCCTATTCGACAAGTATATGTGTGACTGTGTGAATGCTTGTTCTGAGTTACAAGTGATACAATGATTAAATTCCTTAGCGTGCGAGTCGTTTTTGAAAATGAGTGAATAAAAGAGTCTTAAAGCTTACAGCTATCATATTACATGATCATTCCTTATTTTTAATTCACATACAATTTATGCGGTAGAAGCCTAAAAAGTCTACATCTTTAATCGACAACTGTAAAAGTCTGACTTCAAATATAGGGTTTTTTGATATTCGATTAAAGATCAACACGATCTATAATCGAAAATCAATCCATCATAATTCTTCTGAGCATTGTGTCACACAGATACATGTAGACAGCTCTATAAATATTGCTAGAAATATACTTTTTTCCATCGTGTACCTCAAAAGTTTCCCGGGCGACTACCCGCAGCGATGTGAATGCCTGGACTTGAAACGTGGCCTTGTGCGAGGGAAGGTCGGCGGGGGCAAGGCCACGCTCTCCGGGAGATTATCCTCCCACGTGGCTGGGGTCCGTCCAAGTGACGATAGGGATTAGAATAGGAGCGAAATGTAGATCAAATTCAATCAAATGATGTTTATGGCAAGAAAGAAAGAGTTGATAGTGTATTATAATAAGTTATTCACTATTAAAAGAACGTGTCTGTTTCTTACTAAATGGACCTATGGAAAAACGTGGGGTGCCTCGATTAGGCAAAAATGTAGAGAAATGTTATGGACGAAAGCATTTATGATTCGGATGACGTGATTTTCCTATACTCACACAAGACTATCATATAATTCAAAGTTTGACGGGCCGTTCTTATTTATAAGAAACGAAAAATCTGATTGTTTTGCTTGTGTTTAGAGTGCAAAGAAACAAGGTTCTAATTATTGCTGTTAATGGCAAAACAAGAACTCTATACGTGCGTTCTCTATAACTCGCTCTCCGCTTCAGCGTTTGTTTGTTCCATGCGCGGAGGCTATACTACGCAACCCGGAACTTGGGTTTCAATGTCAGGATCGATCTCCGTCCGCGCCGCTATACTGTTCTATATTTATAGAGGGTGTTCACTGGGGAAAATCTATGAACGATGTTGTTATTGCAGATATTTTCATTTACTAAGAATATAACGGAATTTTCGAGGATTGGATATGATGCAAACATGAACTGGTTTGTGTAAACCTAAAAATAAACACAAGTTCGATTTTTTGTTGTTTTGTGGATTGAACTTGCTATTACTAGGCTTATTTAGAGTTTGATTAAAAGTAAAGGCCTAAATCCATGTCTCTAAAAATAAAATAAAACCTTTTAAACTCGGAGTGTCAATAAACGTTAATACGGTGAACCTCAGATACGGAACAATACTCAAAAATAAATATTATTGAGTCATAAGAGCAGAACCTTATTATAAAATTAGGAATGTGGCATCTTTGTGGTTATGGCAACCATAAATTAATATTTTATTTGGACATAACTTTAAAATTCTTTCCTTTCTTTATTTTTTAATATAAGTAAGGGATAATATTTAAAGTTGAGCCCCAGTAGGGGACCAAATCTTAAAAACAAGAGCTGTCAAAATCCATATTTTTTTTATTCGTGGCTTCAATAATCTCATATGCTTGACCGAGAATTGGTTACTACTTTTACTTCTAAGATATTACAGCCTTCGTTTGTTTCAGAGTATCTTATTATAGCTTTATTTTCTTCACGAAGTAATAACAGAAGCCCTATGCAGTAAGAGAGTTAGCCCCACTTAAATAAAACGAAAGGGGTTACGAAGTACTAGGTATTAAATCAATAAATATAATTAGAACAAAGTATCATATTTTCAATGAAATTAGTCAACATAATTTAGATTTTAAGTCAAAATAAAAATTACTTAAATATTGGTTAAATTATTTTAAAAGATTAATTATTTATTAGTTTACGCATTACCATTGGCGTATATGTTGATTTTTCTGTTTCTATTTTACTTTTGGTACTCACATCCTTCGAAGCCTCATAAGAGTATTAGTGTGCACATTAAGTAAAAGTAATTAATTAATTATAATCGCTTATTATTTATTCCAGTCATTGTCCTTACACTGACAAATTCTCGTGAGGATAAGTTAGTCCATATTTAAAATGAATATTAGTGAGCAGAATTATAAACATCTCATATTCAATATGAGCTATGCAAGTCCAGTCTTGCTAGACTTAAATTATATTTGCCGGTTCGCCCTAATTACACATCGTGCTTTTAGATTATGTGCAGTTTATTTTCGTTAAATCTTAACGATGAGGTGACAATAGCTCTTTGTTGTTTTTAGCGTTGTATAAAGTTAGATAAAATACCACATCGTTTTTTCTTATTATAATTAAGTTTATTTTTATCAAATTAAACGAGCATGAGAAATAATGTGATAATATAAATGAATTAACGAAGTATTCGACGTATATTCCCAACAATCTCGGTACTTAAACAGACGAAAAAAACTGGTTTGTACAAGTTCCACGGATAATCATAAAAACAAGCGAAATAACTGTTATCTCAGTTACTGATGCCTTTATAACAACCTTGTTTAATAACAAAGAAAGCGTTGCCTAGCAACCATAACTAAAATAATGTAAATAATATTTGATCAAGAGATCGGATCTAACTGAGTTTTTATCATAAGTTGGTAGTTGGTATCGCTCATATTGAATGATTGATTTTAAATCAAAATGTTGAGAAGTGCATAGTCACTTGCAATCGCTTATGATAATGCAATCGTAACGTTGTCTACGTGCAAGAAGCAACGAAACCGATAATATTTATAAACTAGCTAAACTAGACGATTTCGTCCGCGTAGAATAAAAATGTCTCAAAATATAGGTTATCTAACTCTGAAAGAACTTTACAAATCAGGCCTGGATTGACTGAGAACAGTGCGTCATCATGTGGTCATCATCATCATATCATTTTTCCAATCAGTAGGTAAATCGAGTTTAAATATGACACGAGACCTGTTACCGATCAATCAGCTGTTTTACTTGCATTAGATATACAGCAGATAATATATGTTAGGGTGTATGGGACAGTTTTTCTTTAATGAGGCTTATGCTTCAACATTTTTTTTGATTAGGCTCCGGAATCATCATGGATATTCACCTCCTCGGGCAGGAAGAGTGCCTAAACCTGAACTGCCGTGCAACGAATCTCGTATTTTAGTCAGTGCGCGTCAGTGCATAGCAATTCATCACGCATGACTTAATATATAACTGCTACGTGGCTACGAATATAGTGCTACGAAATTTAGAAAAGAATTTTTGAAAAAAATATTTATTCTCAAAGTAGAATCGTTGTCTAATGTACGAAAGAGGTCAGATCTTAAGTCCAATAGCTCATAAATCAATTTAATATATTAGTAACTAGGCATATTGTTTACATATATCCTATCTAATAGACTGTTAATAGGCGACTCTATTTTGGTAACCTTCTTCCCTTGAACGAGTTTTGCATCTAAATTACAGTGAAATATTAATTGCGCTATGATTTATAATTCATTGCCCTATAGGTTAACAGTTGATTTTGATTTTATCTTGGTAAAGATTTAAGTAAATAACTACAATAAAAAAATCAGTGCTGATGCAGAACCAACAGACATATTATAGACGATAATAAAAAAATATATATTTTGGTGACACACAAGACACACCGATTTTATATACATGAATAGATTAAAGTATTTCGACCTAGAGTTTGTTTAAATAATCGGAGTACTGAATGACAGAAAAAAAAACAAAATTATTTTTATATACCTAAAACCAAAAAAATAAAACATGCAACATCTGTTTCATCAACCCTTATTTACAGACTGTTAACATACAAAGTAAATCGAAAACAAATGATCATTTAACCAATTTCCCACAAGCAAAACCTCGTAACATCGCAAGCGAGCGATAATCTTTTTCGGTAATTGTGTTTATATAAATTGCGGCGTCGTATCTACATGCAGTGTTGTCTTACCGCGCCGCCAGCGAAGGTCGTCTGCGTGACCGTGACAGGGAGTCTCCACCCCTACGCTCCTACAGTCTCACTCACCTCGTCTAGCGAACCACGCGTCTTGACTTGCCAGTATCTGAAAACTGTGATTATTAAGTGTTTTAAGATATTTCAATTCCAAAAAGGTAAGTCTGGTTAAAAGAGCTTTCGTTCAAGGTCGTGGTTGTTGTGGTGCGAAAATTATTGAACTGTTCGTCCGATTTGGCAAACGTGTTTCGGAAAATTTCACTGAAAACATAACCTTATTGTGAGGTGGATAGAGCTTTTAATCGATATTTCTTTTGAAACGAACTCGATTGATATTTTCATCACGCAAACATTGTGTTTAACGAAAATTTTATTTGTTAATTTTACCGGTGATAAAACGCAATATTGTTCTAAAAGAGCGTTATATGACAGTCCTGAAAAAAAAATTGAGAAAGGACTATAACAAATTTGATGACGCAGTTTAAAAAAAACGCCTATGAATTTATTACCCGGTTAATTTTCAAAGAACATTACGTGGTGACATTTTGAATGTAGAGTTTAAAATGAATGTATAGTTTTAGCGAAATGGCAGCTACTGAAGAAAAGTTGTATCCAAACTGCGACGCAACAGTTTGGCTTCGATCCTGTGAGGAGGAGGTCTCCGAACCCTTGGAAGGGACCATGACAGGTATGTTAATGACCATAGAACTAACTTCAATTGTAAATTAGAAAGAGCGATATAAAAATAGAGGGAATGTTGCGTAGGTAGATTGAGTTATTGATTCATGTAGAGTTGGTTAGAGTGAAGCTGAAATTAATGGAGAAAAGTATAAATGAATGTCGAATGGAAAATAGAGCTGTATTTAATAGTTGGTAGAGTTGTGAGTTCAATGTACTCCAGGATTATTATTTTGTAATAACGTTAAGGAAAATGAGCGTACACAATATAACAATTAGGAGTGATTATAACGAAAACAATTGTTATACGATCATGTTATCAGGGACAAAATGTCATGTTAAATTGATATCAAATATACGTGCCAAAATTTGCCAAAGTTTAGTTTTGATGACTCATTAAACAAATGCATAAAAAAGAAATAATCAAACAGCTATCCTTGCGGTGGATATCGTATTTGCATAATATTTTTTTTAATTATGTTTCCTTAGAAGTGTAGGTAATTCTTTAGGGGAAATGCGTTATGCTCTATGGTAATCCCAGAGGTAAAACGTGCAAATTATAATTATTAATAACATCTACTTGCGTAAGTAATTTTAATAGAAATATTGCGGTTTTGAATGAACTGCACTATATAACTATTTCTGTTCCATACACATTACGTACACAATCTTAAATTAAGGAATGTTAATATACAAAAATATTCATGTGATAATAGTCTATATTAGTCGCTAGTTTTCTCCAGGCTATTTATGTTTTCAAAGCATCTTTTTTGCCGAACTCTGATCAGAAGTGTTTTGAAGACCATTTTTTGCTCATTTCGTTAATGTTAAAGTAAACATAGCTCCGATCTGCACTTATAAATACTTTTATTGCACATACCTTAATTCACATTACCGTTCTTGCTAAATTTAGAATACTTACGATAATATTTGTTGGCTCATTGCAGTTTGAAGTAGAATGTTTGAGACAATCTTTTTATCCCTATTATTATTTAAAAACTTGCTGAGTATTTCATTCATGTGTATGTATTTACAAATAATCGCTTATAAATTATGCTGGGTGTTAAAATTTTAAATTAAGCGAATATTCTTCAGTGAAGAATAATTTAGTAAAATGAAAACACTTTTTTTATAATTTTTCCCGAATTTATGAAACTACTCTGAGGATTGCGTAGTCTTTTCTTTTGACCAATAACTTGGTCTTTTTTAACAATTTTTTTTTCTTCAGGTGAATTTCCGTCATGGCTTCGTGGCACCTTGCTTCGTAATGGACCGGGGTGCCTTAATGTCGGCACGATGCGTTTTGAGCACCTATTTGACAGCTCTGCTTTGCTGCACAGGTAAATATTTTATTAGGTGACTATTTCAATTTTTCATATATCTCAAAGTCGAGTTCAGATATTCTCTATTTTAAAGTCGTTTGTCGAGATAGATTATTGAGGTGGAGATTGAACACATAATAATAAGAGGATTTAAAAAAAAAACAGTCTCGTGTAATATGATAAGCTATCTAATTCGTTATCACTCGTCGCCTGAATCTATTTACAGGTTTTTTTACACGTGTCAGATTTTTGTTTTTGTGCACGTGTATTACCATATAAGAATGCACTAAGTATAATTAAAATTATGAATAGGTTTAACGTCACTTGTATGTACGTACCTACTACATATTTTCAAAGTTACGTATATAGGAACTAAAGCTGTCTCTTTAGTTTACGTATTTTTAATTTATATGTATAGCTACTTCATGAGACAATCATTTCTACTAGCTGTTGCCTGCGGACACGCCTGCTACAAATAAAAAATAATATTCATACATTAAAACTTTCGCGTATAATATAAGTAGTATATATAAAAATAAAAGTAATTAGGTACCCTCTTTATTGCGAAGGCCTTATTTCAGTCCTTCCATTTATCCCGGTCTATCCCTGATAAGGGCCAGTCTCGCGAGAAAGAATCGAGCTCGTCTAATCTCCATTAATTAGTTAATTAAGACCCATTCATTGATTGTAACAAAAATAAATTATAAATAAGAGATTTTTATAAAAAAAATTGTTTGTTGATTAACACCTTTTAAGTCTGCTAGAATAAGGAGCTGTATAGACATAATTAATTGTCATATCTAAGATCTAATAGGAATAAACGTGATCAAACTGCAATAAAGCAAGTTGTCAAAATGAGACTGTAATAATAATAATATGATTGTAAATTCAATTCAGTCATATTTTCAAAAAACAGATTTTGAAGGTGAATTGGCAATTTTGGAACAAATTTTGTGTCTACTTTTTGAATTTCTTATCGTTATTTCTCGTATGTCAATTATTTCAGTTGCCTATATAATTATTTATGAATCCGGGTTTACAATGGTCAAATATTACTGAGATATCAGCGATCTTTGCCCTGTATGTACTACCTACCTAATTAAGTACTAACAAAACAAAAGACGGTAATACAAAAAGTTCGCCGCGTATAATAGAGAAATAATTCGAAGTTAGACAAATTGTAGAAGAAGTGGTGAAATATATTTATAATGATAGAAAAATCTTGAAAAGAAAGAAACCGGGCATTTTTTTTGGTTGATCTGTTACTGTCCCACTGCAGGGCAAAACCTCCCATCAATTTTTCCACCCTGTCCGGTCTATTGCCTACAACCATTTTTTTGGTATGCGTCTCATTCGGAACCGTTCTCGTCGCCGCTTCATGTTAGATGCTGCATAGGATTCACACTTTTGCCCAGGAGTTAAAGGACAAGCCATTCCCATTTTAAACAGGCAGCTTTCTGACCAACGTTAGCGAACTGAGATTTGAATCGGGCATTGTTCGAATGTAAACCAAATACAGAAAAAAAGCTTTGCTCCACATCACTTATGATTCCATTACTGCAAATAATTTCCTGTCATTATTGCAAACTGTAGGGACAGAGTGAAGGGGGATAGATTTGTTGATTTTTATTCTCGGAACTGGTTCAAGTGTCATCGACCTGTGTGGGATTAATGAATGATTCTGACATCGCCCTGTGGTCATTCAGATTTAACAATATTGGCACTTACATTTGGCACTACTCATAAACTCAAATCTGTATACATATTATACACATGAATACATATAAATTGAATACAATTTGTTTCAGTGCTCCTTAGTAGCTAAAACTTTGATATTGTCTCCTTATAACTCTATTAAAAATAATATAACTTACTCCCAAACTAACAGCAAGCATTTTTGGATCACACAAATGCTTGGCCGATGCAGGGGTCAAAAGACCAATACGACTCAGCTATCCGGTCCAGTGTAGAAAGTATTAAAGTGCGGAATAGCAGAAGTATAGTGCAAATTAATCAGACAGACAAATTACTATAACCATCTAAATCTTCATCCTCAGATTCGCCATCGACGATGGCACAGTGACGTACCAGTGTCGTTTCTTGCGCACTAACACTCTGAAGAAGAACCGCGCTGCCAACCGCATCGTGGTCACCGAGTTCGGCACCAAGTCCGCTCCAGATCCATGCCACACCATATTTGATAGGTAATTTCACATCATTGTATATTTCGTGACATAGAGATCAGAACAGCGGGCTTAGTCAAGCTAACCAGATTTTGATCCGGTTATTCACTGCATGAGTTCTCGCTAGTGACGGGTTCCAGTATCACAAATCGATCTCTATTCGAACAAAGAAAAAATCGATTGTATGACAATACTAAGTCTTGTCACTAGTTTAAAATTAATGACATATTTTTGAAGTTTCCTGATCATGACTGTGTAGTCATGTACTGGTTGCGCTATTTATTTCTCATGACGGGATTTTTATTTCCTTAAAAAGTTTAGTTTTAAAATTAAATTACTTTTTCCTTTTTTCTGGGCCCAGAGATCAAGTATTTCATATTCGTATCCGGACATTGCAACCTTAATAATTACCTATAATCTGTTTATAAAATTATGTTATCAAAATAAATGATTCAAAATTTTGCATATCGATGACTTTTTTATGCATTTGACTTTATATAATAATTATTATTATTGTGTCATAATTGAGATAAGATAAAATAATGTGCTACTGTATTGTTAGTACAATCTTATCATCAAAACTGTGTATATAATAATTAATTATAATCGAAAATATAGGCGATGCATTGAATCATCATTATGCGATTACATATCTGTAGGGGCCTACTACTTACTACCCTAAGAAAGTGGTCCTTTTTGGCATAATGGCAACAGCCTTATTTTAATAGGAGGCAGTGGAAACCGTGAGATTATATCGGATCTAAAAGCGTGACAGATACACGTAGAATGGTATTTCTCATTGTGGTAAGCCCCTGGTCCTTCTATTCTTCCCCATTGCGATGAACTGCAAAATGAAGGCTACGAGTATATAGTTATGTCATAACCACTTGAACACCTATAAGTTTTGTTTTACAAATAGTCGGTATATCTCAAAAGTTACTCATAAAGCGATACTCTGAGTGAGAAATTGAAGCTCAAATGTTTTTTTATGAATATTTCAGGGTGGCAGCATTCTTCAATCCAGGGGAGCACATGTCAGACAACGCGATGATATCAGTGTATCCTTTCGGCGACGAAGTGTATGCTTTCACTGAAGGTCCTATCATACACAGGTAAATATAAAATGAATAGATCTAAGCGTACCTATAGAATCACAGACAAAAAAAGCCAAGAATATACCTTAATATAAGTGACATAAAATGAATTTTGGTTTGCACTTAAAGCTTTTAAAGAAAATTATTCGATTCTGTTTTATAAACTCTAATACTAAACGTTTTAAAAATTAATACTAACCGAAAAACATCGCAACTTATTTTAACTTTTAAAAACTACTTACGACGATAATTAGGTTCCGCTTCCACGATGTAGTTTATTTTTGGTAAATAAAAAACCCAAGACGAGATCGCTTTTTCTTTTTTGAAGCGTTTAAATAGTACTCGATTAAGTAGGCATATTTTCGTGTGTTTTGTTTAGCGGCCAGTAATAAAAAGAGGATTCAAATGAAACATTATCTTCAATTAAAAAGAATCAGAGGTAATTAAGTTGTGATTCTGGTTTTGTTTTTAATCTTGTGACTCAACACGTGCGACGTTCTTTTGTTTTGTTTAATTGGTATCACGTAACCGTAGTTTTATGACTTAAATAGTATGTTGCGTTTATGAGTAAAAACTAAATTTAAGTGTTCTTTCTTGAAGCTTTTTATTAAATCGAGATAATGCCACATCCTTTAGGATTTAAAGAAACAGAGCCTCACATATTTCTGAATCCATATAATGAATAACAACGCTGACTTAAAAAAATGAATCGATAATATACCAACAAATCTTGAAATAAGTGCTTAATATTTAAACCTAAACGTATTATCAAAAGGTTCTTAAAATAATATCAATATATCAATATACTTTATAAAATGATACGTGAATGTGGACGAAGCCGTACTTTAAATCCACCCGTGCCTTCTACGTGTGAATTCCAAGTTAATCCTCGTTTCATAACATGCCAAAAATATCTCACCACTATATAGGTGTCGTGCTCTTATTATAAGCCAAACATGACCAGGTCATTCACTTAGGTACCCTTTTTTTAAGTACATCCAAAATGCGTTGGTTGCATTGCCAAAAAAAAAAAAATGAAAGGACCAAAAAGTTTTTATGTATTGCTTTTTTGTCATGAATCACGAGCCAAGTTTAAGATTGGTTTTAAATTTAGAATTCTGTTGCTCTTTTTTAGACTTTTGTTGAGTCATTGTATTTTTGGTGGAAAACCCTAAGTTGTAAAATCCGATTGGAAATTACCTTTTTTTTCTAAATAAATTTTAATTTAAAAAAATTCTACATGACACTTTATTACTTGTTTATCCATTTTTCGTAAGGTTTATATCCTGTAAACTATGAACACAATGACATCATACACTAAGAAGGCTTTAAAATAATCATGCTCATCTAAATCACTGATGTTGCCTTTTCCAGGGTGGATACAGTGACACTGGACACTCTGGAACAAAAGAACATGACAGACTGCGTGGCACTTGTAAACCACACGTCACATCCTCACGTTATGCCCAATGGTGAGTTCAATCTTCTAGAATACTACGTAAATGTAGCGATAGACGTTATACTGCCAAGGCACTGGTCAGACGTCAAATGCACTGCCCACATTTTTTTCGATTAACGTCAAAACTATAAGGGAATCGTGTGGACCTGCCTCGCTGAAAACATTTCAGAGCTCTGTAAGCTGTACGATTTAAAAATCAACAACACGATAAGAAGAAGACCTGCATGTAAATTCGGTGTTAAAATATAAAATGAAATCAAATTAATCTTTTCGAATTATTTGTTTTTCATACGTCTACATTTCTAACTTGTTTTTTGCTTTCAGGGGATGTTTACAACGTTGGAATGTCAGTTGTTAAGGGCAGAATACGACACGTGGTTGCCAAGTTCCCGTTCACAGAAAAAGGTAACTATTTCTCATGCAACTGACAGAAAATATTTTTTATTTTATTCAAAAGAACAAAAGATAATATTCTTATAATTATTTTAGGTGACATGTTCAAAAGCGCCCATATTGTAGCCTCAATGGCTCCTCGTTGGGCACTTCATCCCGCTTACATGCACACATTTGGTGAGTACAAACTAAATATTTTTATAAAGAAAAACTTTTGCCATCAAAATCTCTCATGACGACCTCTGGCAAAAGACAGCGACCACGGGAAGGATTAAAGATTGTCCAGCAGTAGGCGTTGACTACTTTTAATAATCAATACATAGTTAGACTAACTTAGTGAGAACTTAATTCAAAATTGGGATTGTTTTTTGTTTCCTACTAACTATAGTATTTGTTTCATAATTTCAGGTATCACTGAGAACTACTTCGTGATTGTGGAGCAGCCACTGTCCATCTCCGTGTACGGGTTGATGACGAACCTCATCAACAACAACAAGCTCGCCGCCAGCCTCAAGTGGTATCCTGAATACGAGGTGCGTCACATTACATGTTGACTAACTTGTTAATAGAAAGTAAATAGTTATTTGTTGAGATTTTTAGTTCCGAAAAGTAATCTGAATTTTAGCTCCATTAGCCATAATAGTACACTCCATAAGTGTAGCTCGATCTTAGATCAATTTCATAACCACATCTACGCCTGAGACAAAATACTAGCAACCAATGCTCAAATTGTGAAAAGTATCTTCATTATTCATTGCACTCATGTTATTTAAAATTTGAATCATTGTCTCATCATATTAGCCTAGCAACAAAGTTGTACCTTTAAAATGCATCATAGTTCTCGTAACTGGCCTGACTGACAACATATAATTATTCCTATTTCCAGACCCACATAGTCCTTCTAAGCCGCACAACAGGCAAGGAGGTGAAACGGTTCCGCACCGACACGCTGTTCTTCCTGCACATCATCAATTGTTACGAGCATGAAGGTGAACTCGTTGTCGACCTCTGCACCTACAAGGACGCAAAGGTCGTCGACGCTATGTATGTTCATGCGATTGAGGTGAGTTTTGGTTTTGCGTTTGGGCCTTTGTTGGTGCATTGAAGACTTACTCAGTTTTGTTTTTACTTTTGGGAAAGTTAGGTGTGAAATAAAAACAGAAAACAAAGACAAGGTTCATGCTTAAAGAACTCGTACATCAGGCACTGATGACTAAAGAATCGGGGATCTTCCCATTTATATCGAGCCAAAGCTTTTCATCATTAAAAAACAATATTATTCTAACTACATTAGCGATAGTGCATCTCTTTGAAATTTATTGTCCTTATAATTATAAAGGTAATGCGAATAAATCCCTTATCTTACAGACTATGCAAAGCAACGCAGATTATGCTGAATGGTTCCGAGCCAAACCAAAAAGACTACAGGTGTCACTAAACGCTCCTAAAATGACCAGGATGAAATCTAGCATACTGGCCGATATCGGCTGCGAGACGCCTAGGATACACTATGATCTGCATAACTGTAAGTAATTCTATTAACTATTTTCTATAAGGTGACGAAATCGTGTGTTAAACCGACACGAATAGCCGAGTGGTTCAGGTCACTACGACGAAGCCACTCTGCGCGACGTCATGCGGGTTCGATCCTCGCGTAGGACGAGCATTTGTATTAAAATCCACGAATACTTGTCCTGAGACTAGGTGTTTTTGTGAATGTGTCCTAAATGTTTTTATAACCGAGGCGACACAAGAAACATAATCATATAGTTTATCATCGGAACGATATCATCAGGTTCCCAGTAATGGGTTCCGAGCACAGGCCACTTCTATTGACCCAGACCTTCACCATTTAAAGGGACCTTCCTACTACAGCTAATATACTTTTGACATTTTGTTTTCAGCTAAATACTACAGATATTTCTACGCCATAAGCTCAGATGTCGATGCTGAGAATCCTGGAACCGTAAGGCTAAGTTCCTCTTATTTTCTCCGTTTATACAATTTACGAGTATTTTAACAATCAGAGTACTTGTGACCTTAGCCGAAGTCTTAATGACTCCTACTCTGTCATCATGCAGGGAATGGATTATTAAATCTATTCCAAATATCTTAATTCGGATCCAGCAAATTTGATACCTTTAGCGCAGTATCTAGTTCTGGTGCTAGAGGTATGAAAGTCAAAGTAAATTTAAGTAAATCTGATCCGCAATATAATTTAACAGGGTGTTTCAATGCCAGATTAGTCAATGTACCGTTGAAAACGCCCACAAAAGAATTGATGATAATAATATATGATCAATCAATGACATGATCGATGAAAATAGTCTGATTCAAGAAAAAGGTTTTTAAATTAAATATTTATTATTTCCAGGTTATTAAGGTGGACACAAAAACTGGTGAAACTAAAACTTGGTGCCGACCTAATTGTTACCCGAGCGAGCCGATATTTGTGCCTTCACCTAACGCAAAGGTCGGTCAAAATCATATTTTTCCTTATAGTTTTGAACCCCAATCGTACAAAAATTAACAAAGCAATTTTTACCAAAGTAATTAATAGATAAAATTGCCTCAGGCCCAATTTCATATCATATGACTTGCATAAAGAAATGCCTTTTATATGCACTACCTACGTAGAGTATAATTTTGCCTGACCATAATGTAACATCAGTTGTACATGTAACTGATACTTGGGACTTTATTTGCCTCCATAATAAATAAGGTTCTTTATAATTCATTTCAGGATGAAGATGACGGTGTTCTTCTGAGCGCACTGGTATGGGGAGGAGAGATGAATCAAACAGTGGCCTTACTGGTTCTCAATGCGAAGACCATGGAGGAAATGGGGCGAGCGACATTCAACACCCCGTCACCAGCGCCCAAGTGCTTGCATGGCTGGTTCCTGCCAACAAATGGTTAAACAAATTGTGTTAATGGTAGATATAGGTTTTCATGTCCAATAGTTTTATATCCCCCTATAAAAACTACGCTGTTTTGTCACGCTCAAAAATTTAGAAGGTGATCGTTACCGGTAAATTAATTAGCGGTGCTTGGGCAGGAAACGTTTAATGCTGAAATACTCAAAATGAAGTTTAAGAAATTGGTGTGCCTGCTCTATAAGAAATAGGTACTCGGAAAATTGGAGATGCTTTGATGCAACGTTATTTTATTTTTGAATTGAAATAGGAGAGTTTATGCAGATTGACTGATATTAAAAAAAAATATAGAAGTATGTTTCATAGACTGCTAATCAAGACCTGTTTAAGTTTGCATCCATTTTTAACGTTGTTTAATCATTTAGCAGTTGATGAGAAAATATTATTTTGTAAATTAAGGTTCTGAAATAGGTTTTTTCATTAAAGAAGATGAGGATAATATTTTGAGATCATAAATGTCTTAATATTAAGTAAATATCTTTTAATACGTTCTGTTTAACCTTCAGTCCGTGTCTGTTTGATTACGTAGGAGAGGTCCAAAGATAATTTTTGCTTATGCAAAATTTAAGTTTATAAGTTAGTGAAAGAGAAATTGTAACCAGTTTTATGCTTGTAAATAAACTTGTTAATTTTATAAGTTTAATAAATAAGTTACATTTTATATTTTCATTTTATTTGTCTTCAAGAAACCTACCGTCTGATAGTAGATTGTAATTTAACCATACGAAAGGTAGGTAGATAAGGTAGATAAAAAGAATTGAATGACTCGTAATCAAAACAAAAAATATCAGACTATTTTTTTTTTTTGTAATATGATAACTTGTTAAGTTACTCAATGACTTTTTTATTATATTAGAAATAGCGTTTGACTACACATTTTAAACCTACATATTTTACTTTTTACTAATATTTTTTATTTTTGAACCGTGGCCTGTATCAAGATTTTTGTGCTATCGTGGCTATCCAATTTACTTAAATAGTTGATATAAATAGTGCTGTTAGTCCGTCTGCCCTTCTGATTGTTCTCATGAACTCTGATAGTTAGACAGTGGCACTAATGATGTAATTTTAATTCCGCTATAATAAAAATTAAAACGCATGTAAAGCAACATTTTCTACACAAAATCCATGGGTATTTGTTTTTTTCAGCGTATTACAACGGAACCCTTAGTGTTACAAGTCTAACTCTCTATTAAGCGGATTTCTAAACTTTTAAAGTAGGAGAAGAATATTAGTGTAAGCAGGACACCGCTCTACCGTATAATGCTACTTGGTCTCACCTCGGGTAATACACTATAAAAGGTTTTTTTATAATGGCTCTTTATTACCAATTATTATTAGTTAATGGTTCAGCGTACGAAAGCCTAAACGTCAGGTCGAGAAATTAATCTACTTAATCGTTTGTGTACATTGTTGGGCAAACTACTTTGTTGATAAAACGTAATATCACTAAGGTGCTATACAAACATTGACCATCACGCTTACTATTAGCCAGTACGTTACAAACCACACGTAAAACTGGTAATTAGCTTCATGACCAAGCTGTTGCGAGTATACTTTCTAAAATGCCTGATTATTTTAAAATGGTGAATGGAACAAGTGTAAATGTGTCAGAAGACGGGCATGGATTCACCAAAATTGCGTACTTTGAGGAACCGTATTACTTATTGGTGATATACTGTGTAGCGTTGTCCTTGATCTTCGTCGCCAGCCTCGTCGGCAATGTCCTCACATGCATCGTCATCTACTACGACAGGACCATGCACACCGCCACCAACTACTACCTATTTAACTTGGCGGTGTCAGACCTCTTGGTAACGTTTCCCATTTTAATATTCATCTACCAAATTCTGAGTGGATCTGCGCTACTAGAGTTCGAGTATGGAAAGATGACTTGCAAATTTATAATATGCGTTCATTTTATGGTCGTTACCATCCTTTGGAATAACGGAATTCTAGTGATGACTGTCCTATCCATAGAACGATACATAGCTATATGCTATCCCATGATGTTGAAAGGCACTCCTGTTTGGCGAAGAGTGGGAAAAATAATTGCAATTATCTGGGTGATAGCTTTGTTGGAGGCTTTGGTGGAGGCATTTTATACGATGGACGTCTACGATACTGGGAACAACTTGATTTGTTTCTTAATACCGAACGCATTATCTAAACTTCTGACGGCGATTATGGCAGTGGTTACATTCATCGTGCCGCTGGGTATAATGACGTTTGTCTACACCATGATAGCTTTCAAAGTTAACAATAACAACCCCAAATATCATTTTAAAGACACGGTACTGAACAATGGGAGCAACAGGAACAAGGTTAATAAACTGATCAGTAAGTGAGTTTTTCTATTTTTGATCTTGGTTTTTCAGATTATGTGTGTTTTTAATACGAGTTTTTCTTGTTTAGTAGCTCTGACAGTGTCGTTTGTAATCTGCTGGCTTCCGTACTTCCTCATCCGAGTGATACTCGTGGTCGTCGATACAGATAACTTCTCAAGAACTGATCAGGTGAGATGTGTTTTTTATTCAGAATCATGTATGAACCCAGAATCTTTCTTTGTTGCATTTGCAATATTGCATTATTGATTCGTTTTAGCTTAAAACTGGTACAAACGTCAACTACAACTACCCATTACTGGAGCACCCAAAACACGACTGATTTTTAATTTATATCTTTTCTATTATCCCTTATATTTATATATTATTTACTAATTATGTGTAGAGATGGTTTAAGCTTCAATCAAACTATGTAGGTAAGTGGTCCTTTTACACAGCACTTAGTTCACTCTAGTTACAGCTATTATATTGAGGGGTAAACTATATTGTATCATTGTTTTAGTACTGGAGTCCAGCTCATAAGATCGCGATGTTCAACTGCTGGTTCGCTGCGGCCCTCAATCCATTGCTGTTCAGTCTCATGTCCACTAAGTTTCGGAAAGCGCTTAAGGTGAGAGTTTGACGTCTTTTTGTCGTTGATTAACATCTAATAGAAAAAAATGATATTATTATATAATTTTATTAAAATTATAATTATTATATTAACCGCGCTTAAAGTAGCTGCAAAAATAACTTAAGATTTTTGAGGTTTAAACTTTATTATAACTCTATATGAAATAGGTACCAAGATTGTCCGTGTTCTGTATTCATATTTGAAATATTCATATAGATCCCAGAATCAGTTTTATGTAATATTTATTTTATAAAAGGCATGCACACAAAATATTGAATTCTATTCAAAGTCCTACTAAAATTTGTGTTCTTCGTTAAATACTTACCTCTTTATAAACCTTACTTCTGAATTTCCAATGATCTTTTCAGAAACTCTGGGAGAGGCGAGTGAAGAAAAGAAATGTTCTTACTGAAAAGTCGTTTTCGAATACTCTGCAAACGAGCCGTATCACAAAAATGGGTATCTAAATATTAAACAAACACGGAATCTCAAACAAACGTGACGCCGTAGATATAATGTGTGTAGTGTACGTAATCTGTGTGTTGTGTCTGAAGGAATTCATTAAAAATATGAGATTAAGTTACTTCTATACTTAATACTTATTGGTTTACTTAGCTAATTCCTTTTACGATAATTCGGGTTCCTTCAACAACTGTTTCAATATGGTCCAATAGGATATCGACGAACGAGAACACACCTGGTCCACAACTGCCTTTTATCTATTGCTATTAATAGTGTGACCTTGAAGACGTAAAAGCTGCGCACCATAAATGGGAAATGAAAGGTCTGTCTTCAGATGATGGAAATAACCTAATTGAAGAATTCCTCTTTTGGATACGCGGAATGCTGAATTCGACCTCTTCAAGTGGGAATGTTCCGATACAGAAGCTATTAGGCAGTACACTAGTATGACCCTTTCTCTTTGCGGCAAAAAATCTTCCTGCCCCTTAATATTCTTAATATGTAATTATGATAAATTTTAATCTTTTTACCTCCAAGTGAGTATTTTTGGACTAAACAAATGAAAGTGTTGACTTTGAAATACTCTAGGCTTAGTTTTAACGCCGTAATAACGTAATTTTTATGATGTAAGCTCTTAGTAAACATGATTGTAAGAAGTATTAACGACTTATAATGTTTTGCGAAGAATTTTCTTATTTAATATCTTGTTATAACGTTCGAAGTTGATCCAATATTTAACATTGTGACATTAAGGTGTCTTTGTCGAAAGGCGTAAAAATATTTTATTTATGTTTGGTCATTTTTATTATCCTGTGGTAACTGACTTTAAAAATGTAATTTTAATTAAAAATGAAATTATAGCAAACATTTTATTACACCAGGATAGAGACCAAGGAAAACAATTAAAATCAGCGCTATCACGAACAGGCATTAAATAGAAAAGAAACATTGAATAAAATACAAGGAAACTTAAAGAATTATTTATTACCTAAGTCCTTTTAATTATACATTAAGGTTCTTTTACAACACTAAAGATTAAATTTTAGTATTAATTTAATACCTATCTTTACCGCTTATTCTAAATACGTAATGCATTGTTGCTGCAGTTTCAAATCATTTTAATAAATACCTTACAAACAATTGTTATGTTAAAGACAGAAAACGGCTTACGCATTAATTACAAATGTTAATTAATAGAAAGCTTTGCCCTTTGTCTTTAGTTTAAGACCTTCTCCATACATTACTTATCCGGCAAAAACCACATTTACTTCTCGCTATTTTTATTAAGAGCCCTAACTTTCAAATTAGTACGAGATTTGTGTTTATATTTAAGTCTTTATATGTGGCATTATTGTACTTGTACTTATTATCCAGAAATTCTTCATCTTAAATTTTCAAGATATACGTATAACGTCCGAACCCCTTCCATAATGTGTTATATGATGACTCCTCAGTCATTCTTCATCAATTTACAAAACTTCACATAGACAGGCTTGCTGGTTCGTAACACCAGATCAGGCTTGAAGACGAGCTCTTCTGGCTTCGTGATGGCTTCCAAATGGAACTTGCGGAGAAGACTCGATATGACAGTCTTCAGTTCCATCATAGCGAATTTTTGTCCTGCATTTTAAGAGAGGAGATTATTCATTATCATAAATTATATAAATAATGTTGGAACGGTGCTATTGCAGTGATTACCTATGTAAATAGTGCAATATGATCTTAAGGCACCGCTGATAAAAACTGATGAAAATGTAAGATAATATTGGCATGGATATGTAGGCCCTCACCCCGCAGTGAGAAGCCATTCAATCAATACTTAACCCTGTTCTATACGCAAAAAGGTCTTTGTTCAGCAATTTGAACAGGTACAGGAATTGCTATGCATTGCTGCGCACCGATCAAATGCAGGAGACGTAGCACGGCGGCGATTCAGGTTTATTCAGTTATAGTCTGACACTACCTGATTCCCCCGCATAATAAAAAAAGCTGGAGTTGTTATAATAAATACTTTAACTCACCAATACAGTTTCTGGGACCCGCACTGAACGGTATATACGCATATGGATGACGATTGGCACACTTCTCTGGTAGAAACCTCTCCGGGATGAACGTTTCTGGATCCGGAAATATTTCCGGATTACGATGAATGTCAAATACGTTGAAATTACATATCGTGCCTTTTGGTATGATGTAGCCGTCTGAAATATTCAATTGATTTAAAAAAAAGTTTAGGTAAAATATCGCTTTACTAAAAGAGGATAATTATAATGTATTATGATTCTATTGTAATCTGGTTATAACTTTACTTTTAAAATGAATTTCAGGCTATTTTTCTTATGTACTGACATTTTAACTAAAGCAGTTTATCTCTGGAGTTTCTTCTCTCTCTTTTTTCTCTTTTCATTAGCGGGGTGTCTAGTAATTTGACAACTTCATACCTGATACAGTTAAACGTAAGGACCGAATTTTGAAACTCCGTCTTTTTGAAGTACAAAAAACTTTGGATAAAACGGAATAAAGAAATGGTCACCTGTGAGTACCTACAGCTATTAGTAAGTATTTGTTATTATATTGTGTCACGCAACTTACCAATCTTCAGATCCTCAGTTAACATTCTTGAAATAAAATGCACGCTCGGATATAGGCGTAAAGACTCCTTGATACAACATTCTAAATACTTCATTTTGGATAGGTCTTCGATGGTTGGTATTCTTTGAGAATCGCCGAAAATACTCAGCATCTCCTCCCTAACTAAGGCCTGAAATTTACCCCACTGAATGTTATATGAAGAACGTACCATAATACATTTTTTTTATTGCGTACCCTGGAACACTTTTCCAGGGACTTAAAAAAAAGAAATCGCTGTCTATTCGCCTGTTACCACGTAGTAACCTTGATAGCACAGAGTACCTCAATTACATATAGGGGTACTTGATAGAAAGAAAATTGCATGTGACAGTTCACAAATAGTAATTTTTTATTGCCGGTAACAAAAGATGTCAAAAATGGCCCGAAACCAACCACCTTTTTTAGGTGGTACGTAACCCAAATCGAACTGGCAGTTGGGTGGTTTTTATCTCTTTCAGTTATAATAAGCAACTAACTGCGTTATAATATTAATAAAATTATCGGTACCTACCTGTATCTTTTGCTCGTTCGCCAGACTCATTATCAAGAAACAAAGTGCTGTTGCCGTGGTGTCGTGACCCTAAAAAAGACAATAATTTTGAAATATTGTATTATCTTACTTACAACCGAATAACTGGACTCTTTTTTATCAAGAACGACTCTTATTGAGCAATTTTACTCATATGCCGCAGTTGGTTTTACATTTGTTTAAATCAGGCATATATGTATTTTGGAGATCAGACAAATGTAAACAGAAGTAAAATGCTTCCTAAATATAGATTGAAATCGTAGCACGGCGCGGAGATAGCAGCCGTTGGGTCTCTACGCTCTATTAAATGAATCTTCATCGTTATAAGGTACTTTATAAACCCATCTCTTCCAACAAAGAAAAACAAATTTGAAAAGAAAACTTACTTCAAACATGAAAGTATCAACTTCCTCTCTAATTCCCTTCTCATCAATTCTGCCTTTTCTCTCTTCATCTAGCAACAGATCCAACATCGCTAGCTTAGCTTTCTTTCCATAAACATCATCACTTTCATCACCAAAGGCGACGGACACCGGCATCTGATTCCTGCTCTTCCTCCGATACTGAATTATCTGTGTAGTGAAGTTGTTCAAGGACTTCAGAGCTAAGCTCTGTATTTTGGAGACATTGCTGAACTGGAACATGAACTCTGTGAACAGCCAGAGCCTGGTGACGCGGTAGATTATAATGGTGGATAGAGTGTGAACCGGCTGGAAGTATTTGTTGGTTAGAGTTTCTATGTCTTCTTGCGGAGTAGTGCCCATTGATGTCTCTGGAACAGTAAATACATATGTAATAAACATTGATACGAATGTGATCTTTGATGAATAACTTGCTGAGGGATACTTTTCGTTATTAGTTTCCGCTTTTGGTGGAATCGAAGTAAAAACGATTACCATCAAGTATGCATGTTTAATAAGTATTGAAAGTATGACTACCCTAGGATGGGACACATTTCGATGACCAAGAAGCTTTCGAAACAAAGTATATTGGAGTTAATTTAGAACTAATATTAACAATGATTAACATACCACACATAATACTAAGAGTTGATTTGCTCAACAACGGGAACAACTCAGTTCTGTCCTTGTCGGCTTCCTTATCAAAAGTTTTCATTAGCTCCTCGGCTCTCTCACAAAATGTTATGAAAAACTTCTTCAGGATGAGAAAATGGAACGCCGGGGTCAGCAGTTTACGACGATGTTGCCATTTTTCACCTGAAAGTGTTCAATGGTTTCAATGGAATGTGTTGAGTTCTATCATCATATAAACCTGTTACACTTGTGGCAGCCCCCTCGTGTTTTTGGGTTACTTTCCAAAATTTAAAGAATATATGCAAAACTGAGACAAAGTTTAAATCACCTGTCAAGGATTTAAAAGTATCGGGAAATAATCAATTAGCATACAATGAAGCATTTTACCATAATTTAAATGATTCAGAGATGGCGCTCAAGTAGTTTGTTTATCAAACAGTAAAAAGTGAATTTTACATTTACATTCTCTTTATTATCATTTTATTAACAGGATGCGAAAGTTCATTTTATATGTCAATATTAATAGATTTTGTAATTAAAAAAGAGCGGTTTTATAATTGTTAACAATCATGCAATCATAGCCGTGGGAATCATGAACAAGCATCAATCTTTGGTTAAAGGACAACATAATAGGTTATAAAAATGATAATTATTAAAAAAAAATCTATTATTAAAGTTGATCAACTTCTTATTGCCTTTGCTTAAGTTTACCTGCGCTTGTCAATAGTCCTTCGCCTAACCACGGATACAAAAAGGTGTAGGGCATTCCCTTGTGTGTGTGGCGTGTAGAAGATAGTACTGCCTGTAAATTTAAATTTATATAAGATTAGTAACAGAACACTTGCACTAAACCCACATCCCGAAAAAGGCACGGGCAAACTTAAGGTTAAATACGTTCATTTGGACATTAATTACTCGAATTCTTCTGAATAAATTCTTAAGTTAAAACAACACAAAAAAATGACAACCTGCTTTTAAACTCAAAGAAATAAAGCTAGGTATTCGATTTCATTAAAGGACAACGAGAAGTAAAATACTTTTACATTGGGAAATGCTTACGCAAAGTGCATCAGACCGTATCCACACGGTAAATACTTATACTTTATTTATTGTTTATAAACTCAACAAACGGGATTTCTTTTTTAATTACTCACTTATAAGTCTTGTGATATTACTCTTGCTGCTAAAATAAAAAGTTAAATCTTTCCTTGGGTATCAGAATTCAGTACAAATACCTACCTACTGTTCACTCTCGTTACTATCATAAATATGTGTTTTTCTCTCTCCAAATTTGTTTATGCACGCAGAGTTTGACCTTACGGTAAATGTAGCACTACTGTCACCTGTACTTGCTTATTTTTTACATATTTATCTAGTGTGTGAAATTGTTGGTAAACCAATAAAGATAAAATAAAATAACCGAGCAAGTACACGCAGAATATTAATGTAAATAGTTTTACTTTGAAAATAAAAAAAATAGCAAGCTGGTAGTTTGACAATCGGCCACTTATAAAAATGTTCTCACTTTTATTTTGTATTTAGGTACTATAAAACATTTCAAAATTTTAAAAATACACGTGTGTGATACGAAATCTTTAGCATTGACGAAAATTATCGATTCGCACAATAAATACGCGTACGTACGTAGGTACTTAAATAAAATTATCTGTGACCCGTTGACCGGTTCATATTAGGAACTAATTCAAATACACGAGCAGACGGACTTCTATTATATTTCATAATAATTTAATCTGAGATGCTTTCAAAATTACTACAAAGTTTCAGATAAAACATTGACCTATTGAGGGGTCAATTGAGATAATATTTATAACAATAGAGATAAAAAATGTATACTTTTTAGGGTCGCCGCACGTGCCTTGCCACGTCGACTAAATACCGCCACCTGTTTTTTTTTAATGTAACCTCGCCTTTACTTCTTTTTTTAATCCTAGTCTTACTGGGGTTTCACAAACAAGGCACTCAGGAGAAGCATACAATTGCTGTCCTACGCGGGTATTAAATAAGGAACGTGAATGATGTTGAAAAATGATATTTAGCTAGAGATCCTGTTGTTTTTATACATTTTATATAGGTTTGGCAGACACAGCACAATGCTAAAATCGGTGGCTTTAAATCTGCGTTGATCGCTTCTCCATATTAAAATAGTCCAAGAAATATGTCGGAGGCGGCATTTGATTGCTGGAGACCATAAAAGTAAACAAGTCGATTGGTTGATAGTCCTAAGAGCCTACCAACACCTCTATAAGTAATATTTTTGCAGTCGTGGATGAGAGACGATCAAAGAAAACAGTCGAATTGAGAAACCTACTTCTTTTTTCCTCTTTTAGCATTAACAACTGCATATTGTATCCCAAAAAATTAAGTGATAATATAATATTTAAGTTTCGAGACACTTTACGTAAACGCTTAAGGATATATGCAATACAGGATATGAAAAAGAAAAAAAAAATATGATACTAACCTCAATATACTCCGGCTTATACAAGTACACGGCTCGATAGTGCAGGCCATACAGCCTGAAGATGTTACCGTGAACTTTACGCCATCGTATTTGTGTCCTAAATATTTCTTCTGCAAATAAATGAAGAGCATTAGTAACAAAAGCTAAAATGATGTTTTTATTTATTTGTTTAATACACCTTACATCTATCATTACATTCTACCTCACTCTTGTGGTTAATTTATCAGAGATACTTGAAAAAAATAAAAGCAAAAAACCTTTTTTCTAATGTGCGAAATGGTTTAGAATGGGTACCAAAGCAACAGAACGGCGCTGCCAAAGTTGGTCTCGAAAGCGGAGGTGGAAATAAAATAGGAGGCAAACCACGAGGGCAGGTACGGAGTAATGCGGAATAGGTAAGTATGGAAGGGATATCGTCATTGGAGACCTTTATCAAAGCACCAATGTCAAGAAGTTTTTTTTAGCGTTGCCTTGATCTGATGTCATGGACCTACCAGTGCCCTGTTCCTTATTGCGCTACGGTAGACAAAAGACATTGGGAGTGACAATGGCCTGCATGCCTGCTATGAAATGTGCAACTCCCTTCAGATACGGCAATAAAAGTAAAATAAAATTAACTATCGTCGGCAGCTAGTACTAGATATTGCGCGTGCAATGTGCATGCATAAATCAGTATAGAAATTGCAGGTTTATTAGCTAATAAAATAATAATGAAGTTGGGTAAGGAATAATACACAAGTAGCCAATCTATAAGTTAAGTGCACATTAGTCGGTGTAGAAATTTTCATTTTTGTCTGTTTAATGCTATTGCGTCCAGTTCTTTTAAAGACTCACGTATGTGAGATATCGTGCTGAGCAATTGGTTGCGGCGTTTTCTAAACAATTTATAGAGTCACGAAGCGGTGAAAAATGAGAAAATTGGGAAAAGACAAACGTTTAAAAATTGCTGCCAAATGGATATTATTATTTGTAGCCAGTCTGCGGTTTTTTATGCTCTCTCCAATAATATTGTGATTTTTGCATAAAGCTGTTGCATTAATGAACGGAAAATTAAAAAATAAACATTAGCATTTGTCCCTAAACGCCTGTAGGTATATGGGCGTTCAAATTGGTTCTTAAGGGCGATCAATTTGGCCGACCCCCAAGAAAATTAGTAAAAGGCTTCAATAACGGTAAAATGAGATGGAATATAAAAGGTTTAGCCATACTTTTCATTTAATATTGGATGGTTGATAGGCTACTATCAAAAAAATAAAAATCCTGGTGTCGAAGTTTTTAAATCGCTCTTGTAAAATTTGGTTTCCGCACGATGTTTTCTGTTACTGTTCCTTGTGGTAATTGCTTAGTATTCAAAAAATACATTTTTGCGTGATAGGAACATTACATTTGAACCTTCGACCTCTGACTTAACAGTTCAATGGTCATGCCACTAAGTTATCACTGCTACAAATATCGATAGATATAATATTTATTGTACTTACCACGAAACTAACAGGCGTCAAATTAAATATATGAAATAAAAAGGTGCAGTTGAGGTCAATGATATTCTGATATAAAGAATCGACAGATTGATTAAAATCTTTTGTGAGTGCGGCTTGTACAACAATACGTTCTAAAAAAGAGATTTGCCTATTTGTACGATAATATTATAATATACAAGTAAAATACTTAAGTATCAATTGAATAAACACATTCTAGATGAAAAGCTATCGCAACGATATTGTTTAGACATGAACCAGATTAAACGAAACAAGCACGACTAATAATAAATTCCGATGCGGACCTTTGACAAGGTCACTGCTAATACACTCATTAATCTATCAATTGCATAATGCAATCATGTTTCCGATAACGTTTATCCGCAGTCTTGGTGTTTAATTAAAGTTTACTATTAAATCTCTTTGAATATCATCGTAATTTGAAGTCAAGATTGAATACCAAGTTAAAATATGTAAAACTAAAATATGGGATCGTGATAAAATGAATCGTGTTAGTCGATGAAAAAAAAAATGATTAATAAATCTAAATTTAAGTGAAGTTCAAAAGTTCAAAAAAAATAACAATAGCCCAAACCAAAGTTATCAAACTGAAATACATCTCTGAATAAGTGAAATGGATATATGTATTGCTACGAAAACTTAAAGGGTACACAAATATACAGAACAATAAAATATTCCAGTTAAAAGGAAATCAAATAAATACTCACCAGGAGAAATGAATATATCAAATATATTCCCAAACAGAAATATTCCTTTTGGTCCATTTAACTTGTGAATTAATCTCCCGCTATAGCTGTACCGAAAGTACACATGTAAACAAATGACGATCGCAACAACTAATATCAGCGTGTGTAGGAGCATCCTGGATGCGGCGTGGGCGACCACTGAACAACAACTGATTAAAAATTTACGTGACTAATCGATTTATTGTTTCGCATGAAATGAACATTTGAAATCGATGGTACAGACAACGATTGTTTCAAGACGAGATGCGTCGTTTTTTATGCGTGCGGTGATTCCCGCGCGTTTGATTTGTTGAAAGAGGTTGTATATATTTATTTGTTTGGCAATACAAACTGATCTGTGCATTAAAGTAAAAAAGTTCTCAAGAGTGTCATAATATCAACCTCTGTAATTTAATTGGAACATTCTGGAAGACAAGATTCAGTGTAATTTGTGGCTAATGCCAAAAATGGAAAAAGTAGAGATCATAGTAGGATGTTTTGTTAATTTGAATTAAGTCAAATATGAAAGAAATGAAAGAGCCAAAAAATACAAAATAAATAAAAACTTTATTACACTACAACTTTCCGGATACAACTAAATTCCTAAGCTGATACTTTTGTATTTTGCCCGAAGCTGTCTTGGGGAACTCTTGGGTGATCTTCAACTGTCGTGGAATCTTGAACCTCGCGAGTTGACCAGTACAAAGGTTTTTAATGTCCTCTACTGTAACTGTAGCACCTTCTTTGACTCTGAGGACGGCACATAGGTCCTCTCCTAACCTCTCGTCGGGCACTCCGATGACCTGTGTAACAATAGTAAGAGATATCGTATCTTTAAATAGTTACAGGTTATGGTTATATATCTTTACGATTTTTTTTATCTTTTAAATATAGACGACGCGACGGTAGGTTTTTATCATCTGTTACGTGCATTATTCCCGCTTTCGATGGTCGCAAAGACAAAAAAAGTAATATTAAAAGTAATGTTTCCAATATTCTGCATAGATATGTAAATTGGTAAATAAAAACGTATTTGTTTTTAAATGTTTTAAGAATATATTATATTAATATGAATAATAATATTTATTTTATCAGTACTATATTATGTACTTAAGTATGTTAGTTAGTGCATTGCAATCAACAAGATACTGAATATCAAGTATCAACGGATATGATTTCAAATTGCAAATTTAGCTTCATTTAATAGACAAATTCAAATCTCGTCTTCCATTTTCCCCTAGCAAAAAGTACACTTTACTTTCTACTCAACATTCATGATGCTCCTTATACTATATTACTTACCTGGCTTTCGATAATATCAGGGTGAGTGTTCAGTAAGTCTTCGATCTCCTTTGGCGCAATATTTTCCCCTCCTCGTATAATAATGTCCTTCAGACGACCCACAATACGACCGTACCCATCCTCACTGATTGTAAATTTATCCCTAAAATTGAATAAATTATTGTCATCCTTTGTTGTTGTTGCAAGGTCAAAGCAGGCATTGCCCTCAAACAAAATGTAGTCAATCATTTTAATGTGACCACATCACCGTTTTTAGATAATATTTTGAGTAAAAATTTTAATTGCAGCATTCAATTATATTGTACTAACTACAAAAACATGCAACTGACTTCAAATAAAAAACTACTGAGCAAACCTCACTTATTTTTTTTGTGGACTTAACGACAGCTATTCAAGTTTAAATTAAAAAAGAATCAATAAAATCCGAAGTTTTGAATTTTGAAGGGTGCAAACAAAAGAACAGTCGAATTTGAACTTGGAACAGGTTTTAAATTCTACTCTTTTTTACGTCGGTTGCCAATTACTCTAAGTTTGGTGATAAGATGACATGGTGATAATGGCACCAATCATATAAAGAGCCACAACAGTGATTTGCAGAGTGCCATTAATTTAGGTAACAAGTACAGTATTTTTTATTCGATTTGTATTAGTTTTAAAACAGAATTTGTTCTGTATCGAGACATAGGTGTACACAAATACGTTCTAACTCGGGGATCGAACCCGCAACACGTTACCGTAACCACTTGCCTGCCCATGTAATGTATCTATACTCAAGATATCTATAAGTACCCAGTTTTAAGCCAGCCATCCTCGCTGATAGTCTGTCGAGTCTTCTCCGGCTCGTCCCAGTAGCAGATCATGGTGTTGTAGCCCCGCACCACCAGCTCGCCGGGGCTTCCAAACGGTACCATATTGTTGTCCTCGTCCACCACCTGTTAAACAAGAATTAGAAATGACATGAACTTGGTACAGGGTTTTTTATTCACCTAGAAGTCCCCTCTGCTGGGTAAAGGCTTCTCCTAACTACTTCCACGATTCTCTGTCCTGAGCCACATAGAACTAGCCCAGTTTGTAAACATTTTAGACGACTTTTTCCCAAGCGATTTTCAATGCGGCTGGCGAGAGTTTGTATTTTTTTTTCTTCAAAGATGAATTTGAATGCATCGATATTCATTCCTCTTTTACAATTCTGTAAAGATGCATCCAAACACATGTTTCAAGAACGCAACAGTAGCACGCAGCATTTGGAACGCATTTCTATTGTTTTGTTAGGTTCGCGCGTTGAACAAATTTTAATGTCATATTTATCACACCTTTACTTTAACAGTCTCGTCTGCAAGCAACTGTGTGAGCAGACAATGGTATTCGGAAAGCAAATAGTTCTTATTTCGTTGAGGATAGAATATATAGTTCACCTTGACTTCAACGTGGTCCTGTATGTAGCCAACTGTTTCTGCTACCAAGTCTGTGCTGTCACCAGCGATGCTTTGGAACACGCTAGCAGTCGTCTCCGTCATGCCGTATAGACCCTGAAAGTTTAACAAAACAGCTTCTTATTTGATGTTATTTGTATGTTGCTTTCTTTCGTTTAGATTGAAGTTGATACAGTAATCTCTTTAGTATAGCCATTGTCCACAAAAATACATTTAAAATAATCAGAGTCAAATTTTCTGTGTAATTTTGATTAATTCTATCGCTCCCAAAGAAAAAAATACGAGCATGGCTTTCCTTTTGACGTGGAACTTATAAGACAAATTCAAGATTTGAGCAAAAAACTTTTTGTTTTATTTAAAGACTAGTATTGACCTTGACAGATTCTGTCTTGAGGTACTTCTCGAGGTCTCGGATGAGCTGTGGGCTGCAGGGCGCACCGGCGGCCAGCGCCACGCGCAGCTTTGACGGCACCTCACCCATAGTCTTCACTTTGGCCAGCATGTCCACAAACATTGTCGGAGTGCCTGTGATAACTGTGCATCTGGGAAAGGGGGAGTATATTACAAAAAAGCTTTCGTTCGAATTTTTAAAGAAGCTATGGAAAAATATATTTGTTCAGACACAAATATGGTCTAATGGCATTAAATAATATTTAAAAATTATAAGTCAAAGTTTTTGCAAATCTATTTTGGGTTTTTAGGGTAAGCACGTGAACACGGCTAAAGTCACATATGAGTCATTTGTAAAAGAAATGTGTAGATCCTACTTTCGTGACATCCAAAGTCATAACAAGGCCCCAATTCTGCTATTTACAACGACCGATGAATGAATGAAACTTGGATCAAAATGTCAATTTTCGTATTTTCTTAAACATTTTTCTACACAATAATTGTAAATTCAGTACGGGACGGTACAGTCAAGGTCAATGCAATTAACTTCCAATTATTGTATTTGCAAAATGCTTAAGAGAATAGGAATAATTTCAAATTTAATCCAATTGCCATTCCTTCATTTGCCATTGTAAAATAGCAGAATCGGGGCCCTAATATGAAATTTGGCTTACTAAACTTATGACTGTTCAAAACGTTATGCTTATACATACATATATGGGAAGGGATATAAGGGAATCAGGCTAGTGGACTAGAAACTAAAATATGACTTGATTTCCCTTATTGTAAAGAAAAACAATGTAAGAGTTGAACTCACTTTTCGGAAAACATAGCTTTAATATTAGCATTGATGTCATAGGTCGGGGACGGCAGTACCAGCGTGCAGCCGTGCCTCAGCCCGGCGTGGACGGTCGCTACGGAACCGAGAGCGTGGAACAGAGGCACCTGGAATATCGGAACACGTTAGCTGGAGTATACAGACATACATACAGAGCATATAGATACGCTGTATGTTGGTCGTCGGAAGAAGTATGTATGTTGGATTGTGTGTGCACAAGTATAGAACTATATTGAATGCATGAAAGTAAGAATGTGTATTTGCGTGTCTGTTTTTGTGTATCCTTCTGTAGGAGTAGAATAAATTAAAATATAGGTAAGTGACATGCGTTCAAACAGTCAGTCCGTTTAAACGCATTTGTGGGCATGTAATCCCAACGTTTTTTTTTTATGTAATAAGAGAATAATTTGAATAATCTATACTAATATATAAAGCTGAAGAGTTTGTTTGTTTGAACGCGCTAATCTCAGGAACTACTGGTCCAAATTGAAAAATCCAAAAACTTTTTGTGTTGAATAGACCATTCATCGAGGAAGGCTTTAGGCTATAAACCATCACGACTAATAGGAGCGCAGATACAATGGAAAATGTGAAAAAAAGGGGAAGGTATAAATCATAACTTATATCTTCTACCCACGGGGACGAAGTCGCGGGCAACAGCTAGTTTTTAATAAAGAAAAAAAAATCACTGTTAAACGAGATTAATTTGAAAGAAATAATTTATTCGGTTATTACGATAAATCACTACTTATAGGTACAAACTTGTAGTTTTTGGTGCTCACACAATGTGCCGTACTATACAACTTTTATATTCTGTATGTAGATATTGCTTTGTTAATATATTTATTATTATTTATATTACTTAACAAAAAAACATGAGTAATCGTTATGTTTTTTCGAATAACATGGTGAACCTCTTTATACAAGTATATGACACTGATATTAAATATGTGAGTAATTAGCTGTCATAAAAGTACCGTGAATGAAATATATTTGGCCGCAGCGGCGATAGAATGTTTACGTATAAGTAGGTGGCATATTCAATAGTGTACTTTTTGAGGTCAGTCAACAGAAAAAACAAGCATTTAATCTGGCGTAAATAAAAACTGAAATTCCCTGAATATTCTGCCTTAAGACTTTTCAACCTTCTTTGTTACATTAGACACATTTTATCTCAGACATTAATAGTCTAAAAGCTTTGTAATCACGTAAGTACCAGTACCTAATTACGACTATTCACCTTTAGTAAGGCAAAATAATGTTCTGTTTTTTAGTTTTCCGGTCAAGCTTAATTTTAGTGAAACCTAACGGCCACACGCTGTAACTATCACCACAAGAGCTCTTTAAACAGTACTTGCTACGTTAACTAGATGGCGCGCGTTGCTCATAAAATAAAGAGGCCGTTAATAAATTATGGGTGTAAATTAAATATCTAATCAAATGAATGCATTTTGAATACTGCTTCTATCGATATGAAATTGATCATTTATCCACGAAAAAATAAAATTGAATTTGAAACCTACGACAAATACTTTGTGCGGAGCGGTATTTACTTTTCTCATTTTATAATTATAAACAAATAATACTGGTTTTAAAATAGAAAAAAAAACACACAAGAAACTCTTTCGTCTCAAAATCGTTTGAAAATCTCTTTCAATATTTGAATACGTATGTACTCTTTTGTGATCTAATAATCTAAAGACGTCCAGTAAAGCCTACATACCTGCACACAAATATTATGTCTTCCTTCATGGAACGTCATTCTCTTGCCGATAAAGTACGTGTTGTTTACTACGCCCTTGTGGGAATCCAAAGCTGCTTTTGGGTCTCCTGTGAATAGAAGAAAAGATTCGTTTAGATTTTTTTCAAACATCCCTTATTAGGCATATCGTTATTAAAAAAATGCAAATGTATTTAGCGAAGTTTGTGAGAAGTTAGGTTTTTTCTGTTAAACGCATTTTTAATACCAAGTAAGTTAGTAGTTTTTATTTACCTAACTATATATTTTATGTATCAAAATATTATTGCTGATTTTAGTTATAACTTTCGTAAAGATAGCTCTTATCGAATTATTCATTGCATCGTAAATGTTTATCTATAGATTAACTGAATTATTATTGTGTACTTGTGTAATTATAATATTATTATATTAACCGACAAGTCACAAAGTGACTTAAAAAACCCATGAATATGTTCTTTGTCAGTGCATATTCTGAAAACAGTCCCGTTATTAGAGTAGAGTAGGTACCATGGAATAAATAAATCTATCACTAAGGCTCCGCTGTCTGTCGAGATTTGATAGCTGACCAAATTTTGTTGAAAAATTATTATTTTTTTCATTGAGTCGAGTCTATTAGTAAATGAGTGTCACACACTTACAGACTCGCGCTAACCCCTTTGTGACTACAACTATTAATGTTGAAGGATTTGAGGTAACCAGATGCTATCTAAGTTAGTACCTCTCAAACCTCACCAGTGGTACCGGACGTGAAGTGTATGATGCAGCCATCACTGGACTTCACCTCACTGCCATACCGAGATATCTGGCTGCCAGAACCACCTGTCAGCGAGTCTAGCCGAATTGCTCCTCTGAAAAAAATAAAGGTTGGGGTTGAAAAGTTTTTTGATATAGTAAGGAATAAAGAAATACGCGTGACGCTCATGGCCAGAATTGCAAGAAATAGAGAGATCTGAAAGAGAAAGGGGAAAGCCTTTGCCCAGCCGTGGGATCTTAAACAGGCCATATACATATAAAAAAGTGGGATTCCGAAACTATACAGATAAACTTATGTCACTCTTCTGCTTAGGGATTGTAAAAAAAAATGCAACCTTCTGAAGGGGTAATGCTTGTGCAGTTTTCAAGCAACCGATAGGATGATAAAAGCTATTCTATCACATAAGATACATAAATACTACTCACGCCAATTTGTGACTTCCTGCAGTAATAATAGAGGTCAAACTCGGAACTTTAGCAGACTTCAAAGATCCAGGAGAGCTGTTCTGTATTTCAGGTATGACTTGTGAGAGGGTTCCGTAGTAATTTCTGTTGGGCAATCCTTCTCCGATGAGCAAGCTCTTTATCTGTGTCTTATTGAGACAGTAACTAAGCTCGCTCTTTTCATATACTGGATTAATGAGAACCTGTGGCAGAAAGGAGAGTTAGAAAAATATTATTCTGGAGTTAAAAACTCCTAACAGTTATAAAACAAGTTGTTAATTATTTAAAGATTATAAAATATCAATAAGTTCTTAAATATTGTAAGAAGCCAATCTAGTCAATGCAATAGTTGCGATTATATTTTTTATTATCCAAAAGACTTCTCGCACTAAGGAATTTAATCCTTTCATCAAAGGAGGTTTCACAGATATTTAATTCACAGGAACAAATCAATCCAGTCTTAGAACAGGCATCCGTAGATCACACAAATGCTTGTTCTACGTGGACATCAAAACCGGTAACACGACGCGAACAGTGGCTTTTGAGTAAAATCAATTATCATTGTCAACTTCTTGCGTGTTTTCCCCTAACTAGATGCCAGATAAATTTGTTAGGTTTTTTTTTGGTTTCTTCTCAGTCCTGTTTATTTTCTCTTTAAGGTAATATTCTACAAAAAAATTGCAGTGTTCAATAAGTGAACTTGACTAAGACTAACGTAGAATATACATATACATCTCCTGTGCAACCTTTGCAGCTAACTTTTTACTTACAGAGATAAGACCAGCTCTGGCCGCAGCAACCACAGCCACAATCCAGGCTGTGTTGTTATGTGTCCATACTCCCACCCTGTCACCTTTCTCTAAACCCTGAGCCCGAAGAGCGCAACCAAGTGAATCAGCCTGTAATATAGATAAAAATAAAAAGCCATTTACCTATTATCTCTAATTACTTTATAGACAATAAAAGGTAATTAAGAATAGATTAAATGGTAGCTCAAAAAGTGATTAAAACAGTTTTCGACTTTACTCAGCATTAAGCCAATTAAACAGCAAATAATAGAATGAGATAACTTGAAAGATAAAAGACTTGTTCTCTTTTGTCGTATGAAACTCTACTTATTTTTTATCTTGAACAAATATCAGCAATCTCAAAAGTGCGCACTCACTACAGTCACTTACTACTATAAAACTCTTCACACTCAACCCTTTCCTTCTGTAAAACACTGACCTGTCGCAACAGCTCTCCATACGTCATCGAGACATCCTCGTGCAGGGATGTGACGGCGATTCTGTCCGGGTGCCTGTTGGCGGCCTGGTAGAGGATTTCGCCCAGGGTGTCGTCCACCAGCGGCTCAGACCCCGGGTTGTGGAGGTAGCTCTGACCGGCCACTGACTGGATCTGGCGAGCCCATCTGGTAAAAGACAGTTTGACATCAACTTTGGAGTGAAAACAAAAGAGGATCAGATACTTAAAATAATGCCGAAGAAAAGTCTGTAAATTACTCAAGTCCTATGTAAGTTACTGATCTCAAAAAATCCCTATCAAATCCCCTTTGGATTGAACGCAATGGCAATGAATCACAGCAGGGACACCGTTTTTTATCAATAAAAAAGAAAATAGTAAAAGTATTATAACATACCATAATGGTATGAATTTTATTAACATTATGTCACATTAACATTATGATGTCTTAATACCTTTATCACTACGAATAAAAGGTATCGATGGTTTAATCATAATTATTAAAAAAACATATACAATGCGATATCCTTAGTCACATAAAGAACGTAACTGGCGTTCGGTCAGAAGACTACTAAACTAAGACTATCACTACTAAACACGGGCGTCCTCTAAGGATCGCCAGAACTCAGAATTCGGATGGAGTCTTAAGACCTTCATCAAGCCTCGATTACGATATTTACAATTGACGATGAATGAATATAATACAATGAAAAAAGAAATCTAGAAAATACGAAGAGCGTGAAATTGAAGCCAATTGCTATTTAATCATTGGCAATTGTAAATAGCGCAGTTTTGACCTAGGTTATTTGGGTCGTTAAGTCAAGTTTTTAAATATTTTATTGCATTGAAGACATACATTTTGTTTTGTTTATTTACATACATATCTGGAGCATTACTTATACATTTATTATATGTACATTTGAGTTAGTTGTGTAGAATTCAAATGTTAATGCAGGTCGTTGACATCCAGTTACGCGATATCAATTTTATGTATAAATGCATTAAGATACGCCAATATTATTATCACTGAATACTTTTCAAGGATGTTATTATTGTATGCTAATTCTGACATAAATTCCCTATTTCAACCTATTTATTTTCTTTTGTTTATCTTTTATGTTGCTTTATTTTTATAAATGTTTTCTTGACAGACAAAACTTTTTTTCAACACCTTTTTTATTTAACTTTTTGAATGGATTCAAGCAATTAAACTGATCTTATCGTCTTTCCTTATTTTCTCTGCCAGGTTAACTATTATTGGGTGATATCATTACAAACTTTGGGACAATTTCCTTTTTCACTAAATTTAATTTAGTTGTTTTTTTTTTAATTTTGAGCATCATCAACTATATATGAGCTACTTAACTTTAAAGGCGAACGCAATGCACAAACAGTGCTTTAAAATAAGATGTTAAATACTTTAGAATTGGGCTTTATTATGTAAACATGTTATGTAGGCAAACAGTGGAGAAACCTAGTGGAATTATAAAGCTTTACAAAGTGCTTACTAAGGGATAACCACAGGTTCTAATACCAGCCCATTAACCCTTATGTTAGTGTGCCCGCAAGCAAATAGATGGCGCTTTAATCTCTAAAGAGATTTTACCCAACATCTGATAGTTAATTTAATTTCTACGATAAACGTTTGGTATTCCTTCTATTACTAAAGATATAGAAAACTAATTTTGTCAATGAACTCGAGAACAGATTTTGATAAAATAAGTTTTAATTAATGGGAGCGAAGGAAAATATCGCTCGCGAGTAGAGTCAAATTAAAGGCTACTTCCCATTTGGTAAACTTCCCATTTCGTAAACCTCAAACTGTACCTACTAAAAAGTTGCGTTTGGTAAACATTATACATTTCATACATTTAGTCCCATTTCGAAAACATTTCAATAATTTTTTGTGTTATATCCCATTTGGTAAACTTTCAGATGAAATGGGTACAGTCAAGTAAAAAAAGAAAAACGAAACTAATGATAACATTGTCATTTATTTTGTTAAATATTTTTAATCACAGGTACAATAGTCGGATTATGTGTACGTATGCCATTTACACATATTGATATTTAAAAACAGAAATAAAAAGTGGGGTGTACAAATAACTTTCAAAAAATTTAAGAAAAATCACAGTTCGATTTGACTATTTCGATGACAAGTTTTATTTTTTTAATAACATAAGTCAATCTAGATGCGAAATCAACTTATATAAAAAAACAATAATCACAGATTTGGTACTATCTTTTTATGTTAATGTACATTAACATAAAAAAATACATACGAAATCAACTACTTATAAAATATAAAAATAAAGTCACTGATTTGGTACGTTAACGTAAAAAAATTACATACTAAATCAACTTTTAAATATAAAAACAAATAATAATCACAGATTTGGTACAATAACATAAAAAATACATGCAAAATCAACTTTTAAATATAAAAACAAATAATAGTCACAGATTTGGTACATTAACATTAAAAATTACACACAAAATCAACTATAAAATATAATCACAGATTTGGAATATTAACATAAAAAATTTACTACCTACACTACAAAGTTAAAAATCAATAAATAAATTATAAAGTGATACAAGCAATTCTTGATAATTCGTTCAAACAATTTTCCAATGATATTCCCGCTCGGTGCTTCTTTTGCGGGAAAAGCACGTGGTATTTTTAGTAGCATCGTGGTATTTTTACAGACTTTAATACGTTTTTTTTACTTCTTCTTGATCAGCCATTCTTTTTGATGGTCGAGATACTATCTCAAGACTGAAGCATTTAAAAATATATACATCTCTAATTTAATACTAATTTGACACTGACTGTACCGTACAAAAATAACAATACTAACAAAGTTTACCAAATGGGATTAAATGTATGAAATGTATAATGTTTACCAAACGCAACTTTTTAGTAGGTACAGTTTGAGGTTTACGAAATGGGAAGTTTACCAGATGGGAAGTAGCCAAATTAAAACAAAATGAAAACATTTTTCTCGTTATTTATTTAACGGTACTCTCCTAAACCACTAGACGGATTAAAAGGTAAAATTAACTTATATGACCCACGCAAACCATTGTCAATACCAAGCGGAAAGTAGAGATTAATAGATTTTCTTTTCAAATTCAAATATTTATTACATTGAGAATGTACAATGAGGTCACAAAAATTCTGATCATAGTGGACCCTGTCGGGCACAGCAAATTTGGAACCTCAACTCAACTAAGAATTGTATATGCCTAAGTCTATTATTAGTTAATTCATTATCAACAAATAAAGGGGAAGAGCGTTTGTTTGTCTGAATCAACATTAGATTGTAGAATTTGTTTTCTTAATCCAAAGGACCTAATGCCAGTATACGTTAGATAGAAGTTGCGATTATGTGAATATGCTACGAACAGAACAAATTTAATATTATTTTATTGTATGAATGCAAAAAAATTTAATCGCAAAAAATAAACTTAGAATAATTCATTACGTAAACAATAATGAACCGGAATACTCTTGCATGAGCAAATCGCGGACCCGCCGGCCGCCGCATTAGCTCATGATTAAGGGCTCCAAAACTAGTCGGCCACTCCCGGTAAATACGCGGGAGTAAAGCGTTACTATATATGTAGATAATTAAGAATCTTCCTCGCAAAAGTCATTACATTAAAATTATCAATGATCAATGCACAAATCTTCCCTTAACTTCGACTAAGGCTCATGAGCTCTTAGTAAGCGCACCATAGAAAGGTTCTGAAAAAGAGGCACTGCTTTGACTGACGTAGGTAACATGACTAAGTAAAGATTCCATTGTACGAATGAAGGTAATAATCATAACGTTGTGGAAACAAAATGAAAATACTTGACTAAGAAAGAATCGGAGGAAAATGTTATTCTTGAAGCGAAAAACGATTAAATATAAATACTTGCACAGATCAGAAGAATACATAATAGCTTGACAATAAAAAAGAAGTCTTGTAGCGTAAAAAATAAAGCTGAAAAACGATTGCACGCCTTTTTGACTTACAGTGCTCAATGCAAAATCTAAACATCATCAAGTCAAAGCCATTCATAGTTATCTTTATCCTTGTGTGGTAACATACGGTAGGTAGAATTGTTTAAAGATAGTCAATCTAATAAATAAGTGCCACGATTATCGTAAACTGTTCATGCATGCAAACCTACTTAAGTTGGAAAGACCTTATTAGATAATATTATACTTACCTAAACTTGTCATCATTACTTGCACAAAATTAATCTCAATATTATAAAAGACAGATATAATCAATAAATAAATCTTTTTGATTGTCTTTATTATGATACCTAGTTATAACCTAAGGTACATACTTTTTTCAATTTCGTCGTAACACAACCCAGTTTTCGTATCGTTTAAAAAAGTGATGCTAGAGGTTTTTTTTAAACCAGTCCCTCTCTATGGAATTTAATCGTTGTCCTTCAGAGAGAGGGTTTAACAAACATTTAAGGCACATTCTGCATTATGAGAGTATCCTTCTTACATAATAAATGATTTCATATGATTTACGATGCGAATATGGATATAAAGCAGTCGTTGACTTTTCAAGTGACACTGTGGTTCAATAGCAAAACATATGACGTGTAATAAGTCACAATTAAATAAATGATTCTGACTTTGTTTTGTGTTAAGTTTTACTAAAAAAAATACCGGTGTTATTCATTAACTAAAACTACATACACTTTAATGCATTTCCGATTTAAACTAGCTGATTTATGAAATGCTTAAAAATAAATGTTTAAATAACCTAGCGCTAACGACTTTTCAGAAAAAGAGTTATCTGTTTTAACGGGCAATTTTAGTTCCTCAAAATACTTTTGAACGGATACTAGTCATAATTGAATCCTTAACTCTTGTTTGCATGGAAATAAAAAAGGTTTCCAAGAATAGTAGACATTTTTAATGCTTTTGTGTCTATGTATAACAGTAGAAAAATAAACCTTAGACAGGACTTGAACCTACAATTCCAAACGAAATATATCAAAGGTCTACCAAACAAAAACCGTTGTATTGTTTGTTATTAATTTCAGACATTATTAATTATGCAACACAAAAGTTTTAAACTTTTTCTAAAACCAGTTCCTGTTTTCAATTACTTGGGAGCTGATTTACAAAAAGTAACATAAGATTTTGTATGAACATTTCACATAGGTAATTAACAATCTGGGCTCTAAAACATTAGCTCCCGCAAAAATGTTGAGTCCATGTTGAGAATAAATTATAACGCAAGAAATCCAAGATCCTGCATTATGGTAGGTCAAAACAAACATTATCTAAACCAGTGTCAACAAATCCTTAGTCTTCTAACCGGCTTCAATAAACCGGTCACACAATCACATTCCTAATTCCAGCACAGGTTCACCTGCATCTATATCTGTTTGTATATTGTACACTTTATCACAAAATACAAATATTTGTTCGTCCTCCGTATATCGTAGATATTATTTAACTATCAAATACACATTAATTTCGTTAGCAAAACCACAAGTAAGTTATTGTGGTGTTCGATAATTTACAAAATCATCATTATCATAAGCCCATATTCGTCCACTACTCGTCCACACATCGAGACCTATCTAATTAAAAAATATATTTTTCTAACTGTTAGTTAGGTATCTTCATTTTTCCAGTTGACTTTCTATTAGGGACACGAGGGCAATGATCTTAAAAGAAGCTGCATTTGTGATGAAGACATGCCGCTAACAATTAACAATATCGATTGGACAAAGTTTCAAAGACCGACAATTGTATTAAAATGTAATGTGTTCCTTTCTATAAAGCAAAACACGTATTACAATATGTAACAAATAACTATAAAAACAAAATAATAATCATCAGTCCGTCTCAGTCCACTGCTAAACATAGGCCTCTCCCAGGACACGTCATCAAACCAAAATATCAAAAAACATTTTTTGGAATACTTTGAACATGCCACATGCCACTCTGCCTATATTATGCATTTTTTATGATGTACTAAATTAAAAAGTCACCTTACTCTACTCTTAATCCCTAAAAAGGACGTAATGGCTGACCGTAGTCATTGGTAATAAACAGTTAATACATAATTAGAGCCCAAAGTCAATTGATAAATGATAAACAATATTAGTATCTATTATCCGCTGTAGATAAGCGTTGCGAAAAACAAACTCACAAATATCACTAAAATGTACGTAATTTATAGGTACAACTTAATACACTAAAATTTTAATTTCAATCCTTATGTGAATGCACCCTACTTACTAATAAAGGACTACAATCGGTATTAAATATAAATACAGTTGATTAAATAAACAAGCACCGTTCTTATCTTTGAGTGTAATTCTATATTTATCTACGTTCTAAATTTCAATACAGTATGTTCTCCTACTGGAAATAGAAACCTAATTATCTATACAAAAAATTCAACGTACCTGTTAATTCCAATATAGTTTAGCCTTTTAGCAAGCAATGTATATTTATTCCACATTTTCACTGAACACGACTCAACACTAAGAGATAAACAGACGAACTGATAATTGCTTATTCTACAACGATATTTATAAACAGTGTTATCAATTGAAATTATAACAATTATACTGTAAAGTCGCTAGCCAAATTTGATTCTTGTTTATCAAAAATATGACAAAAAGTGTGACTGACTGTCCAACAACTGTTCCAAAGGACTCTTTACATACAGAAGAATTGGTCGGCTATATAGGACTGCCAATTTATCTTTAAGTCTTCTGCAATAGTTGATCTCAAGAACTTTACAGATGTGTTATTTACGACCCTCGAAGCCAATTTCTGGGTGTTCAAAATTATATTGTCATCGAATCAATAAGAAGACCTCCGATAGATAACTTACAAATGAAATGCACGGATATCCGAGTGGTGGAGGTCACCACGCCGAACCCAATGAGAGTGACGTGTCGCGGGCTGGATCCCCGTTAAGGATAACTGTTTGTGTGGTCCTCGTGCTTTTGTGCGTGTGACTCAAATTGTGAAATCCTCGCGACAAAAGGAATTAGTTCGTTAATGCGGGAGATGTTCTTTTTGTAAAAAGCTACAAGCTACATCTGTGCAATTATGGTCTTAATTTTTTAAGACGTGATTACTTTACGGTTACCAATTTTCATTTTGGCTGTTTCAAATTCAGGTAAAATTTAATGTAAAAGATTTTAATTGCAGATTGGTCACTTAAAAAAAATAGTATTGCCCTGGGCATGAAGCAACAGAGACACGTAAATGAATCCGTTTAGGGAACCGCTAGGCTCTCTTCCGGAATTTTCCGCTAATTTAAAAAAAAACTGAGTTTTGCATGCAGAGTATGCAGTGCGCAGGAGTGGGAGTAATGTACAACGTCATGCGTAACTTAATATATGCAGCGTTCAAAACGGTATTCATCGCGTCATTTGTCATATTTATTAAATAAATTATTCTTATAGGATTTGTCTTTAAAATTATGTATGTGGCAACATTAATCTTTGTATAAAAATTGTTTATGGGTTGATACGTAACGATTGTGTAATTTGTTTTGATTGTCAATCGATCAAAAAAAGTCAAAAACACTTATTGGAACAAAAAATAGTGAATAATATGAATTATGCGTTAACTGCCGCATTAGTTATTAAAAAAAACTCGATGGAAATACGATACATATTTTAGGTCATAGAAATCATTTTTAAGTAAATTGTCCATATTCCAAGCTTTTGATATGGTAAAATCATGGAGATAAATTGTTCATACAAAAATCTGGGCAAAATGGGCAAAATTGAGAGAATAGATGTAGTATCAAATTTAATCCAATTGCCATTCATTCATCGGCCATTGTTAATAGCATAATCGGGGCACTGGATAAAAACCATCAAAGTAAGCCAAAAATTAATTAATTATTTGCAAATTATTTTCTAAATGGAAACGAAACTAGGGAGGATTGTCACTTTTAAAAGATGCAACCATCCAGGTATACGACTTGCCCCTTGACATAACTTCAAGGGGCTCTACACCACCTAATCCGTTAGTTATGGATCTGTAATTCCCACACATGTAAGGACACGTCTGCCTGGATTATATTACACACAAATTATGTACGTAATATTACGGACCATGGTCAAGTCTTTGTATTCTTTTTGGTATCTGATCTTGGCGGTGGCTGAATCGAGGCCGCGCCGCCCCCGCTCCGGAAGTGGCGCGTGGGGCGCACGCGACGCGCCCCCCGCGCCCCGCGCCCCCGTGTGACGAAACATGCAAATTTCCCCCGACCTCCTAAGGCCACGATACACATCTAGGTAGAAAATGCGTTACAAATGTATTTTCCGCTTTCCTGTTCTCTCTAACAAGGTCGAAAGGTGAAAGATCTAGGTGATCCTTAGATATTTATGTTTTAAATTACGCTAACATTAATCTTATTCCTTAATTTATTACGAAAACACTATGCTTCTACGTCAGTTTTAAACACAATCGATTCTATTTTTGACTTGTATTGCTGCTATTTGGTAACAGCATTTTTTTTCTTAATTAAATTAATTGACAACTTCCAAAGGATTTTGTTTTCAATTCGTCCTTCGAAATTCGAACGTTAAAAAACCGTTAACTCATGGCGCCCTGACTGGCAGTTTAATGTCATTAGCAAATTGCAACACCTCTATATATCATATCAAGTCAAAGCGAACAATGGCTGAGCGTTTCGCTAATAGATTAAAATTTACAAATCAAACTATAAGCGAAATTAAAAAACAGTGACGCGAAAGCCAAGAAAGAAAATTCTATAAACGTCAATCACATTTCAATTTGTACATAATAATATTATGTATGATGAAACCGTATGTGTATCTTTCTGTGTATATATTGCTCGAAGAGTTATTTTACAAGTTTACAAATCATTGCATTTAGTATTTCACAAGGCAATATCGAAGAAAATTTACTGAAAAAATGTCTTTCTTTACAACTCATAAACTTGTAGGCTTTTGAATTTATTGCTTTTAAAATATGTCATCAAAGTATCGTTCCTTATCCTGACACATTAATCGTAATAACTTCCAGAAACGCAAACGATTAGGGAAAATCAAAATTAATGTCTCAACTTTTTATAGGAACTTTGAACCCAAATTACAGACAGGGGTCCAATGACAGAAAATAAATGGGTCAATGCATGGGACGCTCTGAGACATCGCTCGCGGGAGTTTGTTTGTAAATCCAGCCGGGCGCACCGTCGCCTTTATTTACTCGAATCATGCAAGAAATCGGCTGGCGCTACGCAATCGTGCCGCAGTCATGCTCCGCCCGCCCAACGAATAACATACTCGGCAAGCTCGAGCCATGGCCGTTCGTGATACCCTGTGTAGTGCTTCGTAAATGTGATACTGTTATGTGACGATGTCTCAGGCCGCCGGCGGGAAGAAGGGAGGCAAGGGCCCCCCGAAGAAGATCCCGGACGAAGACAAGAATCCGCCGGTTAAGGCCGTGGAGGAGGCCAAAGATGAGACTTCTTCTACCAATGGTGATAAAAAGGAAGTTAAGGAGAACAATGGAGTGGAGAACGTGGTCAAGCCGCCGAGCGCGGGGATCAACATCCGGGAGGTGGCAGCCAAGATCCTCATGCTGGCGCAGAAGGGGGAGTGGCCGGCGGTGGAGCAGACCCTCAAGGTGCTGGAGAAGCTGGTGGCGGCGGGCGGCGAGGACGCGGTCTCCGTGCCCATGGCGGGCATCCTGGACCCGGTAATACTCCACACATTTTCCAAATGTTCTATTCACGTGTTTCACATGACTTTATGACTTGAATTATCGGCGTGTAATATATTTCCTTGAAATTTGGTGAACTGTATTCGTTTTGTTAACGAAAAACTAAGCATGACTAACGAAAGTACTGAAAATGGAACGTTTTTGGCTATCGGGGCGAACGTTTCGTGTTTTAGGACTTGTTTTATTCTGCCAGTATCCAAGTTACCGCGCTGACGCTCCTCGGTAGGGGGTGCTACGGGGTGAAACGTTCATATCTATTTCTCTGCAACTACTTGTAGAATATAATAATATATTATGTTCTATATAAACTAATCTATTAAATCTGTACAAGTTAGCTGTAGACGCTCTACTTTAGTTTTTGTTTCGGCGTCTACCATAAAAACGTTTACATAGCTTGAACTGTGCTTTCCAAAATGTCATTTTACGAGCCAAGTAAGGAAATTATACTATGTATGTAACACTCACTACAAGAACTGATAAATCCTGATTTTCAATAGCTTGATTTGGGTTTTAAAATATGTTGACTATCTCTCTTAACCGCATATTTCATCAAGGATATGGATATCACATAGTATGGTAGAGTTCAAGGTAGAGATCTTCTCTTCCAGTTAGTTATCAGATCTAGGATCAAATACCTTCAATAATATTTTATGCTAATCACTTTCCGAACCTCTTGCTACCCCATAAAGTATAGGAGGCAACCCTACCCAGTATTTTATTACACACAACAGTGGCCTTGTTTTGAGTCCAAATTAATTCCAGGCGCACGTATTACAGATGTCCTTCATATTTTCGTTGCCGCTCGCTGTAGCCAAAGGTCTTAGTTTTGAGGGGAACCTTCAACTTAGTTCGTATAATAACTTAATAAATATACCTCCTATTGCTCTACTTATGCACAATTAAAACTGTTAATAGCTTTATGAGAGATTGAACGGTATCATCTGAATACCTACGTTGATCTATCTCGTCTAGCCTATATAAAATCCCACTACTGGGCACATACTAGAAGAAATTTCTGTTGAAATAAGCTGTGCCTATGTACTATGTGTTCTATCTTTCTTCTTTTCTATTAAATAAATAAATAAATACTATTCCCATGTTGGGAAAGTTTCAGCATTGATTACTACGCTAGCTCACTGAGGGTGGTCGACTTCCGATATCTAATATTTCCAGCTTAGGTTTTCTCGACATCAACTTGATTCATATTTATTTCACTTATATTATGAATGAAAATGTTTTGTATTCATTTTTTTCTTACTTCTTTTTATTTGAATATATATCTAACTTCTTTTCCGCTTCATGCAGTTCCAGTTACATTTATTAAAGCATCAATATGAAATATAATAATGATAGAGCAATACGTTTAGCTATAAAAACTTGAAAATTTACAGTTCTAAAGCCGGCAGCAGTCTGAAAAAAAGCCTAAATAAAACACAAAGTCCTACACAAACGAATTCCGTTTAATTTAATACAAACATGTTGTTTCGATTTGTTAGCCACTTATCACAATAATTATTCTTTGATCCCTGATTGACTTTATTCGCAGATAACGCTAAAAGCTCTGATAACATGAGTTCCGATTACATTATTATTATCAATAGTCAATAAACTAAATCCAGGCTTGTGCTAATGATCCATTAATTAAAATACTTTGAAGCTGCATTTATTTTTAACCGACTTCAGAAAGGAAGGGTAACGGTCTAATTGATTAAAATATTATTTTAGACATTGAATATATTTTCCAAGTATTTATTTGTTAAAATAATTTCGTAGACAACAACTTTTGTGTTAATTTCGGCCCTTTTAAGAGTAAATGTAATGTACTCTTTTCCATTCTTTGTATATCAAGGCATTAGCAATAATATAAATGAATATACTTTTCTTATAAAAATTCTATTCTTTTAATTTAACTCTTGCCTCACTTCTATCTTATATTTATTTTCAAAATACGTTTAGGTGTATATAAGTCAGATGAAGAATATACCCGTTTCAAATACGTAGGAGATGTTCTCATTATGGTCTGAAAATGGTGTATAGATGTGAGGCACTAGTCACATCACAAACAATTTGATCTCCCTGTACCGTCACATTTTTCGCCGCCCGACATAAATATAAATGATACGTGTCTAATACTTTTTGGCAATATATCTTACGGATCTTTTTTCAGTCATTTGTAAAAGAACAAAATTTGAACCCGATTAAAATACACAAAATATCAAAACAATACAGGTACAGGTGGTTGTTGTTGCAATTTAAATAGTTATTCATTGCGGAACGGTTATTGGAAAGTGTCTTTACATCAAATAGTAAAACTTCAATGGATAATAAACATGGCAATATTGGCACTTTCCTTGATAATAATATCAGTTACTTCGTTAACACCAGGTTTAAATCATCAATGGAATTGATTCCTGTGTAAAAAGTTAGTATATTTGAAAAAAGTTTTGATAACAAGTTTTTTTTTTTTGACCCGTTTATCTGATCCCAAGCTAAGCAGAGCTTGTGTTATGGTAACCAGACAACTGATAAACTTACTTATATATTTCTAAATACATACATATTATAGATAAATTACACCCAGACACTAGAAAAAATGATCATGCTCATCGCACAACATTTTGTCCTGGGCGGGAATCGAACCCACGACCTCCGGTATAGCAGTCAGGGTCACTAACCACTAGACCAACAGGCCCGTCATATGTGATATTGCACTACTTAGCTTTCAATATGACATTCAGATTAAAATACCATGCTACCAAGTTATAGCGAGTAAAATCTTACACAATGAAATGAGAATTAATGTTATTATATGTAAATAATTACATATTTCATGTTATTCCAGAAGCCTCACTCGATCTTTAAAATAATAGATTATGTTTTAATTAAAATTTAGTTGGTAATACGTGCTATCTATGAACAGAGATTCCTGTCAACAGTACGTCCTATGGCCCGAGTTATCTATGCACAATGTTTTCTATCAACTAAATTCGGCGAAAAATGTTGTCCAGGAACTGAGATGTTTACTTTGCTTTCTGTACATAGTGGTATCGTGCAATCGACACTCAAGCTCATGTTTCCACATCTAGGCAGCACTTCCATTCCGTGTTTCACGTTTTCTCTTTCTAATAAGGCAAGAGGCAAGGCAAGGCAAGAGTCCAATCATTCATGTAAGAGTCGATTAAAAGTAATAAAGGTATTTTTATTGTAGATGTTTCTTTTTACCATTTTTTAAACGGTTATCTTGTAGAAATATCATCCTGACAGTGATTACTTCCCTAATTTATTAATTTTAAATATGTAAATAGAGTCAAATACTATGTTTATTAACATCGATATCGTTAGACGCAATACTCGTAGAAGCCAGTAGAAGCAAACAACATGCAATTTCCTAGGAAGTTGCCGAACAAGAGTACAACAATCGAATATTGATTTATGCTCACTAAGTCTCGAGAATTCTAAATGAAAGAGGTCTATCTCACGCGAATAGCAAAACAAATCATATATGGCGATAGTTTTGATCGATCCGCGGTATATCCCCGGTGAGGCAGTAAAAACGTGGAAAGATGTCTCGAGGAGCGACAGACAGACACGCGACCGTTGCCAAGATATCGAACATACAGCCGGAGCTCCCTACTAACAGTCGCACGAATTTTTACGAACCCCCGAACTCACGATTATATTATATTAGGTTTGGAACACTATCATTTTTCGAAAATAGGCCACGATTCCCTTAATGTTCGGAAATATTTTTCGGGAAATGTATTGATGTTTTCTTTGATTTTATGGGTTTCGTAGGGAAATTGGTTCGTGTTTTCATGGCTTGGTAGGAAAAGCGTATTTTATTTTTGTCAGTTTCGTCTTATATGTATTAATAATTGTGTTGGGAATCTCTAGCACGTGTTTACCTTATTAAATGCAAAAAAAAAAAATATTTCGCTAAATTGTTACAAAACATTTATCTTAATCATCAAATTGCATTACGTATTAGCTCATTACGCTTATAAGCATTTTTTTGTTATTTAATAAAATTGTACCTTAAAGAACAGTTAGCTACTATGTTAATATCAGTATAATAAAAACAATTACCGTATTATTATTATCACAGTGCGTTTGCGATCTACTCGAAATCGGCTTAACTAAAATCAAGCGTTTAATTTAAATAAAACTTTGTTACCTTTCATTTTTGTCTTTTTATGAAAACAAAACAAAATCTGAGTAAACAAAAGTCAAAAAACAGTAAGAAATGAATCCATGATGAGGTATTTGAGCGATCTGCAGACGAGTGTATAACGTGATTGAAAGCTATCTAATAAAAATTCTAACGTAATCGCGACGATCTACCGTGATTCAAATATACGAGCCTTTACCAGTTTCGTAAAGGTATTTCAAAATGAGGAAGTTTTAGAAGGGTTGAAAAGCTAAATGCCTAAAACTTAGAAAGCATTCTATTTATTCAATCACTGCGAAACAAATGGCTTCATGAACTGACTGATAAAAGTTTGTGGCTCAATACGTATGACGTCATGACGGATACGGATAACCCGTACCCGTCATGATTTTGAGATAAACCACCATTCGAATATGAACTTAATTTACCCATTATTGATCTGATATGGAAACAGATTTCCTTAGAAAATATAACACGGGGGTAGAAGGGAGGGAATTTGCATAAATGGCAGTTGATTGGTGAGTGACTCGTTTACTTTTAAGTTGCTTGGAAAAGGCTTAGGGGAATTCTGTAAGTCACTAAGTTCTTGCTGTGCTTTGATACACTATATTAAACTTACTAAAAGGACCCGAACTCAAAATTTTGAGAAGTATCAATATGCCTAAACGTGTTTAATGCTCATTGGATGTGTAATGACTTTATAGATGGGCTTTCTTGCTCCCACTTACTTCTCAATTTCCTCAAAAACATGTGACGTCATATATATGACACTAGGACTGGTCATCGTCCTATCAAGAGTAATATTCAAAGCAATACGTCGCAAAAACTATCCTGGTTTCCTTATAAAATAATGAATAAAGCTTGACATAGATTATTGGTCATTCAAGTGTGTAAATTACAAGATATAATTCTATTTTTGGTGCTTACTATATAGCGGCATGCTATAGAAATACTGGTCAATTAGAGGCTAAGACTTAATAGTGCTGGCTGTGACGTGGCGTGTTCTAAGTGTGCCAGACGGCGGGTCGACTCCACTCTCGGAGTCAGCGTAAAATCGTTACACATTGTGGATAGCATTTAGAATTTACAGGGTGTTAATAGTTGCATCAAAATTGTATTTGCTTGTGGAATATTTGCAGTCAAGTTTGAAAGAATAAATATTGTCAAAAATAGGATACCTATACCTACTATAAATAATATTTGTATAGAGAACAGCCTTTAGACACGATACATGAAATAAAAGCGGACAAAAAATCACACACAAATAAGTCAAAGAATATTGAACCCTAAGATGAGCAATAAACATTCAAAACATTCCTAGTCTCGTAGCATTCCACAACGTGAGGAGTCGTCGCCGCGTCGCTGGCCGCGGCTCGCGGACGAAGGCGCCGCACCAAACGACCCCTATTTCCGCCTAAAAACGATATTTTCACGTCCCGGCCTACATTTAGGGTGTAAATCGAATATATAAGCCGCGAACTGACCATTTCTGTGTCAAGGGTAACAGGCTAGGAGTTTTGCGTGCCTGCCTGCCTTACTCGGTAATCGATGGCAGATTTCCGACCTTGGGTCCACCACATCCTTGGCTACTGCTGACCTGTCTAATATTAGAGGCCATTGTTTCGAATGCCGTTAGCCGGAATGAGGGAAGTTGAGGACTCGTAAAAATACAGAAATTCTTGTGTTTTACTACGTAACTTGGCTTGGTACTTGGACGCCGAGTTCCTCGATTTATGTTAGGTATGCGGCATTAATTGAAATACGTACCGCCGATGTAAGTTCACTTGTTGATAAAAATCGAAGTAAATCAATTATAATTAGGTATTTAAGTTAGCTTTCCTCTTTAAAGTTTTCTGTTTACCTTGATTAGGATTTGTTTATTTTTAGGTGCATTTGGTTTTGTAAGTTTTTGAGGTCATGGCTAGACTGAATAAATACCTTCGTAGCTGCGTAGGTGTTGAATTTACATGCCAAGCAAGCCCTTAAAATTGTTTATATTTCTGCACAGTTTGAACATTTTCCCTTAAATACTTCGCTTATAAGCAGATGCATGTTTGAAAATTCTTTCGAATCATAATCGTATTTTTATCATACTTCGTTTTGATATGAATACAGAACTTTATGGCGTATTCCTCGAAAAGTCCATCCAATGAAGTTTATGTCATTTTTATTGGTTTCTCAAAAACATTGCACGATATACATAAAGCGAACATTAAACTTTACCTTTTTATATTTGTTTTGAATAATACTGAAACGTGCAAATACTAAACTGATTCATAAAGATTTGTTTTATGACTTCCGCTACTTTTACACCTAGTTATGACTCCAGTTATTCAAATGAAATTTCTTAAGTGGTACTTTACTGATGAAATTTAATTAGCAGAGGTGATCCAAATACTTCCAGTTATTTAGGTTAAAAAAGGAAAAATGACAGCTAACAAGGCTAAATCTAGCTTTTAAATTGTTTTTGACACTGACAAGACTCTCTATTTCTCTGCTTACGTGTAGGGTAGTAACATGCAACATCCTAACTATGGCAAGCAATGGCTTGTGAGATATTGAAAGAATAACAAGAAACTAAAGAAATTAATTGGGTGTGTTTGTGCATGTGACTTGAATGTTAGTGAAAGCTCCGCGACACAAGGATTAATATTATTTAGAGCGGGAGTCGTTTAAAAAACTGATATAGATTGTACTTTCTAGAACTATCCATTTTTTGTGCCTGAAATTCACACAGGCCAGAACCATATCTTACTATACCAAACCATTTTTTTTCATTAATACGAACTATATAATATCAGTTCATTACTATTACAATCTCCAAATTACCTTCAACGACGCTCAATAAAAGCTTAAAGAGAACTCCAGAATTAACCTCACATAAAACAATAAAATAGTATTTGAAAGAGGTTGTATTCTATTGTTACACGTATATTAAATATACTAAAAATATACTCAACGCGAACGCAGAAATAAGACTGCGTAATCTGTGTCAAAGGCTCGCATCGATCAGAGCCCGACGTTACCTTACAAACAATTATATGCAAAAATGTGTTTTTCTTTCTTATCCCTTTCTTTTTTACCCCTTGAAATTCCATCGTCACTTCATTAGTGTTGGTGGAATTTAGCTAAAGTTATACATACTGTTAGGGAAATATGTAGATATGTGTATATGAGTGTGGAAAGGAATGTCCGTGTGAGACTTGTGAAACAGAGACACTTTTCAAAGAAATAATATAATATTATGTTTTGTAATCTTAAATAACTTTGATTTTATCTTTTTCTTCTAACATGTGCACAGCATTATACCATCTTAAATTAAAATTGAATGAATTTATTAATTTCATTTTAAGTCTTTTACCAGAGCGACGGATAAGTATAAGTTTGTAACAAACTTTTTCATCAGATACATACAGAAACTTAAGTTTGATTATCCAGCATATATGATACAGCAGTTACATAAAAGTAAATAATAAAATTATAACATCAACAATAACTTGATGAAATTTCCTTTAAACCTTATGTTTTCTAAGAAGCTTTATTCTTTTCGCAGTCAAGTCTCTACTTCTTTACCACAGTTTTCATATTTTCTTTGACCTTTGACCCGTTAAGTTAGAGATTCATATTCTAAACATATAAAATGAAAATTCCAGTCAAATTCATGAGTCGTTGTCATTCAAACTTTAATATTTCGCTGTAGCCATGCATGCGATGCACTGTAACGGTTTCATACAATTTTACAAAACTGCAGAAGCCTTGTAATGCAATGTTAATGTAATGGAAAGCTGCCAACTTGATTTTTGAGATAAAATTTATTAACATGATTTATTCGAATATTGCACAAGACTTCAATAATCGAATAGGTGTAAAAAAAACATTAGCACTTCTTCACTTAGACCTGTTGGCTCAAAATCAAAACCAGAGACTTTAACCTCGTTTTAAACTGATATAATTATGGTTATGTAAGCCGACACCGCAATACAATGTGTAGAATGGCATCATTCTTCTACGCCTACAATAATTTTACTTTAAGACGTGGCGTTAGACCCCCATAACGCAAATTTTAACTGATTTACTGAACTATAGAGGCAATTTGTACATAGATAACCCCTCAAGCAAGTGTGTATTTCTTCATATTCAATGTATTATTTTTATGGAATCATAATATATAAACCTTTTCGACAGTCTAAAGTGTATATTATACATCTATGTATATAAATACCACTAGAATATTAAGTTACTAAAATTAATTTACTACCTTCTTTCACAAGCTTATTTCCCTGCACGGTGCCCACCGTTACGTCCTTAAGCAATATTATGGCGAGAGTGAGGGAGAGAGATGCCACTCTACGCCCTGTATAGCACTATCACGCTTTCATAAACATCATAAAATTACTTTAAAAAGTAGTAGCAGACCCTCAGCTCTCTTCAAATAATTTCAACAGAATCAGATATTTCGTAGGCCGTTCAATTATGCATTAAAAGTAGGCTTAAAATAATGAGTATTTAATTAGTTTCAATATATAAGTGTAGTATCGTGTGAAACCTGTTATTACCGCGTGCATTCTTGAAAGGTGTTGAACTCATTTTTTTACCTTTTCCTAAGTTTCTGTCGGCACTCGGCGAAATTGTAATGAACGGTGTACTGGTATAATGGCGTATTTGTATATAGAACACATTCTTTTGTTTTTGGTCTTTTAGGAATTTTACGGTTTTAGCGAAGAGTTTTAATAGTAATTTATACCGAACGAACCTCTTTTTAAAAGCAGACTCTATTTTTATAATAACTATCGTGAGACTGATTCATTATTAAATGACGTAACGGTTTACTCACGCGTATATATCGGGGTAGCCCGACTAGTTCGACTCGCGATCCCGCCGCGTCTGCTCATGATTAAGGACTCCGGTTGGGTCCGAAACTAGTCGGGCTACCCCGATAAATACGCGTGAGTAAACCGTTACATCATTTAATAAAGCAGACTCTATTATTAAAATATAGAATGTAGAGAAACATTTTTTGAAACAAGATAGTTTCAAAATTCACGCACATAACGCATTTATCCTGCTGATAATGTAAATGCGAAAGTTTATAAGAATCGAAGGATTTTTGTTACTCTTTCTCGCAAAAACCACTGAACTGATTTGGACGAAGTTTGTTACACAGATAGTTTATAATCCGAATAAGCATATAGGATACTTTGCGACTTTTTGTTCCGGTGGGATCGAGTTTTGATTGGCAACAGCTAGAATATAGATTTTGATTTTTTTGGCTATTCTAGATCACCTTTTGGTGGACTAGTAGAAAATGCGCTCTGCCATGAAATACACCATTTTACATAATGTATATAAATAAATAAAACCGCACAACCAACTTGTCACTGACATTACTCATGATTAAAGCAACTAACAAAATAAGTTTTGATTGAATTCATACAATCATAGAACAACTGCCGACCCCAATACAATCGCAAGTTTATTATTAAGATTGTTTCAAATAGGCTTAAGTTCCATTTGATTGTTGCTTTTTTAAATTACTCCGGGTCCTTGACTTGGCCTTGGAGATTGTGTGGCCTATTTACTGTGACTCGATTGATAGCGCGGATAACACTAACTGGTTGTGACTTGCTGCTAGTTCTTATGAATTATTCGTTGACTAAATATAATAGCTGAAGAGTGTGAACCATGAAATGAAAATAGACAAGCGTCATTATTTTGTTAGTGTTAAATTATTATTTTTGGAACAAAAAAGGCATACAACCGAGTCCTAAAACTGGATAAATTTGTGGATATTTTTTGGCAAAATTACAGCTTTTTTAAGTTATACCTATATATTACCTATATATTATATTTTTATTACAAGTGTGAAACAATCAGAGTTAAAGTAAATATTTACCTGTAATCCCCATTTTTTCTTGTTGTTTCATCTTGTTTTCTTTATGTTTTTTTTTATGGTTTGGTAACAGTTTCAATACATCGGTAGCTTATGCATCCATGTAGTCTGGTTAAAAAAAGGATGCTACCTTAGTGTTCAAATCAAATTAACCATTTTAGTCTTGCACTCTAAAACTGCAAGCAAAAAACTGCTATCATAAAAAACAAATCAAATTTAAAATTCAATCAGCATTACACAAGTACAAAAAAAAACAAAAAGAAAACACAGTTATGCAGAATAGTGCAGGTATAAGGGTCTTAGTCCGCTTTTTAACTCCAATTCATAGGCATTGAGTCTGTTTTTTCAATTATGTGAAAGTTATAGATCTGACTTAGTGAGTCAAGGTCTCAGCTAGGCAGCAGGCGGTCGAGACAGCCAGTGACGTCACTGACTTCAGATACAAAAATATGAAGGTTGAAACCGATACACCTCCACTCTATAGAAAATATGACGGTGACAGTTAACTGCAGACGATGACATTTCTGCAGCCAAGTATAAAAACCTCTTTTAATGTGTCTCCTGTTTCCATACTAAGACTAGCGTACCCAGCCAACGATGTTTTGCCATGGTGGAAAAAAGATAACTTACAAATGAAAAAGTGGTATGAAAAATAGATCACACAAAATTTCATGTAGATTGGTCAAATCGTTTCGGAGTCCAATTACGCACACCGTGACACAAGAATTTAATTTAATTTTATATATTAAATAGTTGGTAAAAAGCTCTTACTAGAGCTTAACGTATTTGTTGTGTGCCTTAGGTATTAAATCTTAAAAGTACAGTTAAAAAATAACAATCGCCTTAAGTACATTCAGACATCGTTGTCATCGTCATTTAAATAACAGGCAATACCAATTATGATCTGAGCTGTGAGCACATAGGAGCATTCCAATGTTCAGTAAGTAGATTAAACAACTGAAAACCCAACATACATTTCTCAACGCTTAGTTTCAGCGCGAGCTTTCCGCTGTCTCGTAGCGAGGTGCCAAACAGATATTGACAGCGTTGATGTCTTTTTGACGTGCGATGTGCGGGCCAATGTGAGCGATGGATAATGTAGGCGGGACGTTTAGCAGGGTAGTTACATTGTGTTTGGATCTGTTTGGATTTTGTTTTGTAATCTGGATATATTAAACTTATGTTTAGTTATTAAGATATTAGTATAACATGAAGAAGGATAAAAGAGAAAGTGGCTTAAAAGGAAAAAGTGGCCCTCCTTTCCTTCCAAACCTCACATTTTTTGCATTTTCTGACCACGTGCTCTTTGCTTATGCGTTTAGATCGTTATACACTTTTTCCTAAAGGAGAAGGGGATTTTGCAGTGGGATATAACAGGGTATGTAATAAAAAAAAACTTGAAAAAAGTATCTTATTCTAAAACGAATTCTTAAATTGTGTTTTACGCTGTTATGGAAGTTGTGGAAATGGAAATTGTGAAAAACCACTTGTCTTCCAATTATTACATGACTCAGAAACACATAATTTTATTCCAAAATTACAGTTTTGATGTGAAAATGATTACGAATTCTGTGGAAATTTCTAGCAAATTACACATCAAGTAGCGATGAACTCCAAAAAGTGTTTCGTCATTCATGACTAACTTCAAATGGTCCCTGACCAACGAGCCAATTAGAATGGGCTGAGTCATCGTCACCGCCGTCACCCTGGTCACCCTCACCCCCCGGATGTAAGCAAGCCGGTTAACCTGATGAGTATTAATCGACTAAAAGCCGGATATTGCCAACTACGGGAAGCTCGTGAAAGCCGTTGCGACCTGAATTTCAGGATACAAGGAAATTGGATGGCTCATGATTAATGTTGAGTTTTTTTGCGAAATAATTTGTATTTTTTTTCATGTACATCTAGCATTACCATTTATAATTATAATTACAGTTTTGCTTAACTGAAATTAAAACATTTAATTACAATTTTATTTAATGTTATGAACACTAGTTAAGTATGTTACCAATCTATATATATACTAATATATAAAGCTAAAGAGTTTGTTTGTTTGTTTGAACGCGCTAATCTCAGGAACTACTGGTCCAAATTGAAAAAATATTTTTGTGTTGAATAGAACATTCATCGAGGAAGGCTTTAGGCTATAAACCATCACCCTGAGTCTAATAGGAGCGAAGATACATTGGAAAATGTGGAAAAAAATAGGGCAGGTATAAATCATAACTTATATCTTCTACCCAGGGGGACGAAGTCGCGGGCAACAGCTATTACAAATAAAAAGAAATAAACCTAGAAAAATAAGTTTAACTATAGTAACTATAAATTTCATGCATTGTAATTGGATCACGGTTGTAACATAGCCTTTCTGTGGTAGACATAGAATAATGACAAGTTAGTTTCGCGTGCTTCTAATCTCAAAGACAAAAAGTTCGCTTAGAACGTTATTACTGAAAAATGAGTTTCCGTACTTTTTTATTTCCGATATATATTATGATAGTTGCAGGTAAAAGGTTAGGTGATTTTTAATTATCTATTGGCCCTTAATTTATTATTTTATCAAATTTTGTTTGTCCTGCAGTTGTGTAAAAGGCTTTCTACTGATTTTTTTTTGTTAAAAATAACGACTCCCGCAGTTAGGAATTTACCTTGTGACACGGGAGGTTTACAAACATACTAATCACATGCACAATGGCACCTAACAAAACTGTTGGTTTGTCTCTCCAAAGCTCCTAGTACTCTCCGTTTTTGTGAAGTTGTTTGCACATTTTAAAAAGGAGGTATAATATATGTTAGTATTTAGTAGTGTAATTGTGTTAAATATTAAACAACCTATCTAGCTTGGGAGCATTGCGAGGGAACACAATAATTCATAAAAAAATGCAACTATTTAAAAAGCATTGCAGTAAAATAAACAGTAGACCAAATTGCATATAACATTATTCAAATTGAATTCTTCATATGTTGCCAAATAGCACAGAAAATTAGAAACACATTAAATAATACTTATTCCAAAACAAAATAACTATTAAATAAAGCACAAAATATCATTGAAAATGGTTCATTTCTCATAAAAACGACCTTAATTACATCGGCCATTACGACGGGAACAGCATGAAATACTGTATGCAAAACATATTCAGGTGTGCCAAATACTAGGAAATGTATTTACCGTAGCGTTATTATATTACACCTTTTGTTTTTGTGTATTAATTGTGGGTATAATTACGACGGGTTCTTTAAAGGTAGGTGCACAACGATTTGTTTTACCTGCCCCTCTAGCCATTTCTACATTCAGTTAATAAAGCTTGAAATTACATTTCGTACTGATAGTCACGTGACTAAATAATAAAATCTTTAAAAAAAGCCAATTTTTTTCTTCATAGAATTTGGAAAAACTTAACTCGCCAAGATGACACACATCCATCTCCGTATATATGAGTAATGCCTGCTTAATTTACAGCTTTAAAAATGACACACTAAGTTAACTCTACTTTTATCCAAGACTGCAAATAAGTTTAATTCTACCTGCATGTTTAACATTACGACAAGTAGGTAATGATTATTAATTGTCGAAACATGCTTTAAAAATATTAAAAACATAGCATGTGAAGCGAATGCCACCTAATAAGTTTAATACGAAAATTACAGTAAAAAAAAACATAAAAACTAAGCATTGCAGTTACGGTTTAAAAGGCTTTACTCAATGCAGACAGCGAATAAATTTCCAGTGTGCCTACTTGTAGTAAATTACTATAATTTAAACTAATTTACATAAACTATTTCACCTCAGTGTAACCCCAATTTTCGCAGGCATTTATCAAGAACATTTGTTCTATGAAATTACACAAAGAAAAATAACGAATGAACCAAGATATTATACATTTAAACCTGACTGACTGACTGTTCTCTACACATATAACCTAAAGCTCTTCTATATCTTTAAAGTGGTACGGCTATTTTCTGTAGTAACATTGCATATTCCATAGGGGAGGAACAACCTAGTTTCACTTAATTTTCGGGCATTTATAAGCGGAACATTTACAAAACGGTATGGTAAATGTGACCGCCTTCTAATCCTCCTATATAAAAGGGAGAAGAGGTGCCTTAAAGCTTAAAATAAGATCTTTGGTCCTACGACTCATTATTTTGTTATCACCTAACTATATTTTTTTAAATAATCCTCGAAAAATGCTAACGCTTATAATTTTTAATTTTACCATTTCACATATAGTGCTACTACATTTTAATTAAAAAACAAACAATTAATTGCAATGCTACTGCCTTCTAATACTACCTACTTTTATAGCATTCGAATGTTTCAATGAAAGTACTTGAGAGTCACTCAGCGCCATCTGCCAGCCCTAGCAGCATTTATTTGTCTAGGTTACTCTAGTTCATCCATTTCGTGAAAATTCCGATAGATGTCGCCGAAATAAGGTAGAGTCAACTCTATTTTTTTTTGTACCGGCCCGTAAATACTAAAGTTTACCTGTTATGCTTAACAGTGAAAATATATAAATATCTTGCTAGCTTGTAACATCTTTTTTGACTTACAACAAAAAATGATTTTATTTGGAAATTTGGGTGAGAAATTATATCACTTCAACAGTGAGCAATAAAGATGCGCATGAAGATAGTAACTTGAAATCATACAACTATATGTCAAAGCTTACAAGGCAAAAAACAATAGAATCACCTTTCTACCCAGCTTATAAGTATAGTATCTAAGCAGTTAATGATTAATGCGTGTCACAACAAAAATAAAATACAATTAAAGCAGCGGCAAGTTTGTAGAAAGTAAAAGATCGCTGCAATAATTAATACGCGTCACGCTCGCAGGCTTTATAAACACTGTCGGGGTTCTTGAAACCCCTTACCTGCTGTTCCTGCCAATCTAATAACGAACAGTCGTATGTCACGAGAGAGAAGCGTTTGCGAAGCTACAAGTAGTTTTTGTCTAAACTTTTTTATATCTTGTGTTGCGAGTGTTTCATAAACATTCAAGTCACGTGCACAAGACACCCAAACTCAGAACAAGCAATTGTGTTTCTTACAAACGCTTCTTTTACGCGGAATTCCAAACCACGATACTTTACGCGCGGAGGATTTGGTGAGCTGTTACCTCAAAGCTTTTTTATGAGAATGACGTGAAAAAGACTTTCAACAATATGGAAGAAAACGTTTGTGCATTAAACAGTGCACTCAGTCTTCAGAAAAACATAAAAAAGTAAATCATATCTAAAATTTTCTCTCTTAAACCTTCGAAGGCTTACCGGTAGCCGGTGACCCAAAACAATACATATTTCATTGATGAAGATTTCATAGATGGTAGATGATATAATGAAGCAACTCTTGAGTGCTCACTAAAGTGACTAGATTTAGATAGACAAGTGTAAATGACAGACATTTCTTTCAATAACACAAAGCCATAAGCGAAAATGAAGCCAAAAGCAATTTTAGTTTTCAAAGAACTATCATATTCTTCGTTTACCAATTGCCGTCCCATTTTACCGATTACCACTCCATATAGTTTACCGGTAAACCGCTCCTTCTAATGCATTAGACCACACCCAAACGGCAGCCATTTATCAGCACGAAGAAAAGCTTCAAGGGACGTTCACGGACAATTATTTAAAGCATTTTCACGGTAATTGTGATTTATAACGACCTGAAAAATATACGTTGTGTAGAAGTAATTACCTTACTTAATATGTTCATGTTATCTTTGTGTTAATGGGCTCAGCGATGCACTTTTCACGTGTGAAGTTCAAGGGTGAAGGTATATAATAATTATGCTGCCATAGGAAATTAGAAGCTAACTTTGTGTTATTTTTTTGTTACTGGGCAGTTTTAAAGCACAAGCTTCTTAAATGTCAGAAAAGCGAATAAACTCACAGGAATTTTTAGTTATCATTATAGTTATCACTTCTTTATACCCAGACATAGCCGGTAGTAATTGTCGTATGCGTAAACTTCACTTCATATGAGATCAAATCGTCGATATTCCAGTCCATACCAGTATGCAGTTGTCCACGCTTTTCTCGCGAATTAATTATAATTTATTATATAGAGAAAACTTGCCTTATATTACTTGAGTTAAACTGATTGAATGTTTAGCTGAGTGGTACAGATCACCACGCCAAACCCACTACGCGATACGTGTCAGAGATTCGATCCTAGCCTAGACAAACAATTTTTGACATACATGCTTGTCTTAAATTAGGGTGTATTTGTGCATGTGACCAGAATTATTGTAAACCTTCGCAAGACAAAGATTATAAAGTCTTTATAAAATAACCTATACATACATTGGTACCTTCCTTACACAGACCTATACTAAAAAATCCTGATTTGTTCACAGACCACGGGTATGACGCCGCTGATGTACGCGGTGAAGGACAACAGGACATCTTTCGTTGAGCGGCTCATCGAACTCGGCTCTGATGTTGGCGCCAGAAATAATGTGAGTCATAGCTACAGCCATACTCTTTAGTTTAGGTTAGTCTGGAAAAAGACGGATGAATTAAACGGCGCCTCGTACGTCGTAACTGTAAAGAGAGTTAATTAAAAGAAGGCGACACCAATAGTCAGGCATTTCATGCTTGTTTGATTTGAATTGAAGCTCTTATTTTGGTTCATAAAACTTACACAGAAATATGCTTATCGTATACCTACATGTTAAATCCACATGAGACAAGCTTCAATCAACTTGTGATAGGCTTGTTACCACCTGCATCATATGTATTTTAAATGCTTTGTTACAATCGCAGAATTAAATTAATCTAAATTTTATCGTAAACAGACGATATATCTTAGCTGTATGCCAAATGCGAAATTATAGTATTTTAGATTATGACAAGGATCATTATATAAGCAGATATATTCTACCATGTGTTAAGATATAATAATCAAATAGAAAATAGAGCGATTATTAAAAAATGTGTCAAAAATTAAAAATAAATTTCAGAATAGATTCAATAATTTCGTATTAAACAGGTTGACAATTAACGGTATGTAAGTAAGTTAGTTCGCGTCTTGAAACAAAGCAAACTAGAACGAAAGGGTAATTTCCTATGAGGCGTGCCGTGCCGACGGCACTGAGGCTCTCGTCACACATAATGAGATACTATACTATGTTGACCTTTAAGCAGTACATAAGGTAAAGTTTAATTACAAGTTTTTTGCTAGCTGGACACTCGTTCAGAAAATTCAAATAACAGACGTTCTTTTTTTATGGAACTAGCCAAACCCAAAGTTATTTCAAATTCTTGTAAGCCAAGATTGACAATGATACCGACGAATACGCGAATAGCGCGAAAACGATTGAGTCTTAGAAACCACAAGGGAAAAATAAAAAGTAAAGTATCCGAGACTCAAGCATAAATCCCTACTCATCCACGACCACTAGCAGAGCTGTTGGCTTTTGTAGTTTGCCAAAATGGTGGTTTTCAAGGTCATTCAGGTCCTTAATCACTTCGGTTCGAAATTATAATATATATTATTGTAATTTATATATTGTTTTAATTTAGCTTTTAGAATACCTTAAATACATAAACATATGCACATTGCTGGTTAAGCAGTATGTGCCGTTTTCTTCTCGACTGAATTTTTAAGCTGTAAAAATTAAATAATGTCCTAAAGCAATAAAAACTTATGACTTATTTTTATTTATGACTTTACTTTTATTGTCATTTGAACGTGAAACAAACCAACAAATTTTATCGCCTGTCACGGCTTGTCTCATATTACACGGAAACCGGAAACAGTCATTCAGGCAACACGTAATTTACATCAAGTTTTAATACGATGTGCGTGAAATATGGTGAATATGGGACATATTGTTTATGTCTGGATTTGTTAAATGCCTGGTGCTACATGAATTCCCAAGGTTAGGGATAAGATTTATTCGCAGTTTAAAAAATAAATGAAACCCTAGTCCAGCTGGCCGTCTGTTCGGTTGTCCGTCTGTTATTTACCAGACTTTTTCTCATTAAACGTTAATGTTTTTGGCCTGTTTGTAAGTAATTAAAAATCGAGAGAGAAAAAAATAAAGAAAATCGAGGAATTTTCAATACTGTTTATGTTTTCACACTTACATACAGTTGACAGCCTAAATTAATAAATAGCCAGATAAATTATATAATAAAGTAATCACAATTTCCATTCCCGACAATTTTTACTTAAAAAGTTACTTATGTGCCAACAATGAATTTAATCCGTCAAAAAATTTAATATAGTTCGAAATTTTAGTTATCGCTATCTTTGAGTACAATCCATACCTAATATCGCTGGCTTATAGCCTGGGTTCCATGCTCGCCGTCACAGATGGCCTGATAGCGCCCTCCGCAGGCAATTTATGCTCATAACTCGTAATAGGTCAGTACTCAAGCCGGCTACTTCACAAGAAAATGCATTATGAGCCGGCGATTCTAAGATACGTACTGTATTCGCAGTAAACTTCAACTTAAGTGTCGATTATTTGTCTACAGGAAGTAATTGACCCGAATTCGGTGTTGCTAGGTCAGTTCGGGTTAATTGTGTTTTATGTTAAAACGTGTATTATGGCGTTTAGAAATGAATGGTCGAAAGTTAGTAATCTTGTTTTTAGGTTTACGCACCTAAAGGCCGAAAACAGATCCATATTGCTGAGGCTACGCTGTTTGTCTGTTCATCTGTCACAAGGCTGTATTTCATGAGCCGAGCCAGATAGACAGTTGAAAGTTGCAGACAATGTTTTCTTGTTGCCGCTAAGCAATGGTTTTAAGGTCATAAAGTTATGGGTACTAAGCCTCACATTGATTTGTCACCGAACCCAAAAAGATTGTTGAAGTCTGAAGTCAGTAACAAAATTCATTAAAATAAATACATACTACGATTACAACATACCTATTTATTATATAACAGTAAAACTAGAATATTTATGTTATGACGCGACTCTATATTCCCTGATAAGCTTTTTGAGTAGACATACAGTGTACGAGGTCTACCTTTTAATTACGTCTGCAATTTCTGCTATGAGTACAGCTTTTTTTCAGATTACTATCTATATAAAAGTTAAAGTGTTCCGTGTTTAGAGAAAAAGAAACTTTACTTAATGACTTGACTACATCAACTTATTTATATCAAAGCTCACAATCTTGCCAATGTCTTTTTTTAAATTTTATGTTTCAATATGTTTTGATAAATTCAGCGTAATAAAACAATTCTGAGGCGCTTGCTTGTACAATTCCTAATGGCAGCAAAATAATAAATAATGTATTTTGCAAACATTTCTGAAATGGCACTTCATCAATATTAAATTCACAAAACTCGCAGGATGGAAGGGTCAAGAACTCCTTGTTGACTTTTGCGCTTTTGACTTTCTTCAAGGTTACTCAGAGTTTGTCACGAATAGTTAATCATCACGTAATCACCAATATTTATGATGCAAACTCTTTGATTCACTCCGTTAGTCAGTGGCCTGACATTAGGAGCAACAATTGGCGCGAGCAGACCCTCACAACACGCAACAAACGAATTACACATGCCTAAGCATAACTCGAGCTATTTATTATAATATTAACAAGTTTTCATCACTTTTGGAAGTAAATCAACAGATCATTTGCGTTTGCAACAGAATGTCTGAAAATTACAGATCTAATTCACGTGATCAGAGAAAACGATACTGACATTTCCACAGGGCAAAAGTGTATAATTGCCTGTTACGGTAGCCTGCATCAAGTTTCCATGGTCTTAGTTACAAGGGAAGGGTGAAGTACTCTTGTGGTGCGATGTATAAAATAATACATTATTACATTCACATATTCTCAATACGTTTATTGCATTCCACAATGTGAAATTAGGTGGTAGGTACATAAGATACATTAGTTTTGGAGTATTGTGGGCCCTGTACTTAAAGTTTTCCGTTTAAGCTTGAAGGCATAACACCATGAAACACAATGAAAACATAAATCCGCGTGTTACAACAAATGTAAGCAACTATTAAAGCGCTATACCTAGTACAGTTCTGCTCACATATTGATTAAGAACGCTAATGTCTTAGCCGGACTAACTTGCACGCACGCGATCTATCAAGCAAACATAATATACATAACAACATATGTATATATAAGGGCGAGTAGAGACTAGGGTATTTACATTTAAAGGCGAGTTCAGACGAAAAATACTCAAAGCTAAAGTTAGAACATGAACTGATTAGAACTGATTCTGTCTTGATAGTTTTATTCAAAATTTTATTAAAAGGTTAAGGTTTTTTTGTGTAAACACTAATTGTATTTGACACATACACTCGTCACATGTAATTCGGCCTTAACAGAACAACGAACCACTCTATGACTTTTCTCTCATAAGGTTTGAAAACATTCAAACGAACATTAAGGAAACGCATGATTAAATACTCATTTGAACACCAACCTTCACACACATATAACATAACATATTTACTACGCGTATGAATTTTGTAGGGAAATTGTATCTGCATATTAGGTATGAAAAGTAACCTCAAGGACAGAGATTTAATTCCTATGTCTGAGCAAATAAATTGTTATACACATTGTTACACACACATACACACTTATCCGTATATCTAAGCTTTGATTATACTTTTTATATGTTAATTTCAAACTTTCTAAAAAAGTTTATGACAAAAAAGGTTGAATAATGGAGTCTTTCGAACTATTTGAATTGATTGTTACTACATCGATTTTCGACATCTTAATTTTTCATCTCAAAGCTGCTACGCCACGTGCTACGCTTTACGTCGTAGCCGTAGGTCATTTTAGTCAAAGAATAGGAAAAAACTGTTTAGAAAAAAAAATGAAAATAGGGATCATTATGAATGAATACCCTAACTGAGCCATTTATCAAATACATAATGTATTTACCATACATTTAAAAAGCTAAATATCGATAAAATGAGATTTATCTAGGGAGCTATTCACAAACAACCTCGCAAATTAAGCAATACCAATAAACTATAAGGTTCCCCACAATCTAATATTTATGAGCGCTATAACAGAACATTGCTGGAAGCTACCACTGAAATTTGAAACTTTTTATGGCGTCTACGTTTTCCCATTTCATTTTTTTTGCCATAAAACTTATTTAGAACTAATGTCGATCTAGATTCGTACCAGGCGGTCGCTCGTTAAAACTAAATAACTTATTAAAAAATGCTAAACTCTGAAATAATATGCTGTAAATTATTTTTATTGTTGTGTATCAAATAACTATATGATTTATAGGTCTAGGTAAGAATAGGAAAATCTTCCAAACATGACACTTGTTTATAGCCTAAAGCCTTCCTCGATGAATGGTCTATTCAACACAAAAAGAATTTTTCAATTTGGACCAGTAGTTCCTGAGATTAGCGCGTTCAAACAAACAAACAAACAAACTCTTCAGCTTTATATATTAGTATAGAAGTATAGATAATTATCATCTTACTTTTTTTGCTTTGAGTCTTATTCTCCAAATGTGAAGAAAGTTAAAGTGAAGCTCACAAATACCTAAGTATCAGACCGAACTCTAAACACCACAGTTTAGTTTTTGAAGTTCTTTACCATTATGACAGATGGCGTCAATGTAACGTTTAGAAACAAAAGATATCGAGATCAACTAGTTCATTCAATTAGTTAATTGTGTTATTTGTTCCCCAGGATAACTACAATGTGCTCCACATATCAGCAATGTACTCGAGGGAGGACATCGTCAAGCTTCTGCTGTCCAAGAGAGGGGTCGACCCATTCGCCACCGGGGGGGTAAGACAGACATTAATTATATAACATCGTTTGTAATTACATTAAGCAGCAGTATATTGACATAAATATTTTTACCGAGTAAAGAATAGCCGTGTCGATTTATGTTTATTTAAAAGTATAGACATTAATTACATTAAAGCATCACATAAGGATAGCAAAGAAAATGTTCAAAGTCAGACAAAATAGGAAGTTTCCAAATTGTCTAGTTACAAGGTTTAAGTATAGAAATAAAGAAAATAGCTATTAAGATACTTACAACGGTAAATATTCACAAAATTAGCACAAACCATTACGTTCCGGATACAAACATTTGAACGAATACATACATGAACTGAATTCGCCAAGTATTCATTATCAGGTATAACGAGTCGTGTTAAGTTGTCATAAACATAAGTAAGCTAAATGTGTGTTTAATTGTTGTTTTACATATGAAGTTTTGTTTCAGAGTCGGCAACAAACAGCTGTACACTTGGTGGCGAGCAGACAGACAGGAACGGCGACCAGTATACTTAGAGCCCTGCTCACTGCTGCAGGGAAGGATATCAGACTTCGCGTTGATGGGGTAAGCAGTAACAGCAGGTTTAAGGAGGTTTTACCCAAAACTTTGGGGGTATAGAAATGAATGGGAGTCAGTACTTTCTATAAACTCCTTGCGCAGGTCGCGAACAAGTGAATAACAATGAGACATAGTTTTTTTTATAAAAAGTTGACTTGAAAAGGTACATTTGCAAGTTAAACAGTTCATTCAAAAGTTTGTTCATCTCACTTGCACCGAGGTCGTTTACTGTCTGCTGCTAGTACGACGACCGATGCCTACCTCTATCTATACATTTGCCTAGAATACATAAATGTATGCAAATTTGAAATAGTAAAACTAAACGACCGATGCGAATTGTTTACAATAAATCTTAAGCTTTATGGCGCAGTCATTAGAGTTATGATTTGTAAATACAAGTGTAGTGAACGGGCGTGGATGCAGCGTCGTCGCAGCCATCGCGTGCAGCCGCGACGCCTGGTACCGCCATCCGCCCGATTCAGGAACTACCCCCAAAAACACCCTAAAACACAACCTGTAAACAAAACTACGCTAACACTGTAAGCTGAATCAACCCTATGCCTGCCAACTAATAAAACTTTCAAACAAATCGTACCATCATTTGACGCAACCCGCATTATCTGACAAAAATAATCTGACAATTACTAATTATGACTATATTCCACCGAAACGCAAGCGTCGTGCGGCGCGGCGTCACCCCAAGGCTGACGTTTTAAGGACATTCCGCCAGCAGGAACGTGCCACCCTGTACGAATAGAAACTAGCTAATTATCCGTCGAGCTTTAGCCGCCGAGTAAACGTCACAACGCGAATTTACAATGCAAATCACTCGCTGAATATTAGTTACAACGTCACCGCTGAAATTCAAAATTACTAATTTTAATACAATACGTCTCAGTCAGTCCTTCGTCACGACTCGAGGAAGGCAGCTTGCCATGGCCTCCGAGGCTCGCACGTGCAGCTAGCACTCGAGTGCTCATGGAGGATCAAGTACGTATCCCTCGGTCTGAGCGTGATGCAGGCTACTTACTGAATCGGAAATCGTGTCAAATTGAAATGCATCGGTATTCAGTGAGAAGCACGATAGACGATCGATTATACGTTATTGTCTAGTCGCCTGTGAAGATTGCGATGCACGTAAATCGGGTATTATTGTCTGTGGTGCCACGACTTGGGAGCGATTCGTGCAGTAGCACGCCGCAATGCATGGCGTGAGTTGTTAGTGGTAGAGGGCGGCGCATGGAGTGCAGTGCGGGCCCTAAGCGGGTGCCATGAGCGGTGGCGGCCGGGACGCGCCGACGAGTGCCAGCCACGGCTGCCGCTCGCGCAGCCCGCCCGCCAACCCGCCGAAAGACCTGCAGAAGCTCGAGATCAGCTACATCGAGCTGAATAAAGAACGCGCCAGACAGAAGGAATGGAAAAAGCTAATTCGCGACATGGTGTTCCAGAGGGGGAAGATCCCGCTGCTGCTGGCAGTGGAGGCCGGCAACCAGAGCATGGTGCGCGAGCTGCTCAGCGCTCAGACCGCCGAACAGCTCAAGGTTTGTGGAGCGCCTGGAGCGGCCGCGGCGCGCGTCTTGTGTCCAGACACTATATCAAAGCTTGTTATGCAACTGCACTCCGCACTAAAAGCATGCATGTTTTATTTATATGTCACGCTATTCTTACAGTTTTCAGTTGATTCGTGTTAAAGTTTGTTTACTTATACTATCGTACGTGAAGCCTTAAATTTTACAGTCTATGAGTAACAACGCACCCTTTATTTTTAACAAACTATTCTTATCTTTATTATGTATTTTAGATTCAGCTTAAAATGCATTCTTATCTCATTTTTTTTATCATTACAAGGCACTTTAAATTCAGTGAACCCTTTTAGACAATAGACGCTTTGCCAACTCCATTAAGACGATGAGACCTGGCTACTAATCCAAGCAGTTTAACAACCCGTGTGCCACTCAGGCCTGCACGCCCGCGGGCGACACAGCCCTGCACCTGGCGGCGCGGCGGCGCGATGTGGACATGGCGCGGATCCTGGTGGACTACGGCGCGGCTGTGGACGCCGTCAATGGCGCCGGGATGACGGCCCTGCACATCGCCGCTGCCGAGGGAGACGAGCCCCTCGTCAAGTACTTTTATGGAGTTAGGGCGAATGCTGCGATTGCTGATAATGAAGGTGAGAATTATTGATGCTTACAGAGAAAGTGACATTATGACTTTCCTCGTATTGACGCTGTACGTCGAGCTATTGTTTATTTAAAACTTTCCATTCATTGTCATCACAGAGCTCGTGTGTATGAAGGGGCGCGCATAAGATTAGGTCATATAGAAAAAATGACAAAGTTTTAGGAAATATTTAAGTAACAAAGATATTATTTCATGGACATCACGGCCTTGTGCTTTTAGATTTAGTAAATTCAATCCTATTTCGATACAAAATGTTTATAATTTATTATAACTGTAGAGGTTCAAATAAAGTGTGATCTGTGGTGACGTAGTTGTCCCACCGGTTGCTTGGATCGCTACATAACAATAGACCTACATTCCTTGTTTAAAACGTATATAAACTTGTACTAAAAAACATCAATATCTTAATCAAAATCGTCCATTCCAGACCGGACCCCCATGCATTTAGCAGCGGAGAATGGGCACGCAGCGATCATCGAGCTGTTGGCCGACAAGTTCAAAGCTTCCATCTTCGAGAGGACCAAGGACGGGAGCACCCTCATGCACATCGCGTCACTCAACGGTCACGCCGACTGTGCCATGATGCTGTTCAAGAAAGGAGTCTACCTACATATGCCTAATAAGGTAAGTAACCAGTGATAGTGATGTAGACCCCTATGTTGAGGTGAATAAATAACTCGCTTTCAGGTTTTGCTAAAATTTGGTAAATACGTTTTTGTAGTGCTAAATATTGATTACATAAAACAGACTGTTTTTTTTTCTTTAAAAAAACGGGGTCATTTTTCCCAGTAATTAAATGAATTGTTACGAAATCATTTACTATCTATCATGCTTTTGTTTACCTGAGCACCTGAGATTTAGAACTTTTTAGTGACTTTTATGATTAAATTCTTATTTCAAACTGTACAAATAGAATAAACAATCACATTGAAAGAGGAATTAAGAAAAACTAACAAAAAATGTAAAGATTTCATCATTCATTTTACCAATAGTATCTATCATTGGAAAACCTACCATATCAAGTATCAGTGTATTAAATAACATTATTGTTAATGTGTACCGACTAACCAATAACCCATCTACAAAACGATGATAGCGCATCACAAAGACCTTCACAATGTACTTTCCTTTGTCCTCAAATGACTTTTGTATTTCTATAACTGCAAATACGTGGATTTTGCCCATTCAATCCATGGATAATTTCGCAGTTTAGTTTTATCGGTGTGTAAACCTCTTCGCAATATCAGTGAAGGATAAACTTAATGGCCTCTTAAATGAGCTTTCATTGAATTATCAAACGTCGATAAAGTTTTTTTTTATGATTATAAATTACGTTTTTGGTTTGTGATTAGATATGTATATGTATAGGCATATAATTATGTGTAAGTAATGCGACTGTATGATATGTGTAAATATTTAATTTGTCTTTAATAACTTTGTCAATGTCAGTCAAAGTATATTTATTGTGAGTGTAAGTTAATTAAAAACAATTTTCACATCACGTGTTTAAAATTAAAGCTTTTGTCACTTCAATTTTGCAAAAAACGACACGATAATTTCCTATTTGTAAATTCAGAAACATGATAAAACCACTATTAAAAAATACTACGCAGAAGAATGGAAAGTAAATCACGATTAATCATCAAGAGATTTTCCAAGAACAACTGAGTAAATACACTAATGGCTTGACAATAAATATTATCACGATATAACAAAGTTTTAACAACCAAAATCTCATTAACCCCGTCTATCTATCTCTGCCTATCTATTTCCTATCTCCCTCTAACAAAACAAAAGTCTCCCCTGTATCCGTGACAGCGTGTTTATTGTTCGAGTTTCTTCGCTCCTCGCACGAAACCATTTTATGACGTTGCGTGTTAAATTTCATCGCCAGTGCATTAGCAATTAAATATATTTCACAATGTAGCACAACCTTAGACTTATTTTAAAGCTACGTTACTATTGTGTGTACTTGAAGTTGTGTAGAGGGTGTGTTTTATTTGTAGAGAATTATAAAAACAAATTGATAAATCTGATTATAACAACGTGCCGTTCTAAAATTTCTTGAAGACATAAATAAATAAAAAATCCAGATTTCTGGAGGGAGATTAGCTTATGCTTAGATTTCATAAGAAATTTTGCCATTTTCAATTTTTATAATACATAATTACTAGTTCTTTTCTCATCCGTTTTACTAGAACTGTTTTTGCTTATCCCTGACAGAAGAGACATAAAAATAATATATGAAACTTGCAAAGTCAGTTGAAACTGTAATAAGGAAGTAGGAGGTACTTTAGACAACTCCAAGAAGGTATAACAAGTGAAACTCGTGTACAAACTTAGTTATGTTGGCAATGTGCAGTATATCTAGTGCTATGAGACGTCCGGATGTCCGGATGTCCGGCGCCGCGACGTTGCGTACAAATGTCAACAGATCCCCGTGCAGCGGATGCGGAACTGAGGTTGAAGTTTATACGTACAGACAGTACGCGAGGGTTAACTCAGTTTTTTGCCGCAATACTGAATACTTGCATAAATTGTGATATGTTTCACTGATATGCTTAACACATAAGGTTAAAGCTATATTACTAAGGTTATGTAAGTTTTCATTTTCTCTCTGAATAAATATAACAGAAAAAGATAAAGAAAGGAAGGCAGTTTAAAGTGCATTGGGATAATAATTTAATTTGTCCTGCAGAACAATTTTGAACAGAAAAGCATCAGCGCACTGGACATAAATATTTCGTATCTACAAGTAAAAAGTAGTTTGGACATGCGATACGAATTTGAAATCTGCTGATAATATATTTATCTACACAATCAATGCGACAAATTGTTTTTATACATTTTAAGCGTAAGAAAGAAGGTTTGAATCATCAAACAAAAATTAATCTTCAAAAGAAGAAAAATAAATTCGGAAAGCACAAAGCAAATTGTAAACATAATAGCTAGCTAGCTGGTAACGAACGTCCCATTATCAGACAGGGGTTTCTCCTCATATACAGATGGACCTTATGTACCTACTACCTAAGCTCACATTGTGAGCATTAAGTATTGGAAACCATATTAAAGTCCTTTGCTTGTATTTCCAGGATGGTGCCCGGAGTATCCACACAGCAGCTCGGTACGGTCACGTCGGCATCATCAACACGCTGCTACAAAAAGGGGAGAGTGTTGACGTCACTACCAACGTAAGAAAATGTTTTATTTTTCTAAATGTAAATAAAAAAAAGTAGAACAAGGAATAGAAGCACCGTTCATGGTCTTAAGAAATTCATATTGGGAAATGAAACTAAAATCATATCATCACCATTATACTAGCCTTTTCCCAATTATATTGGGGTCGGCTTCCAGTCTAACGAAACGCAGCTATGTATGTACTACATACACCACGCAGCTAGGTGCATATACCATGTACCTTCTCCACCCTGGGCAAGGCTGGTTGTCAGACTTTCTAGCTTCTGACTAGCCGTAACGGCTGCCAATTTTGTGTAAATAACTGCTGGGACCCACAATTTGACGAGCCTTCCAAAACTAAGAGGAACTCGTAATGACAAAGAGGCGCATCCATCTACAGAGCAACCATATCAAGCGTAAATTACGATACGGTTAATCACTTTACAACTTGTTCAGTTGTAGTATACCAACGAGCTCCTCTATTCAAAGATCATACATAACTACCTACAAATATTTACAGGATAACTACACAGCGCTCCACATAGCAGTGGAATCATGTAAGCCTGCAGTAGTGGAGACTCTTCTGGGATACGGAGCTGACGTACACGTGCGAGGCGGGAAGCAAAGGGAAACAGCCTTACACATAGCTGCGAGAATACCTGATGGTTTGGACTTTATTTTGATGTTACTTCATAGTTAGATACCCAATCCTAAAGCCCAACCTGCTATGCGACTAGACTAGACTAGGTTGCCTTTGGCAAACCCGCTTTAAACGCTGTCTTGCGTAGAGCATGTATTTTTTTTCTAATTAAGTTAGTTAATGTTTAATTTTATACCTATTTGAAACATGGTAAATAATTTGTTTTAACTGTAGTTTGATGTAAATACATACTTAACAACTTTTCTATTCAGGCCAACACATACAATAGTTAAAAAATTTCAATGTTCATGTAGACTCATAAGATGGGACATGGTTAAATTATTTTGAATTTTCCGAATTCATTATGCTTTGTCCAGGTGACAAATGTGCCTTGATGTTGCTGAAATCCGGGGCTGGTCCCAACAAAGCGACTGAAGATGGTCAAACACCGGTACACGTGGCAGCTAAGTACGGGAACCTCGCTACACTGGTGTTATTACTGGAAGACGGAGGAGATCCGCTTAGGAAAACGAAGGTACAAATAGGAATTATGGCGAGTTATGGTATACTACACGACGAATGCACTAAGAATAAGAATTTCTGTAAGTTCAACAAAAACTAGCTTCTTAGTTAACTTAAACATACAATCACAATAAAGATCAGTAGTTATGTTGTTCTTTCATGGTAGGTATTTTTTTTCCACGTAAAAGTGAACTCACATCGTCTAAGTATTTATTAAATAAATGTAAATATGGTATTTTTTTAGACTGGTGAAACACCCCTTCATATGGCCTGCAGAAGTTGTAAACCTGACGTCGTCCGACATTTAATAGAGTTCGTCAAAGATCACAAAGGCGAAAGTGTCGCCATAACATACATCGACTCCATCGACGAAGACGGCGCCAGCGCGCTGCACTTCGCTTGCAAAATCACAAAAGAAGAAGTCAAGATACCCACAGCAGACAGACAAGTCGTTAAGTGCCTCATAGAGAACGGTGCCGACGTAAAGTTAATAACAAAACATAATTATGAAACAGCATTCCATTTTTGCGCTATTGCCGGCAATAATGACGTCATGACTGAGATGATCGCTCACATATCGGCGGCCGACGTCAGTAGAGCTTTAAACAAACAGAACTCAATAGGGTGGACACCGTTACTTATAGCGTGCCACAGAGGTCACATGGAGCTGGTCAGCACACTGCTATCAAACCATGCGAGAGTGGACGTGTTTGATACAGAAGGTAGATCGGCTTTACACCTTGCCGCTGAACATGGCTTCTTACAAGTTTGTGATGCACTTCTTACGAATAAAGCATTTATAAACTCTAAAGCGAGAAACGGCAGAACAGCTCTTCACTTAGCAGCTATGAACGGCTATGCGCATCTTGTCAAATTTTTAATACGAGACCACAATGCTATGATTGATGTTCTCACATTAAAGAAGCAGACTCCATTGCATTTGGCGTCAGCCAGCGGACAAATTGAAGTGTGCAAATTGTTACTAGAACTTGGTGCCAATATCGACGCCACAGATGAGTTAGGACAAAAACCGATTCACGCGGCCGCCCAAAATAATTACAACGAAGTCGTCCAACTTTTTCTCCAACAACACCCAAACTTAGTAATGGCGACGACAAAGGATGGGAACACGTGTGCTCATATAGCAGCTATTCAAGGTTCAGTGAAAGTGATTGAAGAACTAATGAAGTTTGATAGGACTGGTGTGATATCAGCTAGGAATAAGTTGAATGACTCGACGCCACTGCAGTTGGCTGCGGAAGGTGGCCACGCAGATGTAGTGAGGGTTCTTGTCAGGGCAGGAGCGTCTTGCACAGATGAAAATAGAACAGGACTTACGGCAGTACATTTAGCAGCTCAGTACGGCCATACTAATGTATTAGACGTTATGCGATCGACGAACACGTTGCGGATATCGAGTAAAAAATTGGGGCTCACTCCTCTACATATAGCTGCCTATTATGGACAAGCAGGTACTATACTATAAACATAAACTAAGTGTTACTAAATAAATGAATGGATAGATTTAATACCATTTCCATTTTTATTACAGAAACCGTTCGAGAATTGCTGTCTCATGTGCCTGGAACTGTTAAGTCTGAAGCACCTACTGGAGTTTCTCTAGTTCCCGAATTAGGAGCGGAGTCTGGTCTGACACCTCTACATCTCGCTGCTTACAATGGTAACGAAAACGTTGTGCGGTTACTACTCAACTCTGCTGGGGTGCAAGTAGATGCTGCGAGTACCGAAAATGTAAGTACTTAAATATTTCTTACAATTGTGAAGACTTATAGTTACAACCTATTCTATTTGATTCCAGGGTTTTAATCCACTCCATCTCGCTTGCTTCGGAGGTCACATGTCTATAGTAGGTCTACTGCTAAGCAGATCAGCAGAGTTACTCCAAAGTACAGACCGACATGGGAAAACAGGCTTACACATAGCTTCAACCCACGGTCATTACCAAATGGTAGAGGTACTGCTGGGGCAAGGAGCGGAAATCAATGCGACGGATAAAAATGGGTGGACACCATTACATTGTGCTGCAAAAGCTGGACATTTAAACGTGGTAAAACTATTGTGCGAATCAGGTGCTTCACCAAAAAGTGAAACGAATCTAAATTGTGCTCCAATATGGTTCGCCGCATCGGAAAACCACAATGATGTACTAGAATACTTGCTACACAAAGAACATGATACACAATCTCTAATGGATGACAAGAGGTTCGTGTATAACCTTATGGTGTGTTCAAAAAACCACAACAACATACCAATTGAGGAGTTCGTGTTGGTGTCGCCGGCGCCCGTCGATACCGCAGCAAAATTGTCAAATATTTATATTAATTTATCTACTAAGGTATGAGCCGATAACTTAATTGATTAGTGACTGACCAATCAATTTATATTCTAAACACGTATTCGCTTTAACAGGAAAAGGAGCGTGCCAAAGACCTTATAGCGGCAGGAAAACAATGTGAAGCGATGGCCACCGAACTGCTGGCGCTTGCGGCCGGCGCGGAGTCCGCCGGACACATCCTCACCGCTACCGACAATAGGAACATTGAGTTCTTAGACGTCTTAATAGAAAACGAACAGAAGGAGGTCATAGCCCACACAGTGGTCCAAAGATATCTTCAGGTAAAAAATAGGTAACTTCCCTACTACAAAGAAACTTGTCGAGTCAAGCATATGATGATGTTCAACGCTTCTCTTGTTTGCAGGAACTCTGGAGAGGGAGCCTCAAGTGGACTGGCATCAAAATTATGTTCCTTTTTTTCGCGTTCATAGTTTGTCCACCCGTCTGGGTGGTGTTCTCTCTTCCATTAGGCCATAAATACAATAAGATACCAATAATTAAGTTCATGTCATATTTAACTTCACACATTTATCTCATGGTGTTGTTATCTTTAGTAGCGATAACGCCAATTTATAATTCAATATTTAGAGATAGTTTAATACCAAGGTGGTACGAGTGGATGCTGCTCATTTGTTTGAGCGGTCTCCTGCTCTTTGAGCTCACCAATCCAAGTGACAAATCTGGTTTAGGGTGGATCAAGATAGCTGTATTATTATTAGGTATGATCGGTGTGGCGACACACGTTGTAGGATGGATATTCGTACTACCTAAGTATTGGCCAACGCTAATGTATTGTAGGAATCAGTGTTTTGCGTTATCGTTTCTATTAGCTTGCGTTCAGATATTAGATTTCTTATCGTTCCACCACCTTTTCGGTCCATGGGCTATTATTATTGGAGATCTGATGAAAGATCTCGGAAGATTTTTAGCTGTATTAGCAATATTTGTGTTCGGCTTCTCGATGCATATAGTTGCATTGAACCAGCCGTTTAGAAATATAAACAAGGCAGAAGACAATAAATACGCAAGACAAGCAAGGAAGAGACTCTTCTCCGACGGTAAGTGTGAATCCATTGTACAGTGTTGCCTCCTCATACGATACATTTACCATTGAGTCTTATCATCCATGTTCGTAGATCATGTTAGTCTTTCATATATTTAATGTTATACTTGTTGCCATACTAGAAAATCTACGATCGAAACGACAAGCATATGATCAATGGCAAAATACACTTTCTGGGGAAACGTACAGGAGGAAACAAGGGCCGACAGGACGTAAGTCCGCAACACGAACCAGACTGTATTGTTTGATTTTGTTCACATTACATGAATGTCATTTTCCTTACGATGATCGCATTACAACTCGATGTGCTTGTTTTACTTGTTTTTTATTTGTTAAGATTGATACGTGCATCCGCTTGCAAGCTTCAGTGTTATCACATCGAGAATGTTATCATCGTTAGCGTTTTATACATTCCATTAGATAATTGTTGCTGATTTGATGGGAATGTGGAATGTTAGGACTCTGTAATATACAAGACACTTCGCCTCGCCATAACTTTCAGATTTTTATTTTCATATAATACTATGGCACGTGTAAGTGTTCGGTGGTTAGAATATTTGATGTCTATCTTAATACACAATGCATCTTCTGCATCGCATCCCCACTAAAGCTTTATGAGGGCCGTGGTTTCAGATGTGGACACAGAACATGCATTGCGCGTCACTGTAATAGTTTTAGTGGAATGAGTGGCCGACCTCACCGCATTTGATGGAGCAAGTTTGATTTGCGCATGCCGCGGCTGGCTTTCTGTCCTGCGTTTGTTACACCATACCGAGGTACCACTTTATGTTTCGGATATGTTTGGCTGTTTGTCGTCACTGTGGCGCCCTCTGGCGCGCCCACGCTCTCGATGTCTAGTTAGATAGTCCTAGACGGGACGGGGCGGATTGATGCACTGGTATAATAAGTGATTGGACATATTTTGCCCGTGATTAAAACACAAACACCTATTATTGATACATTAATATAAACAACTAAACACACACTTTTTTATACCAATGTACAGAAAATAAACACAACCGTATCAATCTGTCTCATCCGTACATAGACAGGACATTTAGTCGTCCTATATCTAGAGATTTGCGGGAAGATTGATGCAAGAGTAAACAAACAAAACACTAATACAACAGTTTCGAATACATCCCTCTATGTCAGATAGTTTGTAGCTTACCCGTCATATAATACCATGCATCAACCTACCCCGACCGCCTCTTTCTTTCGTGTCGAGTTACAAAGACCGTGGTCCATGTTGAGTGTTGTCTTCTAGCGACGTTGTCACCGGTCGAGGCGTTGGAGAAACTGTTCTTCGCACTTTTCGGACAATTAACGTTGTCGGACCTTAACTACGTGTCCAGCGTGCGGCCGCTGTGGACTCAGAACCTATTCAAGTTCGTGTTCGGGGCGTACTTACTGATGTCGGTCGTGGTGCTAATAACGCTCCTCATTGCGATGATGTCGGACACTTACCAACGCATACAGGTAACTACGTGTCGCCCAGAGCTCTAATCTTTTGTTCGCAGTGACTATGAACCCACTGTATTCGTTCGAGCTGCTGTTCTTCGCGGTGTTCGGGCAGACGACGACGGACCAGACGCGGGTGCACCGGAACGATAGTAACGTCCAGCCGGCCTGGACCAATTACCTGTTTAAAATCGTGTTCGGGATCTACATGCTGGTGTCGGTGGTGGTACTCATCAATCTGCTCATCGCTATGATGTCAGACACGTACCAGAGGATTCAGGTAACGCGTGAACTGATTAAAACATGCCGAGAACGTTGTTTGCATACCGACACCGATCAACAAAGAACTTAACGCAACAATAAAATATAAATAAGTAAACATACTTCACCTGGTATTTTATTACCATTCATGAATAAATAAATAGAATTAAATAAATATTTTTCTAAAATGTAATGGTAACCCCTAGGCCTTAGTGACATTACTGCAAATGTTAGTTTAGTACGTGGGTGCAGCGCATTTAAATGTAATTAATTTTGCTTATAGTAAATTTCAAAATTTTACTAATTTATTAGGTACTTAATTATTGAAGCTAGCAATTGCAGAAATGTCAGCTACCGGCGGGTATTAATATAGTGTTTATTTGCCATCACGATTTTAACACGCATAAATAGAGGTGACTTCAAGTCAATAAAAGGCAAATGCACGAGAAATTACGAAATTAACTTAAACATTAATATTAATAACTAAAATTAATGCAAATGAATCTGAATGACACTATTACGAGCTTTTTTGATAGCTATTTAATGCTTTTTAGACATCTTTGAATATTGATACATTTGTTCTGTGATTTAAAAAATAAGTACTTACATTGGTATTGCAAAATAATTCTGCAAAGACAAAGGTCGAACAAAATCAAAATCCATTAAAACCATAGCCATAGCAACTTTTCCAACCAAATTACGCCTTAAGACTTAACACTTCGGAAAACTGTAGGTTTTTAAATAAAAGTAAATTTTCAGGCACAATCCGACATTGAATGGAAGTACGGCCTTTCGAAATTGATTCGTAACATGCATCGAACCAACACCGCTCCATCACCTCTGAACCTTGTCACTACATGGCTGATGTGGCTCATCGCGAGGTGTAAGGTAAGAACACACCTTTTTGTTATATAATATAAGCATACAAGGTAAGCTGTATTGTAGTGGTTGGTAAGATGATGTATGGGAGAAATTATTTAATTGTGTGAAATAAACACTTCAAACTTGAAAGGAGGTCTCTATGTCATATTATAACAGTAATATTAAAAAAAAAACAATTAAATAAAACCTCTCCCTTTTTTGAAAATAGGTGATAAATTAGGCTTGGTAGAGATGAATGAAAGAAACGTAGAACAATTTAAGTGAATGGTAGCAACTGATTATTTAGTGTCTAAAAAATTGCCTTAAAACCATCAAAAAGGAACATGTCAAAAGTCTGAACTAGAACTAGATTTGTAGCTGCAAAAGTAAGGATTTCAAACAAGAACTATATATTAATCTTATGTTTTGGTTGTATTAACTATTTCTTTAACAAACTTCCTACAAATAGTAGCAATTTTTCCTTAATGGAAATATACTTAACGTAGTTGTTTCATTTACTTGCTCTACTTAATTACCTTATAGTAGAATACTTTATTTAGTTATTATAAGTACTTCGTAAAACCTTTTTAATCAATTTACTCTATACGTAATTAGAACTTCACAAGTAATATGCTTCTACACACACAAATATATTTTAATACAAGAAACAATTACGCATCATCCTATTCTTGGGGACTTACCACCACGACTTAAGGTAATATTAGTGGTGTGAAAGGGAGATACCGCTCTACGTAGTGTATTGTGCTGTCCCGCTTCCACAACCATTATGATATTAGTTTAAGACGTGGTAGTAGACCTCTAATCAGATTATTTTTAAACGCCTCGTCTTAGACGATTACACTGCTTCACTTTACCACAACAATGATTTATTATTAACATACGCAGGAATTGTTCATGAATTAGTTGCCAATAATTGTAATCTACATTTACTCCATAACAAACAGATGTTATAGTTTTATCTGCAGTGAAATTTCATATATCTACGTAGCTTTTCCATGTAATTTTTTGGTCAAAAAGTTCTAATTCACATGTCATTTGCCAAATGCTGTGAAGCATAAGTAAAGTTAGACACTTCAGAAATGTTTGAAGCATAATATATAGTATGTTGATAGTTCTACAACTTTCTTACAACTCAATTTCAATTTTACCACAAATTTAACAACACTTACACAACATAGAACACCACATCTGAATCACAACGATACTGGTCTGTCGGTACAGCATTTCACCTCATTTCTAACTAACAACTTTCGCACCAGGACCGATTAAGCAAAAAGAAGCGACCAAGCTTGGTGCATATGATCGGTTTGCAGAGACAGGACCAGATGAGCGCGAGGTCGAAGGCAGGGGCCAAGTGGCTGTCCAAGGTCAAAAGAGGACAGGTCGTACCAAAGGGTAAGTTAATTATAACTAAGTGTGCTTCAACAACTGCAACTAACCCAAATTATTATAAACATTACTGAAAATATTCGATCTTCCATCGCTTTAATATCAAAGGAATATATTATTTAGTTATTTAAATAATATATGAGGCTAATTTTCCCTGAACGATTTCAAAGTCATAAGCATTTTATTTATTTTTTCGGATCGAAAAGCATCAAATGAGTCCTTCCGCTTTGGGTTGAGCTTAAGGAAGTGTCAGATTTCTGTGAACTATACCCACCCATGTTCTTTCCTTTGCCCTTCCTTTACCGGGGCCTGTAACCCTTTCGGACAATCCCGCTTCCCCGGGATACGCCCAGAATCCAAATAAAACTAACGTTTTTTCTTCCATCACCCAGATTCAACGCGTCTGTCTGTAGTCCATCTCAGTCCTATGGGCTCCCAGTTAAGCTTCAGCAATGCTACAAAGATCGAAAACGTGGTTGACTGGGAGGTGATAGCCAAGAAGTATCGAGCTCTGATGAGAGACGAGCCAGACGAACCGGTGAACAAGGAGAACGAGGAGGATGCAGCAGACAATGTATCTGAAGTTGTTCCCAATAACATTTCAGCAGCACCGCCCTGAAATAAAAAACTCTAAATACTTGGGAACCAGTGTACAAATGTAAAATACTTTACTCTAAGACAGTAAACCCCTTCTCGTTGAAAATTGAGGACGTAAAGTACATGCTATACTCCTTTCAAAATTTTCTATGGGGTTTTAAAGTTTGTAAATAGCATAGCGTAAGCTTCCGAATATTGTAGTGACTGGAACTACAGGCGAACTTAGGTAATGTGTACAGGAGTGATGAATTTTGTAACTAAATCGAATTTCATATTGGATGTTTGAATTGTTTTGGTAACACTTTTGAGTATAGATAGATACTACTGGTAATAAGATAAATGATTGATATGTATCTCTGTGTTTTCTATTAAAACTAAATATAATTCATTTATTTATATTTATTAGTACTTAATTACATGTATTAGAAAAGGTATTATTTTCAGTATTCAATTCTTAAATCTACTTTAGTAAAAATGTTTTCAGTATTATTATTATCAGTATTAATCATTTTGAATAACTTTAAATTTAAGTACTTTTAGTATCTAATCATTTTAAACGTAATTAAAATTTGTACGAATAAAACACGTTTGTGTTGAGTGAATTGACTTCCATTTTATACGATATAGCTGTTTATAATTTGTGTCACTTGCGAACGAGCAAGTTCATCCGTGGGTCTAGCAATGGATGGCAATTGATATTTGTATGAATAAAAAGGTTTTATCTGCAAGCGAGCGAGCATAAAATCTCTTTAATTTTAATCATGTTTTAATTTATCTTCGTCGTAAAATTTGTAAAAGGCAACCAGTATTAATCGGCACACACAAAATCTCGATTTTATACTAATACCTAGCTGAAAGTATTTCTTTATGTTGCTCCCACAATTTATTTTAGACGAAATATACTGCCACAATTTCGTCATTGTAATCAGGGACATCAAAACATATTTTTCAAATAAAGAAGTACATTTTTATAATGTTCTCAATTCGAAATGTATATTTTTTTTACTCTGGAGACAGCAGGAATTTTATGTAACATCTATTGTTGCATAGAAACATTTTTTTTTAATTCTCTTCTTGATCCAAAAACCGCCACTTGCAGTAGAACCTTATATGAAATATTGTATTGTAATGATAATGAAAAGGGAGTTAAGTTAATAGTATTAATAACGTTTAGTTAGTAGAAATAACGAATTAGTGCTAGTCATAAGGACAGCGATGTTATTTTTCCAGTTTAGCGTTGTTTAGTGTAATAAGACTAATTTATTACTACTACTATTTTTATAAATAAACTTGTTGTGTATTTGTGTAACTGTATTGTTTTAAAATAAAATCAGTGCAATTTTTACGTAATTTGATGTTTTATTTATATCCTACTAGCTTTTCGCCCGCGGCTTCGCCCGCGGCTTCGCCCGCGGCTTCGCCCGCGGCTTCGCCCGCGTCGATGTCGGTTATGTCGCGTTTCCAAGAGAACTCTTCAAAAGTCCGGGATAAAAACTATCCTATGTTCTTTCTCAAGGTCAACTCTATCTCTGTACCAAATTTCATTAAAATCAAGCCAGAGGTTTAGACGCGAAAGCGTAACAGACAGACAGACGGACGGACAGACAGACAGAGTTACTTTCGCATTTATAAGTTAGTAGGGATTGTATACATGGACTAAGGGGTGGCTCTATAAGGAAATATATTGACGTGTAGAAGCAAGACACTGCGCTTGGCTGTGTACTGCGCTGTCACGCTTATCCATCTTCAAATATATAATGAAATCATTTATTCTGCAAGTAATATATTTAATCACTTATACACGTCTTTTTTGAGAACGCTGGAGTCAACATTTTCTATTTGAATACCCTGAGAAGAATTGGTCCTTGAAATGCGAGTAAAGTGTATATAAACTAATGCAGAGTTTTTCTTTGGACTGGCCTTTGAGGAAAGTAGGTACCAGATCGTTCTACGCAATCCTGTTCCAGAAAGCTGCATGCATGTATCGAAATCGTAATATTTCTATGTCTGGAATAATATTACTTGACATTATAGTTAAGGCACTGGCAAACATTTTTAAAGAAAATTTGGGAAATATTATGACACAACTATTTTAAAAACGAAACTGAAAATAACGATGTAAAATATTGTTTAAGTAGTAGACATGAAATTTGAATAAAAAGACAATGCTGAGCATTCTTTTGTCAACAATTCGAGTCAGTATACCATCACGAATTTCGACGTTAAATACAGACGCTTAAGCACACACGAATACAGCTGTATAGGTATGCATACGTATATTGATGTTTTGATCTGTAAAATAAATGACTATTTGGAACAAGTGAAAGTCAGATTGGTGCTACAAGAGTTCCGTACCATGTGACCTACGGGGTACTTGTAGGTTTTAATTCATTTTGCGGGTGAAGAATATAGAAATTGTGACGTAACCGCCATATCTTTTGATTGCGTGGAGCAGTTCTTATTAGATATTAATTTCAAAATTAAATGAAACGTTTCTTAAAAAATAGAGGTTTAATGGACAAACAAGAAAATAAGGAATCTTAAATACGAGATCAAATAACAGTTCCTTTATGAGGACATGATTGGTGGTGGCTTTCAAGTGATGTTTTTCAGACCCATTCTTCATGAACATCCAATAGTTGCAATTCCCATCCACCCTTGTTATCTTGAACCGATTAGTCCAAATTAAAATGGCATGTCGAATTTATTTTATCAATCTATTGAAAACGTGTATTTAAATAGTTCATTTAAAATGAAGAGAAATAAAACATGTGGGTATTGTCTAGAATATATAAGCACGCTGAAACTGATAAATATTTAATGAATTTCTTATACAAATACAAATAACATGTGTTGCTTTTTAGCAGTGTCTTTTATCTATATAAGACAAATATATTTCAAAACCGATATAGTTTGTTTCAGTGTAGCAAGGAGTGGCTCGCTGAAACTGTTTATTTTCCATTAACAGATAGTTAAATAATAATCGTAAAAATGTTAAACAATGTTTGGAAAATATCAGTTATTGTTATTTGTAAGTGTGTTATCTTATTTTTGTGTGACGTCAACGGATTTTTCGTGTTGAGTTGGCTAAGTATTTCTGTATTACTATGTGAAAATATTATTCTTGGTAAACTTAAAATTTTCAGAGAAAGATGATACTTACTATTCCTAATAGTCTCTACTTGTATTTATTAGTTTAATAATTTATGTTATAAGTATAGTAAAATCACGAAAAAAAATATTTACCGAGTGAAAATGTTATTCTTCAAACTACACCGAGGCTAAACAGCAGTTCGAAGGGAGTTGTAACAGATGCCAGACCCTCAGTAAACTAAATGGTCTGTTTCATCTCGACAAATTTGTTTTCTTGGTCAAATGTTTCCGTCATTTTCGTACATACATTTTATATAATCTACAAAACAATAACTTTAGCCATTTTACCGTTTTATTATGTTTTCAGCTATTTTGCAGTTTACACACTCCTGGCGACTCCTATGTTACTGTAGGTAAGCAAAAACAAAAGACTTCTGTTTTTAATTAATGTCTCCTTTCAAACTGAAAATAGTTCTACAATAACCTAGGCCAATATTTTATTAATTAATTGCGTATAGAGAATATTCGATAGGAACCCTAGTACAATAGTTTTCTAAACATTATTGTGCAGAGTTAAAAAGTTAAACATTATCAATGATTAGTGTTGCTTAAACCTAACTACAATTGTTTTTAAAATAAAATTTCAACTAATTATAGTTCAGGCAATTGTCTTTCTGCATGATTAGAAACATAAGCTATATACATTGTTTCTGCTATGAATAATGAGTATCAAACTCTTATCTAAATGTTACTCAAAAAAATCTTGATCATTCTGGTACCTATGGGATCAGGCAGTGTCTAAAACCCCAATAAGGCGTTAGGATTTATGTTAAGGATGAATCATATTAAGTCCAGCCGCTTCCACACCAAGCAAAGGCCAGGGTAACGTTTCAAATCTGTGTCCCAACCGGGCCATATGTACAACACGCCATAGGTTTGGCGCGGTCTAATATAATTTATCTCTTACACTTGATGCAATAATTTTCTTCTTAAAAGAAGAATACAGCTTTTATTAAACTTCCATACCTATTTAAACGTAGACGTAGACGACTGAATATAGTAGAACCGATGGCTGTAAATAACACAAAAATCAAATCAATCAATTTCTCTCTTCTATTACAGATCACATGATAATCCAATAGAAATTAATGCTGATAATTTGGGTCTCTTTACCAACAACACTGAATGCTTTGACCTCGCTCGACCTACAGTCGTGTATACGTTTGGCTACAAGGGGGGTATCCTGAACAATGGAACAGTATCAATTCTGAAGGCTTACATATCTTTCCAAAATAGGAACATCTGTGCGTTAGACTGGACTGAACTTGCCAATTTAGGCATAGATATGATCAGTTACCCATATGTCAGTCTGAAAGCTTTGGCAGTGAGTATAAATCGATTTCTAGATTTCGTTAAAAAAATGCACAGCATTACAACATCCTAAAAAAACTAGTCGAGCTTTCCGGATGAAGATGAAACGTAAGTAAACCGTTCTGAGATAAATAATTTTCAAAAAGGAAGAAAATTTAATTAATAGCATTCTACTTAATTACACGACGATCGGTTAAAACGAGCTTTGCAACACTCGGACGTTGTTGATCGAATTTAATAACTATTACTTAAGAGATCTTACAGGATCCAGATGAACGGAATATGATAGAGCTAATAATATTTCAGATGGGAAGAGACTTTGGAGTGTTAATAGTAAAGCTGTCAGATGCTGGCATGAACATTGCTACGCTGCAACTTATAGGATTCTCTCTGGGCGCTCACGTGGTCGGTGAAACTGGTCGTCAGGTCATAGAAAGCGGAAAGATAATTCCTCGGTAAGTCCATTTTTCTATAGCGTCGTTTATTGAGCATTATCGACAAAGAAATATACAACTGGAACGTATCCAAACGGGGTGTCAATACTTCACTGCAAATCAAAATCGAAACTATATCTCTCATTGATCCAAAATAGACAACTTCTCCTTATTTCAGCAGCGCTCCATTATTTTCATATAATTTGACTGTATAATACTTTTCTTAATAATATGATCTTGGTACTACTATTCTCTACTAGAGCTACACAAAAAAAAATTGTTTTAAAAATTCTAGCATCACCGGTCTAGATCCCGCTAAGCCGCTGTTTGACGGACCAATCCCTTCACCACTTTACAAGCGTCTGGAACGGGGCTGTGCTGACTTCGTGGACATCATTCACTCTAACCCTAAGAAGTACGGCATGGAGACAGCTACTGGAACTATTGACTTCTACCCTAACTATGGGGAGACTGTACAACCAGGATGCCCAGAGGGAAACTTCATGCCTTTTACTCCAGAAGGTAACTAGTATTAGTCTTCCACCAACATTTTGTTTTGCATATATTCAATGTACAGCACAGATAGCCGAGTGGTTGCGGCTACCACGCCAAACCCACTTAACGCGACGTGTCACTGTTTGACACAAAGATAAAAAATATTTAGTGCGAGAGTCGTTTTTAAGAAAAAAAGGATAGTATCGCAGCCTTATTCACTAGTATCAGATCATATATTTTCCACAATTTATTGCCAATTACTTTCTTACTTTAATCTTCATAATATGTGAACTTCATAGGAACTGGGACTCAAATTATTAGTATCAGATCATGTATTTTCAACAATTTATTGCCAATTATTTTCTTACTCTTACTAGTAGTAGTAGTACTTATATGTGAACTTCATATGAACTGGGACTTAAATTATGAAGCACATTAAAAACAAGCTAACTATTTATCTTATTTGTAGAGCTGTGCAGCCACGACAGGTCCCGAGAACTGATGATCCAGGCTCTATTCACGCCTTACGACTTGCAAGCCAGCGCTGCCCCAAACTACCCCACGTGGGTAAGGAACAATGGCGCGCCCATCAATGTCACCACCATCGGAGATCTGATTAACAAAGCGTTAGTATATTTTGTATAATTTCTATTTTTATCAGAAACTAGCTGTTGCCCGCGACTTCGTCCGCGTGGTTAGAAGATATAAGTTGTGATTTATGTCTACCCTGTTTTTTCCACGTTTTACATTGTATCTTCGCTCTATTAGTCGCAGCGTAATGGTTTATAGCCTAAAACTTTGCCTACAAGACAGTCGCTGTTAATCTATCCATAATTATGCTCAAAGGAGTTAATCTTTTGTAAGACAGAAAGACGATAATGTATTGAAATAAACTCAGGAGTCTGGTATGCCTAGGAGATAATAAACAGACGAATACGAATATACAATTTCACTTATCAAATGTGACGAAAATTTTAAAAAGTTTACAAAACAAAACGTTATCATCTTCTAATTTTTTTTTTCAGGTTTTCTGGTTTATATTACTTAACCACTAACGCTCAGGTACCTTACGGAAAGGGCCCAGAAGGATTGAAACCTTAACAATTGAAATTTACCATAGAGAAAATAAAAAACTTACAATAGCTCATGGTTTTTATTTTTAATTTAATTTATTTATTAAGTACTCAAATCTCGGCGACATTCTCTGTCATTCAGCTGACTGTATACACAAAAACAATAGCTAACACGGAACAATAATTTCGCAAGTTCAAACTGCCCTTGGCCGATTTTACAAAGGTTGATTTTAGCCTTTTATCGTTGACATATTTACTTATGGATTTATCTCAACTAAGTCTTCCGGTTTCCAGGACAAATGTCTGTTTCTAATTTGATATCATGACTTTTTAATAGATAAACTAAGCTATAAACTTTTTATTAATTAATTATTGTAACCATACAATAATACCACAAGTACCAACTTGCGAATGTACCATACAATTTTCGAAACAGAACCTTATCTTTACTATGGACATTAGGTAGGTTCTCCAATAACTTACAAGAAGATTAATTTTAGCATCACATATCACGGAAGACTAGTGTCTATTATAGTAATATTCTGAAAAAAAAATTATCATTAATATTGTATCAAGGAATTAAGTATGTTATTAGCTGTATTCTTTTTTGTACATAGCAATAGAAATCCCTAACCAAAACAAAGGTTTATAGATAAAAATACTTTAACAACCTTATTATACCTGACATTAACGAAAAGCCGCTATCGTCTTGAGTAAATAATATTATTACTTATTTGTTTTATATTTTTGTATGCAAAAAAATATATATTTATCTAATCGACTTGTACTAATAAAAAGCTAAGCTAATAGGCATAATAATGCCAAGGCTGTGTATAGTGACATGGCGGTTAATTTATAAATCATCGCCATTTCCGTTATCAGTAGTATCGTGAAATTAGACCGCTGCGCGCGCATCGCACCCCACACGCGTGCGGCCGCCACGCTATACGCCGCGGGAAAACTTACGATACGAAATTTGAATTTTTTAATTAATGAACATTCATTCGAACGCACGCGTTGAAATAATTTTAAAAATATTCTACATTTTTTAATATATTTTAAGTGATAAGATAATTGACAGTAATTTTAATTTCTTTTTTGAAATAAATTAAGAATGCGAGTGTTTTAATTTTTTATTCAAGTGTAATATAAAAATGTGTGGTGCAATGAAGAATTATTTGCTTAAAACATCTTTAGTATTAATGTGTTAGTATTTCCTATATCTTTTATTATTTTAAGTAATTTTGACTGACTCTACAAAATTTACCCATAAATTGTGCACATTTTTAAAAATGTAATTTTACTGGGAACTAAAAAAGGCCATGTTTTAAAATAGTTAACATGATTTAAAAAGTAACGAAGTAATATCATTATTTGTGTATACCCTAGTGTACATTTTTATTTTAGTCTAACGCGCTGACTGAATCTTTATCGCGGAAAAGCTATTTTGCGGACGAGATAATAATTTTTGCATATATATTAAGGAAGCTACATAAAACAAAAAAAGTCCTTTGTCCAAAATCTTATTACATGCAAAACTTTAACAAAAGAAGTAATTAAATTTAAAAAACAAGTATGAAAAATAAAGAATACTTAAAAGACTTTTTTCACATTTCAGGCTGGGTTCAATTCACACAAGCGGCATTTTTACGATGCTACAATGGGTAAGGAAATCATAAAATACACATTACATTAGTACTTACTAATTAATCATTAAACCATGTAATGCAACATGATTTAGTAAAATGCTCTAGTTAGATAGGTACCTTTTGAAGTATATTATAAGAAATAAACTTTATTTGAAAAAGTCTACAAACGCTCTACACATGATTTAGATAAAGAGACTGTTGCGCAATCATTGATTAGCCGCTAACCGCCAGAAAACCTTTATGAAAAAATCTGTCACTGCTCACACGAGAGCCTCAAAATATTTATATAAAGAAAAATAAATTCAACTGACTGACCTGCTAGACCTCGCCTTGCACACAATACACCGATTAGCTACCAACATTATTTCTTGACATAACACATTACGTCACAAGTATGCGAGACTCGTCAAACGCGTGGAGAAATTATGTCCATACCCGAAGGTCATAAAAAGTGGAATAATAGGGCGAACTTTATGTAATAGATCAATCCATGCGTGTAGAGGTACATCTTTATAATACGCAACTATGCAAGTACCATCAGAAGAAAAAACCGTATTTAACTACGATTGAATATTCATCTATTTTCTGTTCTTAGTGGCTGCACGTTTTGCATAAAACTTGTGCTTATAAACGCCATATTTTTTTTGCTTTTCTTTCATCTCTACGTCTCTGATATTATATTGCCTACTTCCTAGACTATACTAACTTCCTTCATTTTAAACAAAAAAATACCTTTCGAAAAAATCTGACTCGCTGATAACTAGTTGTAATTAATTCATTTTTGGAGCTAACTGCTGACAAGTATCGTCGAACTGTTTAAATATTGCCAGTGACATTACATAATTGCATAAGTGTTACATTCAAAACAATGTCTGTGGCAATTTGTTATTGACTTCGTGTTAAAGAGTTACTACATAGCCAAACAATTATTTAATCGTTTCCAATACTTATTAATCATTTTCATATGTGGGTCATCTTTTATCGCGAAGCTCACGGCTAAACTGCATGGTACAAATTGAGCGGTCACATGTTAAGCTACACTTGATACCGTCGGTGTGGATGGGTGTCAATCCATGTCATAACAAATTCCTAGTGTTTTGAAAGGCACATTAAATTGTGGATCCCGGCTTTTACACGTTTTTGACGGTAGTTCCGGGTATTCAGAAGCTAGAAAGTCTGACAATTAGTCTTCCTATGGGGTATCGAATATCGAGTTGCCAGGTAAGAAACTGGGTTGAGGAAGTCAGATAGGCAGTCACTTCTTGTAAAACGACTCAAAACCTATCCCGACAAAAAAAAATGGGTCATCCTTTTCTCTCCATTAATCATAATTTCAAGCAGAAATTAAGTTTAGTGCGGCAGAAAGATTGCCCTAACTTGCCTCTTAAATAAAACCGTTTTAATTATTGTAAACAGTCCAAGTTGGCCTCACGTTAGGATGATCGCCATAAAACAATAAGCGTGACAGGAAATCCAAAAGTCAGAGATCTGATTTGAACAATAGCTACGTAACTTCATGCAATAAGTAGGAGGCAACGGACACAATACAGAATGCCAATCACATAACACAGCGTCCTGCCATTACAAATGGCATCAACTACGCAACTTAAACCTTTTGTTCCAAAAACGAAACATCGAATAACTAATTTAGTTATCATAATAAACAGACACTGGTTACTAGGTTACCTCTCGTTAATAATAAGGACATCGAGAGAGTATTAAAATGAAATTTATATTGCAAAATAAAAGTGCAAGGAAGATACATAATATAATATACCCATAAAAACGATGGCTAAGGAGATTTATTAGGCCTCTTTTTAGGGTTCCGTAACCAAAGAGAAAAACGAAACCCTATTCCTATTACTGAGGCACTGCTATCTGTTCATCGTCCGTCACTAAATAATGAAGGTTTTTTATGATTTATTTCAGTTACCGCTATGTCAAAAAAAGCCGACTCCCATTGCCAGTTACAGATTAGTTCAGCTATTTTTTTTTGTTACAGGGCAAAGTTCTATTCAACTTACAGAAAAAATATTTACCTTTTATTCGATCTTGTTGACGTCACTAGGTATCTAAGGGGCATAAACAACGTTTATTAATTACTCATTCAATGCACTGAGTGCTCGACTTGAATGAACAAAACGTTTACATTGAATGTCAACATACAATGATCTATTTATCAAGTGTGAACCCTGGCACACATGTGCTGAGCAGAATGCCGTGTTGTCAATTAAATAAACGATTTACTTTTAAAATAATAATTTCTCATAGTCATGCAAGGTTACTTCGAGATAAGTTTGCAACTACCCGAGTTTTTGTTTTACTTTACGGTAACAGGCAATTAGATACGCCAATATTTAGTTTTTGTTTTTGTTCATCATATTCTATCACAGACTAAATGATGCCGTCTGTCTGATATTGTTTTGGTTTGGTCATGTTCAAATTCTATATCTTCTCAGTTAATACTAAAGATAAATCATCATTTTCTGAACAGAAATATTCAGCAACGTTCGGTTTCATATTTGTTGAATATATTTAAGTAGACAGTATCTAATATTAAAATACTTCCTAATTATATAGGTATATCCTTAACTTCACGACAATGCCTTATCAATAAAAGTATTTAAAATATAATTAAAACACCAGAAATCGGTTCACGTAGTGATCTAACGTTGAACTCAAGTTCACGCTGACCTCAATGCGGAGAACACGTAATAATGCTCAAGCGACCACGACGCGACGTCGTTGCGGATGGTCAACTGTTCACAGCGCATACAGAGAGACTGCCATCACATCAAAGTATTTTTCTTTAAACGAATCCCGCACTAAGTAAGTTTCGTTCAAGTTACATGCCCAAAGACACTCAGATTCCAGACCTAGAAGAGTTTTCTTCTCCTCCTTGTTTCACGAGAGGTTTTACAAACATGTAAATCACATGCACAAAGACACCCAGACTCAGAACAAGCATTCGTGGATCACACAAATGCTTGAACTACGCGGGGATCGAACCCGCGACACGTCGCACACATTGGGTTTGGTGTGGACCTCAACCACTCAGCTATCCATGCTATCGCAGAATGCTTGCCCCGAGTCTGGGTCTTGCGGAATTTGAACCCGGACACGCAATATCTGTGCAGTCAAATTTTCTACAGGGAACTCTAACCGAGGGAACTCTGTTGCGCTTCTACAAATGCAACACGAGGTGGTAGGCTCTTTGTTAGCAGCATCAGCAACAAACTGATACATTTAACCATCTTAATACTAGTTGGTAGCAAATTGTTTATTCTATGGAAGACTTAATAACACGTTCCAGTTCGTTATCGAGCTCGAAAATATGTGAATGTTGATACAAATAAATATATCTAGATTAATAGACTAAATATTACTAAGTAGCGGCTATTAGGGCGCGACACAACTTACCTCTAATCACAAACTACAAATGGTTTACTCAAGTTTTTCAAACATAATTAAACTTTATGATCGGAAATGTTTATAACTAGCCCTAAACTAATAAAGTCACTGACCTAGCTACCCATTCGACCTGTGTAATAGCTTCAGTACTCCGATCAAAACAGACTGTTATTTCCTGTCGCTTTACTAATTTCGATTGCGTAGCGGAAATCTTTTGGTACCTAGGTAATTAGAGAACGATAGTGCAGTGCTTGTTTCACAACCCAATTATCCTAATCCCTAATTATTGTGCGGATACAAACTAATGCCACTCGAATACCGAATATGGACTGCAAATCTATACGTCAAGTACTTAAGGACCAACGTGATAGTTGAAATAAACAGTCATCGCTAAGCGATTTGATGGCCTCCGCTTCTATAGAATTTTGTAGTTCTCAAGTGACAGTAGACTGCACGGTATAAAACGGCTTCTCTCTTCGGAAACTTGGATTACTTTACTTTAATTACTTAAGTGGTAGCATTAAGCCCCTTGAAGCTTGCGACTACATTGAATAGTCTTAGTTTAAAGGTTGAGGGAAAGAATATATTTTCGAACGAACCTATTCAAAGGGAAAACATAATTTGAGAATACTTGAGATCATGTTGCAGCTATTTATAATATAAAAACTGATCTATTAACCTTCAAATAAAGTGTTGGCTACTCGTCCAGAATGTGTTTTTCCTACTATCAATCTTAAATGCAGGGTCAACGTAGACTTTTCGTGATATGCATGTTTTATACAGATCAAATCAGCTGCTTCCTGTAGTGGTAATGCTCTTGTTTAAGGCCAATGTGTGTATTAAGATACTGCAAATTGTAAATATGGGTTAATCAAATAAACGGTTTTCTAAATAGCCTACTGTGATACCACTACTTACCTTATACACGGTGATTTTTTAGTCATCTTACAAAAGAAGCCCAGTTCATGTATCCGACGTAAAATACCCCTAGGCGCGATTATTATTTTTTTATCATCAACTAAGATAATAAGTACGAAGAAAAATTAAATAAGAGAAATCTGACAGATACTCTTAAAAATGATAAAAACGCGCCCCTCACCAGAGCTGTGTTTCTAAAAACTACGAATTGCATCATAATATTGAATAAAAATTGCATTTTAAAATTATTCAAATCTCATAAATACCTATTTTTTTATCATGAACGTGTTCTAGTCATTGGATACATGAACTGGGCTGCTTTTGTAAGACGACTAAAAAATCACGGTGTATTTGATAGCAGTAATGTTTTCATGATATTAGCGCTATATACACTGTCACACTCGATCACAGTCCGCGATCCATGGTGGGGCGGTGAATTTTCAGATTGAGTGCGAACGAGGCGCCTTCCAATTAAAACTAGTAGCTTTTTTACTGCTTTATTATACGTATTCTTACATCATACGTATCCACGTAGAAAAACATGAAATCGACAGGATTTTTATTGCATAGTTGCGTATGAAGTAATTGTCGGTTGCATCAATATATTAAGTATGTGCATTCAACTGTAACTGAAACAATTAATTTGTCTGAGTCCTTGATAATCAAGTTAATTCATGGCTACGTACCTACTGATCAACTAAGGCGAGTACAAAACTTTTAATTTTACGCATCTGTTTGGACCCTCTGACATTAGTTTAGCTTTCGCTGCACTCACATAATCGATTTAATACTAGATTCTGCGAGTCGCGACACATCGTAATGACCAAGCGTATGGTGAGAAAACATTATTTTTTTAAATTAAAGTGCTAATGATGTCACAATTTTAAAGATCTCCTAAGTAATCAAATTCTAACGCAAAAACGAGGGCTGTCAGAAGTTTTTGGTTTTTGCGGACGAAACGGACGGTTGAACCGATTTTAGTCGGATCATAAATATGGGTATCAAATGAAGGGCTTGGCTAGTAGAACAATACACACTATGTTGACAAAAAAAATATAAGTGGGTCCAATCCGTTTTAATTTTACTTCTATAATTACAGATCGCTAGACAACTATCTAGTGACACAATTGGAAAAACCTCTCGAACTATCACCTTGCCTCAACACCGGTCTGCCCACCGTGGTCTACACGTTCGGTTACCGGGGGAAGACAGCAGGGGCTGCCACTACAGCCGTGCTCAAAGCTTACATAGCCAAACGGAAGAGTAATGTGATATTACTGGACTGGGAGAATGAAGCAGAGAGCGGCCTCCTTGGGATACCTCTAGGGTACGCGCTATATGCCGTACCGAATGCTAGAAAGGTATTGTGGAACTTTAGACTGTGTTTTGTTTGTATCTTCTTTCTACGCACATCATGAAAAGCTTAATATCCCTATATAAAAATATAATAGATAGAAATTTCTGCCAGTTATCCTGCAAAAAGATAGATTCCACATTTTTGTGACGATAAGGTTATTCTTTTGAGATTTTTTTGGAGAATCTGTCGTTCAGCTCGTAAACAGCCAATTTTTTCCACAAAAATTATTTTGCAAGTTCAATTTTGATACAATTTTCATCAAATTTTCCATACCTGTATGTTTGTCCCAAATAAGATTTAACCTTAGCATAAATGCTATTAAACCACTTAACTAATTCTAGTTTATCTGACAAGCAATAAATTGCAAATAGTGCATTATTCATGACCCGTAACTGAATTATCAGAGCAACAAAAAAAATGAAATTCTCATGACGCTATTTACATAATGAGAGACGATTGGTTATGACATATTATTTTCGAATGGTAACAAGGCAAGGTCGACCAAACTGTACAAATATCTTCTTAAAGGAACAGGTACAAAATAAAAATGGTAAATAATGCTTAGCAAGCAGTTTCTTACGGTTTTCTCAAGTAGTTTCAAACTCCTAGATGCAACAAACTATTTGAAATAGGGACTGTTGAGTATTAATGAAACCTTCTTCTTGCAAGATTTTAACGAAATTTGTAAGGAATATTTTTTAAATAATAAACAAAGAAAAACATCAAAACATAATCCTTCTATAGTCGTGACGAATAATACAATTTAAAATGCAAATGCTGTTGAGGGCCATTTTCATTTCTGTGTCAAAATGTTTTTAGAGGTTCTTGAACTCCATTAGAATTAAAATTCCGCTTGAACAATGGTTGATTGTGATATTGATATTCAAATATATGTGAATTAAAACCTTTGTGTAGTTACTTTAACGCAACTCTTGTTACGCAATAAGCTTTCTTTACAAAATCAACGAAAAGTGGAAGTTTCACTTAAGCCCATTTTATCTAACTCAAAAAAGGTTCTAAGGGTCTCCATTCAATTTCTTTTGGCAATATTCGTCTCCCAACTTGTTACTAGGTAGATATCATATTCATTTTGAATTTTTGTCATAATTGATATCTTCGTACCTTAGTATTTATCAGTTAGGCAAGGCAACTGACACTCACATTAATTCTTCTTTCCTAGGTTGGTAGAAAACTCGGTGAAGCATTGATGTCGTTAACTAAGGCTGGTGTAAGCATGAACGACATACATCTAGTGGGACACTCCCTTGGGGCTCAGGTCATGGCGTATGCTGGGAAACGGACGAGGGAGAGTGGACAAGTAATTGCAAGGTCTGTAATTAATGGCTGATAAACCATTTTAGTGTAGCTTACGGCAAAATTATGGTCATATCAAATTATCCCCAATAAATCGGAGAATATCGAAGATTGAAAATTCAAGCTTTAATGCAACACAAATATTAGCTTTTAATGTAGGTAATGAGTTGGAAAAGTTTGACCTATTGTAGGCAGAAGAAATCTAGAATAAAATAACAAGTTATTCCATCACTGGTAAACATACATAGGTCTCGGGAATGTCTGTCACCTGTCAAACCCTGTCATTGCGATAATCGTATCATTAGCAAATTAAAGCAAACAATTCCTTCTCTCTGCATCGCATGTATCATTAGTATTCATTAGCACTATCGACCTTTATCATATCAATAAGGACATCGATGTAACAGAATGTAATGATAGTTTTCCTCGTAGGTTTCTATAATACTTTTACTTCGAATATGTTACAACATCCGTAGGGACGACTTTATTCTGCAGTCAGTCTTGGCCAATTATAAATGTGGTACCAGTAAAAATGGCTTCTTTTGCTTTTTGTTTCAAAATTGTGAGGCAGCCATATGCTGATGGATGTTTTTCTTGTCATTCTTACGTATTCCATAGTTTAAGTCATATTCTATCTCTTATATACCAGTGACAAAAACAGTAGTATTATTTTATTACCTATTTAGAAATTAGAAATGAGGCAATTTTCAATGACAAAAACCCTTTTCGAAACATTGCTCCTTTATTAAACAATTTAAGCCCGTATTCATTTATGACCTGACGCCGTGATGTGCTCTATTTCCAAAAAAATGTTTCCAGAATAACCGGTCTGGATCCAGCTCGAATGCTGTTTGAGGGCACTCTTGCCATACAGAGTGGTCTGGACCGCACGTGCGCGCGGTTCGTGGACATCCTGCACACTGACCCCGGCGGCTACGGGACCCGGGGGTCGACTGGCACTGTGGACATCTGGCCTAATTATAATGGAAACAGTGGTCCTCAGCCCGGATGCCCGCCTGGCGACTTTGATTCCTTCAGCCCTGAAGGTGAGAATGGCTCTAAATCATTGTTCACCAAAAGATGTGCAGAAGGCCTAAGGGAGCACTGGAACATTTGTCCAAAGTCGTTTGCTTACTTGGTAAAGTGGCAGACACGTAGAACCATGTATCCCAGTTTCGAGTCCCCTCTACGGTTTTTCCTATATGCATACAAAAATGACTGTCCTTAGTCCTTAAGACGATTTAACTTGTTAATGAAAAGACTACAAAAACGTCAATTAAGAAAACAGATGATAATTTCTCATACATACTTAAGTACCACCTTGAAACAATGTACGAAAAAGAATATTCAAACCCACTCAAGGGTCTTTTGTAACTACATGCCACATTAAAACTGGAAAACACTACATAATATTTTCCACAGATTTATGCAGTCACGATCGTTCTTGGCGCTATTACGTAGAGTCCCTGGCGTTGCCGACAGCATTCATGGCTGCGTCTGCAACTAACGTCGACGAGTGGGTCGAGAAGAATGGACACACCAACCAAACTATCTACATAGGTGATCTGACCAGCCCTAGGTGAGCTATGGTATTTTAGATAACTGAACTCCAAATATATATTTGAGGGAATAGGGGCTTATTGCTCTGGACGAAATTGATGTTACGAAAAGTCATTCCTAGAATATTTTTATACATATCGGTTACAATACTTATTATAATTGAAAATAAAAAGAGTAACAATCAGTAAAACGACCAAAAAGCAGATAATAGTCTTCAATTTATATTTTTCTTAACATAAAACGATGATTTTTCTATTCATTACCCACTTTTTGTGCACTAGACTGGCCTCTGTTTTTTAGATATCTCTAAGTAAATAAATTATCGAATAACCCTTACATTTTTTGCAACAATCACAAGCAGTTTATAAACTGCGAGTAGGTACAACAATATGTGTAAAATTATTATCAAAACAGCTATCGACTTTTTCTTATGTTGTTGCGATTGACTCTCGTGAAAATAAAATTTTAATTTAAATAATGTGGAGTCATGTGATCACATTAAAGTTAAACTTGAAACAAATTTGTAACCATCTGTACACATCGAACTCATCTATTTTGCAGTGCCTACTTTAGATCGGTGACTTGCATATTAGTGAACGATGTAGGTACACTTGTACGATGTACACGATGTACACAACGATGTGAACTAACAAGGATGTACACTTTTTACTCTTTGGAGCGCCTATTATAACGCATTCAAACGTTTTTACAGCATACACACTCTAAAAATATAATTGTAGGTGTTGTTCGTCCGTGAACAATAAATGGATAGACTCATAGCTCTTGAAATAAGGTCGAAAACACTTATGAATTAATATATAAAAATATTACGAAAGCCACTGTAATAGTAATGTTATTATAAACAGCATCAACTAAATAAATTCGATGGTCTCTTCATCTCAATGTCAGAGTTTTTGAATTGCCTGATTGCCTGCCTATAAATTTTGCATTAATTTAATGCTACATTATGATACTAACATTATGTTCGGATAAAGTCAAAATACTAATCCAACTTTTGTTCCTAATCAATTTTTATTTCAAATATACCGTTTTCCAGGCACTTTTAAAACGTTACAGTAGTGACACTAATTGCATCTGACCATTATCTCTCATCATCAGACGAATAAAAAATATTTTAGTTTTTTTTATAATGACTGACATACCTTGAACTTCCTTAGGGTAAAAATATTTAAACCATTCTCATAACTCCATCCACTTTCCTTTTTCCAGAGCAAGAGGCAACTACTACCTGCGAACGAACCCTGAACCAGGGTATGGCATGGGCCCCGAGGGTATGAAGCCAGGCAGCAACCAGAGCAGAAACAGGCGGAACCCAATACTTACTAGGATACTTAAATACTTTAGATGATAGACAATACTTTGTAAGTAAGTTCATGTGAAGACGCTATGGATATCCAAAGATAGAATCCAAGAAATGGAAAGCCATATTTGTTAGTAGTTATTAAGCTTGAATAGAACTATTCTGGGAGTATATAAGTATCTCTTAAAGACTAGCAGTAGAAGGAAGATGAATGTGATGACATAGTATGTCTATCTCAATCCTTTAATAGCAAGTCTTAATTCATTCACTCATTGAAATGAAGTGAAAAAAACAGGGCTCCTTGGTTTAATAAAATGAATGGTTTAAGATTTTTTTTCACAAAAATGTGTACATTCCCTGACTTCATTTAATACTTTCGTTACAAATAAATCCTGTTTGCTTAGTTTTACTTCAATAACTTACATGATATTGCGTAAGTATTCAGATAACATATTTTGTCTTGTTAAATAAATGCCAGAATAATATCTAAGACCTAGGTTAAGATATAAACGTAGTTTACTAGGTACTATAGGAAAAATATGTTAGTACATTATATGTGACACAATGAAACGAATAAGTTTTTGAATAAATATTTTATTGTATATTTAAACCTAATTTTATATAATTTGTTTTCTTTAAATTGAACGTTTTTCGGTTTTAAAAGTATTTACAACTACATATTTAAAATTTCATATTTTTTCATCATGGCAATCAATCAATTTCACTCATGTCTTAAAACGACACAGCACAGCCGATTATAATTTATACATACAATGAGATTGTTAACTACCGCAACGTCGAGAAGTGATATTAATGCCGGTGTGAAAGGGAGATAACGCTCTACACCGTGTACAGCGCTGTCTTGCTTCCACAGTTATAATAAAATTTCTTTTTGCGGTTGCATCAGCACGTCTTATTGCAGATGTGGAAGCAAAACACTCTGTCTCGTTTCCACACAAACAAATATAGTGAGGATAGCAGGCCTTTGTCTTGTTAAAAACTATTATAATACTGTTTAACATCCAGGAGATATTACGGAGATTTACATTTCCACAGGCGATCAAAATATCGTTTGGGTGAATGTAAATAATTTGAAGTAAATCGACATTGTATATGAAAAATAGTTTAAAGGTGAGTATAATTGTAAAATAATATGTATAATGATAGATAATATTCTATTACATATATTATGCATGCCTATGTTCTTAAAATTAAATGCATACTGATTCGTAAGCAATGAAAAAAATAAAACCTTTATATTTTACAAAAAATATTTACATTTAAACGATATTGAATTATGTACATTTAATGTTTCATGTTCTTATTTAAAAAAAAGGGGAATAAAAAGGAATAAACGTTATTTTATAAATTAAACTTTTCTCAATTACAGTTCCATGACTAGTTACTTGCTACTATACAACTAGAATATACAAATAATAGTACCTACGTATAGAGAGCTTCTATATTATTTTACGCCACATATCTTAAATAACAAAAATGGGCGTAAACTCTGAGACCAATAATATAAACGCAAAAAAATGCTGTTCAATACATTTTTTTGAGTAATGCGCCCAGCTATGTATGGAGGTTTCTTTTTCTTTTCGCGATTATAGTATTATTCCAATGTGAAAAGTTTTTAAAATTATGAGTACAATGACCCCTTGCAAGGTCTTGCGTTTATTCTGATACACGTTGTATACGTACACATGGGCGTAGCCAGCTATGGGCTCAGGGTGGAGCAACAGTCACCCCCTCCGGTATTTTTTGATTCGGCGATCCTCGAGTGAAACCACGTTTTGACAAAACAATTCGCCATATCAGAGGTCAGAGCCACGGTGGGGCAACTGCCCCAGCTTGCCTCTATGCGTTCATCCTTTTTGTTTTGTAATAGGTCAGAGCCAGGGTGGGGCAAGCGCCCAGCTTGCCCTAGTGTAGCTACGCCCATGTACATACACATGTGGCACACTATCCCATACATTCAGGTTCAGAATCAGCAACATCTATGAGCATGACTGGACTTAGCTGTAGCGGGCTGGCGTCTGCGACCCCCGGTCCGTGGTCGTCCAGTCAGTGGTACGCGTGCTAGGTGCCCGGCGTCGAGTACAGGCGCTTCATCGTGGAGTCGATGTCCACGAGGGCGTTGCGGACGTCGTGGGTAGCGGCGTTAATCGTCTCGAATGTTGTCGCTAGACGGTCTATTGCTTGAGACTGTTGAATAGGAAATAAGAATTAAATTCAAACGTAATTTCTAGGCTGTTCTCTTGCTTGGACATTAAAAACACAAATTAATCGAAACTCTAGATAGAACTATGTTGTTTTTAGCGGAATTACTATGTTTTTCTCCCAACTCCAGCTTTAGGATTATCGGATTTGCGGTATAAATCTTGCTAAAGAAACAAAAATCATCCAGCAATTTAACATCCCATCTCCAACTTTTTCTGATAAATTGTAACCTAAGGTAAGTACGTAAGAAGAGTAAGTATGGTAGATAGAGGAGTAAGGGAGATAGAAGTCGGCTGTAGGTAGTGTACCTGTATCTGCGCGGCGTCGGCCGCCCTGTGCATGGCCTGCGCGCTCACGTGCGCCGCCTGCGCCAGCTGCGCCAGCGCGCCCGCCTGCTCACTCATCGCCTTCACCTGCGGACAGCCGCTACTGTATAACCAACCCATGTCACCAATCCAAGCTAAAGTATCTCCGTCTGTCTGTCTGTCTCGAGCCAAAACTATTAAAACGATTGTAATGAAATTTGGTACACAGACAGTATAAGCCCTTAGAAAGGACATAGAGTTTAAACTGGGAAAAAGGTTATAAGGGAGCGTTAATGGGAGGTCAAAGTTCATACTAAACTTGGAAATTTGGCTGAAATATTGTTTTGTTTTTAAATTAAAGAAACGCGAGCTGTAAACTTAAGACTCGCAGGCCACAGTTACTTTTCAAGAAATCTTGCTCACATACTACTTCTTAGATTACGGATGTTGCCAGAACACAAAAACAAAAAAAAACATTTTATTTAACTCAGTGGAAATATTATTTTTTGTTGGTAAATATTTTTTAGTAAGTATGCCCAAATTTGCACGGTTCTTGTTTAAGTCACTCATTAATAATTACCAGTCTCTCCATGATAGCGTTCTGCCTCTGTTCCATGTCCATAGTCTGTTCTTCGAAAGGCATCACTGGGTCTGAGTCCACTTGGTTGTCTTCCTCGACACCATCGTCTTTGAAGTAAGTATCCTCTACGTAACTTGATTCCTGTTTCACTGGTTTACGTGTTTCTGTAATATTGCCAATATATTAAGTTCTTGATTGGCTAGCAGTTGTGAGAGCATGGTAATGCACTACATACATGAGATGTTCCTCTTTCTTAATTTCTCAAGGCAATTTACCTTAACTTTTTAAAATAAAAAATACACAATTCTTACTAGTTTTCAAACTAATAACTGTTGAATAGTTAAAACAGTTCTCGACTATACCAGTTCTCTTTTTTAAAACATTTTTTATTTGAGTGTTTATAAATACTTACTGCCAGCATCATTAGCAAGAAACAAATCCCATATCTTCTTCTCAACATTGGAGCACAGGTTATTAGAATTACCATCACCATAACTTATTACCTTAGTCCTGACTGTTGACTTTTTATCTGCCCAGTACTGGAAAAAATAAAGAAAAGACATAAGTATTCTGAATTTTAATTCTGCTGAAAGAAAGACTAAACTACCATAATCAGGCCAGAACCAAATCAAATATATTTTGTCATGGGGATAGCTTAAACTAACGTGACAGCTGGTATTGCCGGCAACAAAATGGTAAAATAGTGAAGATTTTTATTTTAATAATAAAAAATATTACATTAACATCTTAGATATAAATTACAAGTAATACAAGCAAAATCGTCAATAGCACCTATATTAGTGGTGGTTTAACTTACTTTAATCCAAGACTTCATGGGTCTAGTGGGGCCGGACAAGTTATTTACTATCCTGGTCAGTTTGAACCATAGCCTTTTACTCTCGTCCCTTCCCTCCATCCCTCTCAGTTGGCCTAAGGCCAATGCTGGATGCTTCTCCATAAAGTCCACTATAGCTGTGACCTGCTCCATACTGGGACGAGACTGAAAAACCAAATAAATTGTGTTATTTTTTCAATACACACTGTTTTAAAAAGAGGTTGCACATATTCAATTATGCTTTAATAATGTTTAATGAAAAGAGTAAATGGGCACTTTAAATAGTTTTCCATTGCCTATTAAAACAAAAGTAAACAAATTTAAAAGGTATCTAGTTCAAGCAAATAATATGTTTTCAGCCCATTTAAATAAATTCCACATGGACCTTCTTAGAGGGCTGTTGCTCTTATTGCCTGTTGTTTTAAGGTAATTTATTTAAATAGTAATATTTTTACCCTGAGCAATTTAGCAAAAAACATTACCTAGGTATTATATTAAGTATTTAGGTGCTTTGGTTTTCATATTAAAACATACTTATTTAATAAATCCTAGTCGAGTTTTCGACTTTTATGTGCCCTAAGCTACTTCACAATTTATCTTAGGATATTTTTGAAATGAATTCTTATTTTAATTAAAATGAAGGTAGATAAAAATTTAATTACTTTTTGTTTTTACATTTTTCTTGAGAGTATATATTATAAGTCTTTAGCATCTCTAAGCAACTGCTTCATTTCGAATTAAAAAATAGAACTAGAAAAATTAGAAAACAGACTGCGCAATATAATTATCTCGATCAAATGTCACTCACTGCACCGTTTTGTTTGTTTGTATATGAAACATAATAATACTATTATAGCTGTACAGATTTACGGGAATAAAATTTTATGTAAATACCTTAGAACTTAAATATACTCTTATATACAACATAGTGCCATGGTATATAGTAAAAACAAGAAATGCGTGAGATGCGAAGAACTCACTTATTGAAATTCGAAAATCATTCGCCTCACAATTAACATTGCGACAATGCAATGAGTAGTAAAACACGAATTGCGTCCAGATCGGATCGAGTTATCGTGTTTAGTTGGTGAGTGAGAATCATGTCAAGCGACGAAATAATTAATTGCTACGACTATTCCACTTACCGCTATTGTTCGATCCGTCATGTTCAATATGATGTTGTTTGAAACAAAACTAAAACGTATAAAATAAGTTCAATATCAACCTCCTTTTAAATCAGCATGAATTGCACGAAAGACTTTCACTTCGAATACGATTACGATTCATGTTCAGTTACAAGCGGTAGGTACTCAGCGGTACTCAGCGGTAGTATTATTTCCTCGCACAAAATGTCGATAGAGAATACATGACAACCACTGGTTGGGGCGTCGAAGTTCATCCAGTTTCCTGTCCGAGAGATTTCATTTATTTTGCTGAATCGTAATATGTATTTCAATTTAAATCCCATTTACGTATCAAAATGTTTGATTTTTTTTATATATTCCGGTGATTTATAATAGAAAAAATAAATTGTTAACAATATTGTTTCCAAATAGAAGCATAAATGTTGAAACTTCAAACCACTTCGAAAAAAATCAAAATGTCATTATGGAAATATTTTTTCATGCTCTGACAGTTGTGTAAGTTGATACTTGATTCGTTGTGCATTGTATGATTGCTTGATCACCTTTTCATTTAAAAGGTGTTTGTGTTTAAATAACTTAAATACAATGTTTCAGAAATATTACTATAGCCTTATTTATTGTAATTAATGATATAATCCTTGTTAGTTCAACATATACGTTATCGTTGGTAAGGGTAGAATTTGCCGAACTGCGCTCAATGTTTTGGGCAAATATTATGTAAAATTAAGTAAAAGGAAATAACAATGGCAAATTCAGTGAACATATCAATAGAAGCCCCAATTGAAAACCAGATTCAAGAAATTACCTACGATGGCCAAGAGATATACCAAGCGTAAGTTTTACACCAATTTACTTTCGCGGTATAATAACTTTTCAACAAGCTTGAAGTAAGAACGTTTTCAGTGGTAAAATCATACTAAATGTACATGGTTTTATTTCCAGGCCATTGTCTATGTCAGAGAATCTCGCCCGTTTAGCACAAAAGATAGATTTCTCTAAGACTGATGATGAGTTCTGTAACATCAAGAAGGAAGGTGAAAGTAGTTCTGATTCCAAGTCGGAGGATGAAAATAAAGAGCCTGGGTACCAGTCCAGTCTATGGCCCTGGGATTCTGTCAGAAACAAACTCAGAAATGCACTCACTGAAGTTTGTGTGCTGGCTGATGTACTTAGCATTGCTAAAGAAAAAAGATACATGGTAAGTAGAGTTAATCAATAAGAGCCATGAAATGATAATTATAACATTCATTAATCATAGTCACAAGTGTTGTACAGTGAAGGTCCTAGGAATATGTATATTGTACAAACACTGAGCAATTAAAATAGATTATTGCTTATTGTATCCATAAAACTAAAGGGAATTTTTACCATCTTAATAACATGACAAATAATATTACCATTATCAGCTAAATAATATTAATCTAATAAGATTTCAGTGCTTATCTCACATTCATGTTTATGATTGCATTTTTCAGGTATTAGACCCTGTTCAACCTGAACAAGTCGAAGGAAGACCAATGGTCCAAGTTTATGGAAGGAAGAAGGCCCTTGGTGCAGCTGCTGCAGTACTCCTTGCTGGTGTAGAGCGCCTCAGGGCCAGTGAGACTATGAGGATGACCCGCAATATGCCTGACTTCCACATAGACCTGTTGAGGCTCCGTCAAAACTGGAGATTAAAGAAAGTTTCTAATACCATTGTTGGGGATCTCAGTTATCGTACTGCTGGCTCTAAGTTCAGCCAAACTGGAGTTTTTGAGGTATATACAGATATTTAAAATGTACTCATTACACACAGACATTTCAAGGCACAGTACAGTTTAGTACCTGTTCAAATCAAAATCGAAAATTATCACACATCAACAGGGATAAAAACTAACCTATGTGTTTATCCTGGTTAAAAACAATGTGTATACCAAGTTTAGTATTATATTATTCGTATATTCAGCAGTTTTTTTGTGAAAGAGGAACAAGCATCCATAAAAAACATAACAAACTTTCGCATTTACAATTTCTAATATTGTGTAATTTCTCTAATTTCTAGCACTAGTTGAGTGTTTTGGAAAAATGAGAAATGGAGAGACCATGTGTGAGGGATCATGTGTTATTAACAGTTTACTGTACTATTGAATTGTAAGAATTTATATTAATAGCTTTAATATAAACTCTAAATCTTCATGTTTGTTTTGTTCACACTTAGTTAACAACTCAAATTTTTAAGTTATGAGTTACGAGTTGAAATGATTACATATAATTTTTATTCCTAGGTCACTAAAGCCCCAGAGGAACAGATAGCTCAAGCTATGAATGCAGCGGGACCAGTACCATCTGCTTTGCGTGTCACAGTCCCACCAGAACTACAGGGTGTGGCCTTCATATCTGTACTGTGTCAAAAAGGTAATTATTTAAATTACATTTTATTTTGAACCTATGGTGAATATAGAACAGACAAATGAATATAAAACACTTTTTGATAGTAAATAATACCATTTCACTGCGGGGCATTTCCCATGAAGGGAAAGTAGGTGGTCTTTGTTTACATTAAAGAAATTAAATTTCAGATTGAAAAGTATGACTCTTAAATCTGATTTCATGTTTGAGTTGTTCTAATGCTGATATTTCGTTAATTCATATGTTATCCATTCATGCCCTTTGCTTTGGCTTTATAAGCGCTTTCAACTCAATCCTTTTCTTCATAACATTATAACCTTACTCCTGTTGTCTCAGAACAAGAAGATGTAGTAACAGCTACACTGAGTTCGGCTGCTATAAACTGCCCGGGGACACTGCCAGGCGATGGCGCGGAACTCCACTGGCAGCAGAAGTTAGAGGCGGCTCAGAATGTTCTCTTTTGTAAAGAGCTGTTCGCCAGATTAGCGGCTGAAGCAGTGCAGCTTGACGCTTCTATACCTCACATGGTCGTCGGCAATCAGATTATGGCCACGGTAAGTAATACAAAAGTTTCATTGATTGATAGTATGGATACCCAAGTGGTACAGATTACCACGATAAATCCTCTGAGAGAGACATGCTGCGATTTCGATCCCTGCATATGACACTAAAGCTTGCTCCAAGTCTGGGGTATTTATGTTGGGATTTTAATGTTTGTGAAAATCCCCGCGACTAAAGGATTAAGTCCATTAGCGCGGGAGTCGTTTTCTCACAAATAATATTGATTCTCAAAAGTAAGTTGTCTTAAGAACCAAATGTTACATATTTTAATTAAATAACAATATTTTCAGGTTTTACCTGGGATTCAGCTGTTGATTGGACTCTGTCACAACAATGGTCAAAATAACAATAATGCTAACCCTGAAGGTGTCAAGGTCTGTACCAAATTTAAATTTTCTTATTTTAAGGGTTGACATGTCAACATGTGCTATTAGTTTGCCCATCATTTCCAGATGTGTTACCACCTCTGATTGCATGTTAACCATTTTTATAAGATGACTTTTTTTATCTTTAGCATTTTCTCTAAAACAAAAGGTTAATGGAAAATCACAACTATGTTTTCTTTAATGTTCACTTGTGTTTTTTAGCCTGAAAGTGCAACTGGGAAGTCGGACCACGACCACGTTCTGGAACATTCTTTGCACCAGCTACTGCGAGCCGTGCATCACGCTAACACCCATCATCCCTTCCCCCATCCCGCCACAGGCCCACTAGGGCCTTCCAAACGCCGATGCCTAGCAGGTAAAATAAAAAAAGAAACGAGAACAATAAAGCATCTTTTCGCCTACCGTCTTTTACTCTTCCACCAATTACAGATGCTTCGTCGTAGTGGAATATTTTTTCTTCGTTTATTATTTTAATTTGAATTGTCTTTTAGGGCCTATGGCAGCCGACCGCTACGAGTTGCTGGACATGAGTAAGGAACAGTCCCTACTGGAACAAATTATACAACAGGCACAACACTTCTTTATGCGAAGGCGTAGTGAATACGTTCTTGACACTATTGCTAAAGAGGTCAGTTGTATAAAATGGGAAAAGCCAATGTTTATTTGGGTTTTAAGGTCATTACTCTTGTAAAACAATCCAAACACAAAAGCGTAATTTTAATGTTGTTTTCAATATAATGAAATGTTGATGTGTAGCCAACAAGATACAATAGAACACATAATGTAAAAAATACCAAATTAATAGTAACAGCCTTAACGCACAAAATAGAGAACAGTATTCTAATAGCCTTAAAAATTAGCAACACTGATTAACTGTGAGGTATAAAACACAATTCCGCAGATGACAGTAAATATTGTCGGAGAGGACTGTTCTAGATCCATCAGCATGTCCAATATTTTAACAACATACCATATAACTCACACCTAGTGACTTAAACATACCTAAGAAAAAAGGGTTGTTTACACTGGAAAACAAAAACAACATGTTTCCCTCAAAATTTCGGCAGTTAATTATTATTTGTCTATTATGTTCATTCATCTTTCTCTATCCTATCCAGGTCAAAGACCCACTGATTGTGTCACACTGGAATGCTCTGAACAGCCCGACACAATCATGTGTAAAGATCAATATTATGGCTTATGGGTAAGCTCTTTTTATAAATCAGTTAAAGTATTTTATAAACATTATTGTATGCTTAGAGGTCAATAATTGAAACAGGCCAAAATAGACCCTGCAACAGGTAAGATTCATTTAACAATTGTATAATAGCGGTGTCACTTTAGAATGGTGTTAGCAGTTATGGTATGGGAGGGAACTTCAATAACTATGAAGCTCACTGCCAGGATCTGATGTCAAGACTAAATTTGTAGTTCTGTATAAGAATTATTGTGCCGACCTTAAATGATTATAGGGAGGGCAGGGAAAACGCTCTAAGACATCTAAACTGAGCCGTCCAAAGGCAATCGTAACAAACAATATTTGTAGCCCGCACCATTTCAAAATGATGTTACTTATGATAATGAACTCGTATGCTAATATTGATGTAAATACCACGCCGACATGCCAGCTAGTTTTTTAAAGATCGTTACCAAAACATAACCTATCAATTTGTACACAGATATGACGCCGTCTGCAGAACCTCGCTAGTTGTACATGTTGGGGAGAAGACTCTCAAATGCATTTGCCGTGATGGCAAAGTGAGGCATTTATCTTATGAATTGCAAGAACTAAGAGATCTCATTTACTGCCAGGTAAAGTTGTTTATGACTAGTGCAAAATTATAGAAGTTTTATTTTGAATTATAATGTAATTGTAAGACATGAGGCATTATGTATTATTAGGTTATGTGCTAATTAGATAAGCACTCATGTTAGCGTCGTATTAACCCCGTAAACTATACTGCTATCCAACAATGTCTGTGTAATGTACTTACTCAATATCAAACTCTGCTGCTGTGATTGTAAAGAGAAATGATTGATAACAAAGTGATGTCTTCTGATAACCAACCAATCCTTTACAGATATATCAGCATCAGATGACTGCTGTACAGGCGGTTGGCCGATGCATGGGCTGGCAACTGTTAGCGAGCAGTTCTCACCTTGGTTCTGGCCCTGTAGAACCATTGGGAAATGCGTCCTCTTGTCTACTTGCATCACCAAATGGTAGGTTCTATTTGAAATCTTGTTTTATTTTCAGTTGTATGTATAATATAATATTTTGTTGAGATTTTTTTTGTGTATGTAATTTTTGTATACTTATTGTTTTAGGTGACCGGATGATTGCAATAAGATGTGAGCCATCAGTTGGTATTCAAGTATTTATAGCTCAATCACCAAGAAAAGACTTCTTTACAAGTGAACTGGTTCAAGATAAAAAATGGGAACATCTCGGAGGAGCCTTCAAAGAAATTAAGTTAGAGAAAATGGAAGGAAAAAACTTTTTGAACAAAATGGAATTACTCATGGCGTGTCTCAGCAGTCCATCATAATTGAATACAAATTAAGATCTTTAGTGGATAAGAATAATTTTTGTGATGTCATTTTGTATGGACATAATAAAAAATCTAAATGAATTATATAATCATATATTTTTTTAAAGAAACTTAGCAATTAGGGTGCTTAGGCAGAATGTTAAGTAATCACTGAAGGATTGTTCTTGCATTAACTTCTCGACAAATCAAATGACCCGAGATCAGAAATCCAAGGAACTGTAACAAAAACGAACTTCATTACAATCTGTCTACACTTCTTACTTAACGAAGAGTTTGCAAAATATGATGAACTTACATGATGACTTTCATCCATTGAAAGAGCAAAAGTAACATGTTGTTAGGTTATTACATACACAAATCTTTCACTACACTTATTAATACATGGTACACACTAGGATGAATAAGTGAAAAAACAACAGAAGTTGTCTTCACATAAATTTATTGAATCAATCAAATACGAGTTACATTCAAATACTAATTAGATAGATATAATGTTAAGTTTAGTCACATCTAGTAATTAAAGATAAATAAAAAGCTATTACCTCTAATTCCTTGAGACATCAATGGAACACCTCCTAGTATTAATATTGAACCCCCAGTTTTTACCAGACATTGAATTTAACACTTAGGAAGGCTTCAGATTACGATAACACTAACACCTAACATAAAACTAATACTAAATTAATATCGAGACAATGGCGACCTAGATCTGAAGTTACCGCCGCCGGAGCCGTACTCATCGCGCTGGTTGTTGCGATTGTAGGGCCGGCCGCCGCCGTACGAGTTGAAGGATCTGTTGCCACCACCGGGCGGGCCGCCGAAGCCGCGACCCCTGAAGTTGCCGCCGCCGCGTCCTCCACGGAAGCCGCCACCCCTGCGGGGCCCATCTCGCTTCCTAGAGATCTCTACTTTGAGGGTCGCGCCTAACATCTCGAATCCATTCATCGCGCTACACGCATCCTCAGCCTCCTGCAAGTTCTCAAATTCTATGAATGCAAAACCCGGAGGGTTGAGTGCCACCCAAACGGAGTTTAGTTTTCCGTATTTATCGAATTCTCTTTCGAGGTCTTCCTTCTTGATGCCTTCTACTAATCCGCCGACATACACGCGAGTACCACCAGAACTCATGATTGTGTTGTAATCTATAAAGGAATAATTTAGGTTCAATTACACGTAAATGGATCACAATCAGAACAGGGAAGTTATTGATCGTTAAACTAATTGCGCCGCGATCGTACTTCGCACAGAAATAAATATATAAATACAATGAAGAAAACAAAATGTCGACACTGCACAAGCATTGCCACGCCACGCCAACAATTACAATAGAACATTTATAACTTGATTGTTTGTGAAAACTTACGTGAAACGTTGATATAAAAATGATAAGGAATTAAAATCGACCTAAAATTACCTAATTTATAACTATATTTCAACTATTTTAAATATAAATTGTGAAGACATAAAAGAGTCGACGAAATTTATGAGTGAATGAACGATCGTTAGAGAAACGCAACGGAATATATGAATGAATGGTTCCCACCGTTAGCATAGTAGTCAGTGTTGCAACTAAATTATATGAGTTACAATTATAGGCCCATTTTTTTTATGAAATATTTTAGTTTTAGATTATTTTTCTTTATTACAAATACAGCGTTACTTAGTAAATTTATAAGCAGCATTTATAGACAAAGAGTTTTTATATAGATGATGATTCTCAGGGAAAGAACGAATGAATGAGCTGAAGGAAAAGCCGTCCCACTCAAGGACTGTACACACAAGATGGAATCATCACAAAAAATCAATAATTGACACTCTTTTATGAACTAATATTTAAAAGAATTTCTAAACATTTTCTTAGATGTAAGTTAGAAAATATTATTTTACGTAACTAGACAGTGGTTTATCTCGTGTAACGCTTATTTCCTATTATAGGACTTTTTGCTAGAATTCAGAAAAAAAATCATATCAAATTTGATAACTATAAACTGAATAACTGGTGCGTGTAGAGTTTTTTTTTTATTATTCTGAGAACACAATAGACGTTAGCATTCAGACGACACAAACCGTTTAGAAACCGATAGCGGGATGAGTTAAACGCACACCGGCTAGATAGACGTGGCGCGTTGGCGTGAGACAGGGAATTGTGGGAGAACTTGAAACAGACCTTAGCCAAATTGTTATGCAGAAGAAGAAAAATAAATACGTATTTGTTTCATTTTATTCATGAAACCAAATGAAACATAAATATTTTTTGTTTTTATAACCTCAAACAATTTTACAAGCGTTATCTACGAAATGTATTATAATTTTTATTAATATTGTAATTTAATAAACATTATTTACAATTTGCAAATATTTCAATAGTATTCAATATCTAAAATAGTAACTACTTTTGTAAGGGCAATTTAAAGACAAGCGCCTTACCGCGTCGTCGCGGTCGTCTTCGCTTTCTAAAAGTTCATTCGAAAAACACTAGATGCAGTCTGTGGTTTTGACGTTCCGTTTTGGGTGATAATAATGTAAAGTAAATATTCGTGACGTCATTATCAGGCTGTTGCTGTATGCAACAAACAAAAGTAGTGGGGAGAAGGCTCTTGCTTGATGGAATGAGTGAGTGAGTGAGGTCGTTATACGAGGAGGGTAGGGAGGAGGAATCAACACGAAAGAAACCGGCCAAACGACTTCGTTCAACGGTCGCGCCGTAGCGCGTATTTTTGCTTGTTTTATTTTACCAGCCCCACCTTTGTTTCGTTATGAATTGTTTTGATTCAAATTTTCTCCTATATTCGATGATCAAATAATAACTGTAACTTTATTTATGAAAATGAGTTGTGTCGTATAGTGACGAGTTACCTGTGCAATGTTTGGATAAGTTTGGAAATAGGTTGCAGCAGGTGAGGAGTATTAATAAAAGTGAAATGAATATTTTTGTGTTCAGTTAGTGAATAATGGAGTGCTGTAAAGATATGGGGGTGCAAAAGAGACATAGTCAGTTTAGCGACACCAAGTATAAGTGGAGGACAGTGTTAGTGTTCATCATAACGGTTCTTTGTTGCTTTAGTGAATGTAAAGGACAAGAGCTAGGGTCGGCATCGGTAGAGCCTTATCTGAATAAGTCGGTAGGTCTGACAGAGTTGTCAGGCGGGGTGTTGACCGGGGGACGCACGGTGTGGAAGCCTGACGGTAGCCCGTACTTACTGCGGGATGACCTGCTCATTGAACGAGATGCTGAGCTGGTGGTGGAGCCGGGAGTCGAAGTCCGGTTCGCGCCGATGATCGGCATCACGGTGCGCGGGAAGCTAGTCGCCGTGGTAAGTACCGGCATCAAAATACATTTTTAAAATTAAAGGGAATATAGCTTGCCTTGATCAAAGAAATCTTTGTGCCTTGATGAAAAGTACCGCAAGATCTTCCTTGCATACTTTGTGGTAGCGTTACCTGTGCGTGCTAAGTAAATTCAATAGCTTGTTCATTTGTAGCCGTTACTTACTAAAATAGACAGGTAACACCAGAAATGCTAAGATTTATAATTGGGTTTTTATTTATAGATTTATAATATTTGCGCGCTAATGTTGTAGAGTAGAGAGTAGTTCAAGTAAGATTCTGATTAGAGTAAAACGAATCAAAATTGCTTTTATTTAGCATTTATACATTTTCTTCCATAAACAGCTACTTACTGCTGATTATTTATTTATATCAGAATTTTGACTTGAAGACACCACTATCAAATAAAATTACCTTAATTATAATCTATTGTTTCCCTTGAAGAGTTCCCAAAAAAAATCCTGGCTGACTATTGATCACTATACATCGATAAACGGCATTGATAAGTTTTTGATAACGGCACGTACCTTGCTTTGATAAGGGCGACGTATCGAGCCCATTCAACTGATATTGATTTACTCACCTGTTTGTATGTCGAGCAAATATTTAAAGAGTTTATATAACATTGCGAAATAAAGCGCTATTATCCAGCTCTTGAACTAACTTTTCAGGCAAACATTGATGTTTGTACCATTTGTCATACTTTCGAAAAAGGAATACTAAAATAACGCTTAAACTGGCGTTTTTACGATCTCGATTACGAAGCGATCACTTGTCTTATTTTTTGTTATTAGATAGCAAACATCTTAAACATTAAGTCAACAAATAAAGACGTTAGTAAAATTGTCCGCACACTGAGTTAGTAATCTGGTCAAAAATCTGATTTATTACAAGCTAGTAAACTCCAATTTTTGTGTATTGTGTGCTTCGTAAGGCATCCGGAGTAGTTATTTGGAATAGTTCCACGCATATTAAAGAAGTTAGTTATAACTTATCGAAGTGCTGTTTCAACTTAGCTAGAGGTTCCATTTTAGACTTCAAAGATCTCATAAGGTCTTTTGAATAAGTCAAAAGCGCTGCTGCATTCGTACATACATGCACTCTCTTCAGCAATCTTCCTTACTGACATCAATAATGATTTTATAAACGTTATTCGGCTTACTGGTCTTAATAAATGAGTAATGCAGCATAATATGTTGATGAGGTACACGTGTTAATGACGGCAGCTGATGGTATAAAGACGCCGGCGGCACCTGACCCGCGCCGACCCCGGGATTGGTGCGACATCCTTTCGCTAATTCAATCAGCTTGGACAAATCACTCCCCTTGTGTTTTACGATAGACTACTTCCTTCCATTACGTCGGAAGAACTTCTTCCTGAGATTATCTATAGCTTTAGATCTCTGTATCTAACCATCTTGCTTTGTCATTGTGATAACAAGGGGGAACTTAAACTGCTAATAAGTGTTTTAATTAAACCAAGATCACATTGTGATGCCTATCCAATTATCTTATGTTATGTGTTTGAGAATCAAGGCCCAAGTGGAAACCGTTAAGTGCTTTCGAAGATAAAATTATCATAAATTCTCAAGTTGATCATAAAGTATCTTATGCAGTTATGATTGCTTGCACAATAAAAATTACACATTTGATTTCATACAACACAACATTACCTTTGATGTGCATTACAGAATAAAAGATTAAATTACGCATGTCTGATTCTCTAGAATGGAATCCGGGCTTCCACGGTAGAATGCCATTTGATCAGAGGAAAGTATCCCACGTTAGTTCATTGTGTTTATAAGCCACAAAGGGACTTTGACAATAGTAGAAAAGTTAATGAATAAGTCATCAATGTATACGCAAAAATCATTAGCCTTTTTGTTCCCTTTTATCCATTTAGTTAATGGACGAATCCATTGCTTCAGATTACGATATATGATAATTACTCTAATTGTGTGTAATTACCAGTAAGTTGTTTATTGTTTTCAACGTTTAGAGCTTAGACTCTACTCTACAAAGCTTTGGAATTTAACATAGTAGCGATAGTTAGCTGAAGGTCCTTGTCCTACTTCCAATGACTGTTTACTATATATTTGTTACCCTCGCCAGTCTCAGACGCAATTTTCATTAAGAACTTCTTAAATATCGTGTGTAAATATTATGTAAGAATCAACTGCTGCAAGCTGCAACTGCAAGATTCAGTTTCATTCTTTAGAAATGGAATTAATGAAGCTTTTTAATATAAGAATGTGTTTCCAATACAGAATTCTTATTAGTCTTCAAACATTCCTGCATTGACCACAAAAGATTGAGTCAGACGAGAGTATTACGTGATTTATTTTTGCAGTTGGTTTACCACGGCAAAATTACTGTTTACATGCAAAACTTTCACTGACTCTGTTACTTTTTTGGATATACTCAATCTCAAAATAACCACAGTCACAATTTGCATAAAATTGTGACTGTGGCTAGCCATTTGAACGCTTGGAAAACCTCTGTAACAGTTTTCCTTATCTATCTAGCCGAAATAACGCTATGGTGTTAGAACTCATATCATAATTGTGTCAAGATCTGTAAACAAGATAAAATGTATCAATGGTACTCTCGTAGTTACATACATCTTACTTCAAACACGCGTTAGGCTATTGTTTAGCTTAGACCAGTCATGAGTGAGTGGACTTACTAGCGTTTGATTGTTTTTATACCAAGACGAAAGTATTTGAAACTATTTTCTACATTATCGCATTTTACGCGCTAGGAAAGGTGCATGCTGCACCTGGCGGCAGCTAATGACCCCTTATCGCTCACCGTAATCCATCCATTTTAAACTACAGTTACTAGAAGACACTCAACGGTCTCGGATGACTGGCTAACATAACCTATTTATTCCAGTACCGTACAGCAACCTTGAAGGTTATTATCGAGCGGCTACGGCGCTTACTCTGAATCATAAGGACTGGATTTGCATTTAAAGACCCTTGATAATAGTCGTTGAGTAGGTAGTCCTCATGAGATCCTTTGTTCTTCATGTTAAAGATGTACTTTCAAAGGTTAATGAACCTAAATCTACGGTTTCTAGGCGATGTTAAAATGTATTGATTTACTGTGACTGATAAATTCTGTTGGAGCTAATGAACTTATTGCTTCTTTTGCGGATGTGAGTTCCTATCTGTGCTGTAGCTATTTGGTCTGTTAGCTTAAAAAGCTATAGAGACTTAAAGCATTGTGGCCAAGAAGGAATAAACTATTAAAATGTATCTATGAACAAAGCTAGAAAAAATAATGTAAGTTTTACAGTCTATTGTTTGTGTAATGTCACGCAAGATTACTTACATATTATGTGCATACCTACGTCACATGGAGGTGAATCATCAGCAATCAGTAGTCTCTTATTGAACAAATGAATCACTTCGATGCTTTTTAGCAGTGGCATGAAAGTTTGTAAAAAAAAGTAGTACTATCGACTATCCATTTATGATACTATTATATCGTTTCTGAAATGAATGAAAAAATTGTTTAATACATGATTTAATGAATAGTAATAGTTTCGGATTGCCTGACATGTATAGCGAATTTTTCAAACTCGCTATTTTCAAATAAAATGCTGCGAAATATAATTGTTTCACCAGAATCAGTCGTATAAATTATGCAATCAATATTATTCGCTCCACAAAGCTCATGATTGATTTTACAATAAGTTACTAGGACAAACTTTGATAACCTATGCAGTTTGAATAATTATGAGTAATTGAAATGTTTTGCCTACTACCTATGTTTAATTCCACATTTACATGTACACGGCAGGTTACAAGATGACTATTGTTTAGTTACCTTTTGATTACTAAAAATTAACACTGCACTTTACTGCTTCTAGTAGATTAATTATCCAATCTACTTCATTAATCATCAATTAATATTTGACTTCTAACGGGCTAACTCATATCAAATACAAATGTTTTCTCTGAATCATTTCGTGATACTTTTTAATGGCGTCACAGTTTCGATGACTCATATCCTGTATCTTAGATGACATTTAAGTTAATTAACCTTAATGAACAGTTTACCGGTAAACCTGATCTATATCTTCCAAAAAATCTATTGTTTCTCATTTACCGGTGTAATGCATTCATTCCTAAACATTTTGAAGCTAGTTTTATTTATTCCGATGAAAATAGTTAAATAAAGTTTCGTTATTTTTTTTTCCATCGAGAAACAATTTATTGCTTTCAAATGATTGCAAGTCAGACACTGAACAGTTTTCAGTGAAAGTTTGCTTTCGACCCAAAAAAATATCAGTGAACGAATCACACTCTCTTTCATAATACTTACATACTTTCTTGGATTCTTGGTAATGGCCGAGATGACTCATATCTCATGACATGTGTTCACTAGGGACTTCCTATACTTCCTCCAAATCGTAAATTAAACATTTTATAACACCGTGTCACTCACTGTACTTCCTCTAGACAGAGAAAACTCTTATCAGCCTTTGTTTTGAGTACATTGCGTTCCTCGATAGTGATGACACATTGTCATGATAATTATATATCCTTATTATTTCTGCAAAATAACAGCATTTTATCAGAATCAGAAAGATGTATTATGATTCAATTTCCTTGAAGTCAAGATTAGGTTCAAGCTTCCTTCGAAACTCGAAGAACAGGTTGAGGCAGTTATCTTTCATGCCTAGTTACTGAAAATTAATTTATAAGTACGCGGAGAAATTTACTGAGATTGCTTGTGGATTGATGTAGTGACCGAATGCGGAAATAATTCTTTTGTTCGGGGTACAAACAATTTCTCTGAACAGTCATCTTGTTTCGGTAATTTTCGAGGTCACGATCACGTCCAGCTAACAGTACAGAGTAGGTCATTGATTTTGCAGCTAAACTGGGTTGCGGTTGGGCCTGGTATGAGGAGTTACGCAATATGAAGCAAGTACGTCACACTTGGAGAGTCACAAACTAAATAGAAATGTGTAACACGGTAGAATACATTGACTTGTAATAATATGGTTATTAAAACGGATATGATTATACATAGATTTGCTATTACGGTACTTTTGGTAAAAAGAAAAATTCAAAATATTTTTTAAATTATTTCCGTTATGTTTCTTTGATTGACTGTTCTTTTTGTAATTTTTAATAAAAACTGTTGAATATTTGAAACAGGACAAGGCATCGTTCTCTTAAAAACATATCAACGATATCAGTTCCGTGAGAACAGAATTAAATGTAGTTAATAGGTTAAATGCTTGCCATTTAACTTTTCCAGATAACACTTTATGTGTTAGACCTTGCCAATCAATGAATCCTAGCTAGTTTCAAGTAATTGTTAATAGTAGAGACCGCCTAAGGCCGGCTGCTTTTGATGTTACTCTTCATAAAGAATGCACTTTTATTTATTTATTGTATAGACAAGTTAAGGAAAAAGTCACATATTTCACAACAGATTCAATAATATCTATGCAATGGAGTTCTAAATAAACCCAACCGGTCAAGATTGACGATAAGAATCATAACTTGCAGTATAATAGAGACCGGTGTTTTTCGTCGGTGGTTCATGTTGCTCTAATAATGCGATGGTATAACAAACGGCCTGGAAACCTCAGCGGTGGGTGTGAGTTCAATGTCTCGCGATATCGCTGCGATCTCGTTACGGCCTCTGCAGTTACGCCTTGCTTGACGCTCGTGTTTCATGCTGTCTTAAACCCTGATTTGCGATGTGTTTAAGTGACAATTTTGTCCCATGATTGTATGTTGCGACTCTGTCATCCAGTTAGCGGCGTCATGACGTGGAACAGTGGGCAGGTGTAAAACTGTTGTCTCGTTGGACTTGAATGTTGATCGAACGCCGGTGAAATGTTATGAATTCTTTTGTCTTTTCATTTAAACAATTTCCTCGTGATGGTTTTCAGTCCGGTAAATTGTGATTTATGGAACATCTTAATCGGTTTTTATTGCAATGTATTGAACACTTAATGTAGTTATTTAATTTATCTGAACGTTTAGTGTGCAAAAATTTCTACATTGTTATATCTTTTGGATTACAAAACTGACGAGCATTTAATGGTTAGATTTTGCGCATATAACGCAATTGGTTTCGTTTTATGCAATGAATTTGATTTGTACGATTTGAAAGTTAGTTTTCACTAAAATCATTATTTGCTAAACCATTATATGCGAAACATTTACGTCGTTAAGACTGAATACTTGTTTACTAGACGCATGTTTCGTGCGAACTGCGGATTCATAGAATCATTTTCACATGTATCCAGTATCAGGTATCCAATTATCATATTTGATCACTTGCAATAAACAAGTGTACAATATGAAATTATTGAATACTGTGCTTTATTAAACACTCATGATAATCTAGGTATTCCATAAACAAAAAAATTTGAATGAGCATCTTATTCAAAGGCATGCAGCCTCCTTTATCCATTGACATATTTACATTGAAAATCAGTGAATGTACTACAGGCATGTGTTGCGCAAATGCATTGCAGCGCGTGAGCAGTTTTACACGCACCCAGCGGACCTATATATAAACATACTTAATGATTCTCGTAATATTTATAAGATATTACAGCTGCTGTAACTATCTTTCAACAAACAAGATTATCATTCTCAGTAAAGCGGTTATTACATCTTGCTTTTACTTTCACTATTGTACCTATATGATTTAGTAAGGAAGATGGAAAATTATTTATATTATATATAGTATAGTATAGTAAGATCTTGGCTTTTGCTTCAGTGAATATATGGTAAAGAATAGGCCAATGTCACCAAGAGCTAAATACTTCCTTGTAAACAAACTACCCAAACATATAAGAGCAATCGTCGACACATGACGACACATTATACAACTAAGGAAATGACACTGACCTGGTAAGATCGTTAGAGAAGAAATACATATGTGATATTCTTAATTTCTATATAAACACGTAAATATTTATAATTTGTGTTGATTACTCAATTTCCTGTTACTTGTACCGTATATTTTACTCGAGGTTACGTCGACGAGGCTCGTTCGAGTCACTGGTTTGCGTAAACGACTCCATTCATACAAGAACCCAGTTCATGCTGCGATGCATTTTATTCTACAAAAAACCTCTTCAAAGGCGTCGCCGATCACGTATCGGTAATTCTAGATGTTTTTATATTATTATACAAAGTTTCCGCAAAACGTGCCATTTGAGAATATTGTGACGACAGTCATATATGAATTCTTTGACTACAAATAAAGTTGAGTTGATAAGTTCTAATTCAGTTTTTTTTTCATCATCCTTTATTTTAAACGCATTTCATTGTTATCTGAAAGTAGATATTAAAAAGCTTCTTGCCCAACGCTCATAAATAAAATGTCTACTAATAGAATGCATTACATTAAAGTTGACTAATAAATCAAATTAACGTCTGAGGCTTATGACCCTAAGTCTCGAGCTCAAAGGGAATTGAGAAATGAATGTCTTGGGATTCACACAGCTGGTAATGCCAGTACGAGCGTGTACAACTCACCTGGGATAAACATCCAGGACAAAGGCTATTGTGTAATCTGTAACACAATAAGTAGTGCCAACGTTGTTTCTAACCACATTACAAAGGTGACAAATGACAGTAAAAAGAATTTATGAAACAGTATAAAATGCGCTATCAAACCGCACCTTCCGGAACTTAGTGTAGTGGGCACTTATAGATTATTTACTTGTCAATGTTTATTCTATTGATATGAAACTGATTAGACGCTTATTAGAACACGCTTCTTGTTTGACTGACAGATAAAATTGGACGAAATTGTAATAAATGGTGGAACGCGTTCCAGTTGAAACTTTTTGTTTCTGACCATCCTACTAAATAAAAAGAAAACTATTTGTCGCATCTGAGTGCTGCATGCCCGTTTTTTTTTGGTCTCGCTTGACATTTGGCACGGGAGATACCTACCATCGTCCCGCTCTGGTTGCGATTGTGAAAAGCGTGACAAATGGACTCGCTCTACGTTGATCTGTGAAAAATGCTCGTGACTGGTAAAAGCCTCCATTATTATGACATTTCCTTTTGATTTGTATCTTTTCTAGAACGAAGTAGTTTCTGATATTGATCTGAAAAAGTAAGATTTCTTAGATGTCGTGAAAATAAAACATAAATCAAATCGAGAATAACAGAAAGGCGGTTAAGTAAAACAGCTATTTCTCCGAGCTTGTTAGGTGAACAACCTGGTATTTGCTGCAACACGAATATTTACCAAGCCAGGATCGTGATGTCGTAATCCATTATAAGAGAGCTTCAATAAGAAATCATGCTTTGCTCAGAATATGTGTGCCTATAATACCATTATAGTATGTTACCAAGAATGGTGAACTTATCGTGATTATTGAGTTTAAGATTTCAAATAGGCATATCTTTTCAATGTATAAATAATATTCCTTTGAATGCGTGTAAGGATAAGGCAAGAGTTGTTAATTGCTTAATGATAATATATAACCAAACATAGATGAAGAGGAACGTAGACCGTAAGATTAACACATGCTTATGTTTGTGTGTTAGTGTTGTGCCATCAGAAGGCGGCAAATTACATTCAAAATAACAGTATATTTGGTAGTTTCAGTCAAGGTCACGTTAGGCCTGAGAGATACCTAAATCTCAACGAGACTCTGTAAAAACAAGACAGGCTTTGCATTTCGAGGTTAGACGTCCGTTATCGGTCACAAAACGCGGTTCCAATTTATCTTTGCTCAATCAACCCCATCCTGTCTTACGAAAAAATAGAGGCTAAAATTTAGAAACTGTTTCCTGGAAATTGTAACACGGTTTATTGTATTATGACAATGCTTACAAAATGATTTGCACAGCATAAATAGCATTGCAGTGGTTATAATTTGGCAGGTCAGAGAACAATGAACTTTTGAATGGAAGTGTGAGGCCATAACTGTAATCATATACATCGTTTAATGCATCTAAGTTAATTATTTGGGAGAACATAAGTTTATACTTGCTCTGTCTCTCGCTTTAGTCGGTTTATCTTGGCTAATATTTATTCAAAATTAACATTATTGAAGCCTAATATTATCGTCCACGTAAATTTTAACGGTAAACGGTCACAATTTACAATGTCATTAGCAAAAAGATCTTTATCAATTTCGTTGTTCATTTGCGAACCGGTCACTGGATGGAGTTCCACGATAATTAATCCTTTATTATGGTGTTTGTAAAAACTGTGCTTTAGTGCCGGTTCAATTCGCATCTCGGACGTCAATTGTTCTACATTAATTGTTTCATGGTTTCCTGTGGAGCATTTTATTAAATTTAAACGGATACAGTTTGATCGACAAGCTTTCATTTATTAATTTGGAACAATCTACCTTAATTCATCAAGTTCTAAAATGTGCGATGCACCCAGATAACATTTTCTGCTACATTGAGTAGCAGAAAAAAAAGTTGAAATTAAGATAAAACCTCACGATCTCCAATAACTTAAATTCTATTTGTTTTGATTAAATGCGACCCTATTTATAGTCCGTCGCGGTCGTTTTAAAGCAGTCAGCGTGACCGAGGCATGGGAATCCAGACAGCCATAAATAGCAGTTGTATAAATTACTTGGCGGATAACGAGCACGATCCATGGTGTACGGAGAAATCGGCGGAAGCACGGACCGCTAGTCCAGACACTTTGTTCAAGAATTTCTCTAATCAGAGAGCATAGTGCCCATAGCATATCCCTTCGAAGAAATGTCGCACTGGTATTCGTTGGTTGGCGTTGTGGATTCTGGTTAATAGGAGTTGCAAAGACGGGCACGTGCGGTGCCTGTCTAAAAAATATCACTAAGTGTAATTGTTAACGTTCTAATTCTCCGGCGAATTTACCTGTTTCGAAGTGTGTTTCTTTATGAGACAACAAATAAAAAATATGTAATCAACAAATAAACGAACAACAAATAAATCCATATTTTTGTTTTTCCGTCTAAAGTTGCAACATTAAAAACTCCCATTTTAGACTATAGATATAATAACTGCACCCAATTGCATGATATAACGCCATTTATATAAGTAGGTCCCGTCTTGCAATAGTACAAAATAACTAAACTCCCTCGACTTATTGGAACCCTCATTAGGGATTCCACGCGACGCTGCCGACGCAGGAAGTGACTGCCATTACACTTGGAATTTGCCTTGAACGTCCAATACCGTAAACCAAGTAAGACAATAGTTGAAACAATCGGTGTATACACGCCGTACCTGCTGAGCTCTTCTCTGAATATAAATATTCTTTATCAACTGCACCTGGACTGGAAATCTTATAGGAAAATGGTGGTACGGATACCAAATAAATCGTTTAGAATAAAAAAATCTGAGAGAAATACAGGCTATTTGTTTTGAGGGCACTAAATTATTATTAACTTAGCGAAGCCACAGACCTAGTACATACTCTACGCTTAATATCTATGAGGTAAGCAAATTCTTGTAAGATAGACAGTCCCGTAAACACATACCTAATTATATCTCGCAAAAACTACATCTCTCCTAGAAAACACTGCATGATTCTAGTTAATAATACAGTTTAAATTATTAAAGGTTTAAAGATATTGCGAGCCATCAATCATTGTCTACAAATAATACAACGTCGGCGAGACATGCTATTATGTAATAGATATTATAGAAATGGTAATCGTATGCTCGAGAATTTCTGACATTGACCTTCGTCGGCGTTAATAAGCATAAAATGGCATAATAAGCTGTCTGCGATTTTTTCAAACATTGGATAATCTGTATGTTATGTCCTAGGTTCTAACCTACAAAACACGCATTTTTTTTCTATATTATCTTATAGCAGTAGTTCTTTTATTTACCATAACTTCTAGTGTGAGAAAATATTGTTAGGTTTATTTAAATTCTAGGTCAGTATCCGAGACCCAGACTTTTAAAAATGTATAATAAATTCAACACGTTACCTTGGTCTCGAAAACGGGTGGCTTCGCCTTTCAAGTTATCAAAATTAATGGCAAGACTTCCAAACTCGCAGCCTACAGTAACTTGAATGTTGCTAAAGTAGACACTAGCACAGGTCGATAATACATAAAAAAAATGCCTTTCTACACAGGATGTGATTTCAAAACTAGGAGTTACATGTATAAACTAAGCGCCCAGTGTAAACTCGTCATTCTCAACTGCTGACTCACAGTTCAAACCGGTGTCCTTGCCTCGTCCTTTAGCTTTTTTACCCGTATTGGATGTTGTGGGGGTTTTTATGAGTCGATAGTTAGCCTCGCGTAACGATTTAACGGACGTCTAACGACCTGCCTTAAATTATTCAATGACGTGTGTAGAATTAAACGTCTTTGGGTATTGTGTTGGGCAGTCGTGCTCACGCAAATCACTTCGATTTGTCCATGTGCTACATTATTGGTTATAGGTTCACTCAGTTTCTTTTAAGTTTTGAAAGTGTTAGCCTACCTTTTTAGTTCTCATTTCTTTGAAATTTGAACGGGCAGTCTTAAAGTTCAGACAGTTTATTGCGACACACCTAGACTTGACGCCTACATGTTACGCCAACGAAAACCTCTAGGCTATTCAGACTTGCACAAAATAATTCACTCATACATTTGACTAGAATATGTTACGCTTTTGTATGGTCATTCCTTTGTAAATTTTACTTAGCTCTGCTCTATATTTTGCAGATATTCATTCTGTTTTGTTAACCGACATGTCTCAATTAAATAATGATAAAAATCGATCGTTCGTGAGGATCTAAATGACATCATGCACATTCCAATTATTTAGCAGCGGTTAGGTAACAGTTGGGCAGTAGTTCGTGACCATATGAATAGGGTGGTGTGAAAAGGCAGGAAGTCATAGCGACGAAGTGCAAGGGCGCATCGTGCGTGTACGATGAAATGCGTGCGTGATGCATCATGCTCGCTACCTACTCGTACGAGTACTACTATTGCATTCGTGTTACTACCGTTGTCCGACTCAAATATGTAAATATTTGTCAATTTATCATACGTTTGAACAGTCTAGTATTCATTTAGACCTGTTGTATGATTGTTTTGTATCATCATTAACTATTTACGCGTAAAAATATATAATATTATTTTGACATGTGACATGTGTAAAATGAATGTTAAATTAATTAAACAAGTACCTATAAAATTAATGTAGTAAGTTCACAAGATACAAAAAACATGACTATCAGCGACCCACGCACCATGTCGTCCGCTTCCCAGAGATAATAAACTTTTTCTATTTACACGATACTGCTTGCACAGGATGTTTTTGGAGAAATACTCAAAACCGTTTCCTACGAGATTTCTACATAGTATCAACATTCTAATGTTACGGACAGGTGAATTTACAAGGTAACACTTGGTTTAAAAAGGTTTTTGTAAATTCTTGCTTCACACATCCGTCTATTCTTCTTAGTTCACCCTCAGTGCTTCGCTTACTCTCTAATCAATGTCTTGCGAAATACACAACACGATGCGATCTTTATATGTGCAGTTAGCCTAAAGGCTAACTTTCGATTTAACAATATAATTATTTTTAAGTGAATATTGCTGAACCTGAAATAGGCTACGGCCAATTTCGACCAAGGATTAAATGTAAAAGGATTTTAAGGCAAACCTTTTCGCAACTTTTGTTCCGTTATGTTTTTTCTATAGCGAAATGATGCCAAATAATTAAAATCCGCATCTAAAAACATTCGTTGCCGTTCTTTTGTGTTTTATTTCCCGATGAGCCATAATTGGCTAAACTTTTTCTCAAGAGTTTTGAACAAGTTCAACAAAGCATAGAGAGAAATGATTTAACAATTTTATAGTCTAGTTGAGTGTAGGCGTCACGTCCATTATTTTTACAGTTTAACTATAAAATCCAAACTGTTAAATCCGTAATGTATCAAAACTCGTTTACGTTTGAATGTTTCAAAGAAGATGCATTACTTAGATAAGTTTGTTTACGATGCACGCATCCCTTCTTACCATAAAGAGAAATGGCCGTCTGTGATACTCATAGATCAAGACAAGACCGGTTAGTAACCATAATAGGCATGAATATAAAGCACGAATGTGTATTGGTGGGAAAGTGATAACAGAAGGTTTGATTAGAAAACCATGCCTGAAACAATTTCCTCGCTTTTACTATAAAATACAACATGAATTCGGTTCTGGTGTCGATTAATTGCGTTAGCGGTCATTTACACGATATTGGTACGTTTGCCTGGCAATAAATGGCGCCAATTACGTTTGTTACCTTGTAAAAGTACTTTTCTCGATTAGATTTTTAATAATATTATATTTGGACAAAAAATTGTATGATCTTCTAGAAATTCTGACTAACTTGATATTTCTTTTTATTTCAGGGTGCAAATCAAAACGGAATAACGTTCACAAGTGCAGAGGAGCCGCTTAGGGCAGCAAAACCTATTCCGGATATCCGTCTAGTAGATGGACCGTCCATCTTAGTTGGAAGAGTGCAATTGTTACATCGAGGGCAATGGCGATCAGTATGCACGAACTCCAGAAAGTTAGTATCAATAAATATACACATAACAAGTATTAAAAAATTGGTCCTAACAACAAAGTAAACGGGAGCGCTAATTAATTACTTACCTTACCCAAATTAATTATTGAACTAAGTATTGGTACTTATTGTTAATATTATTTTCGCACTTTCAGTTGGACGATCAACGACATGGAGACGGCGTGCAGGCAATTAGGTTTCATGGGCGGATCTTTCTACAACTGGATGGATCGCCAACCTGAAAGGAGAGCAAGACTTTTATTCGAAGAACCAAAGTGTAAAGGAACTGAATACGATCTCTTCCAATGTGACTGGAACTCTAGACAACTCGGCTCAGGTGTCTGTGACTATCATCCTGATCTCGCCATCCAGTGCTCACCACATCACGATGTCAATGACCTGTCCGGTGCTAGACGGCACTGGAGAGGAATACGATTCGAGAATGCAGTGTACGAACGAATACTCACCGCAGTAAATACTCTATACGTTCCTACGTCAATGTCAAGACTTGAACACGTAACCATCAAATATGCAGGTCTAGGTAGAGACAACAATGCAACAAGTGCCTTAGATATTATTGGGGTCCCACCTGTTATGGAAGACATAGAAATATCGAACGCAGCGTTCAATGCGATTAATGTGACGTCACCTAACGCTCCCATAGTTATAAACAATTGCACGATTCAAAACAATAGAGGATATGGCGTGTATGTGAATTCTACGTATGGTATGGCTAGGATCGAGAATTGCTTGATTCACGACAACGGCGGCGACGGGGTCAAATACGTGGTGCACGAAATGAATATCGATGAAAGGCTCGACAGGAGCGAAATATTCGATTTATGCACATTGGCATCTACGCCCAGTCAGACATTTCCAATTCAAATGTCAATTGAACAATCACGATATTCTAATATGGAAAGGGATTGCCATCAAAAGTTTTATACCAGACCCGACCATGTACTTACATTAAGCTTTATAAAACTCCTGACTAATCAAAACAATACCGGTGAATTATTTATATACGACGGTTTAACGACTGAGGATAAACTTTTATTAGCATTCAGTATTAGAAATCAGACTCGACCGCAAAGTGTTACGTCAACGAGGAACCGCATGTACGTGAGATTTCATGCTAACACGAGGACCGATATTACAGGCTTTTTACGGTTGACGTCAGGCACCAGCAAAACGTATGATTTAAACGTAACCGATACAATTATATCGGACAACAATGGTAGAGGTGTGGTCATAGAAAACCTCAGATCCCAGATCCACATTCATCGCACTTCTATATCCAATAATAATCATGTGGCTGGTCTACAAGTCGTTAGTGGAGCTGGAGATGTTAATGTCACTGAAAGTAGAATTTCCTTTAACCAAGGAGATGGTATCAACATCACCGTGACTGGAGGAAATAGAAACGTATCGAGAAGTATACTGAGCTCCAATCAAGGATACGGTATCGCCGTATGGATTAATAATACTCAAGAAACAGAATACATTCCAGTAAATCAGACCACAGCTGTAGAATATTCAGAAATATTTAAAAATCTGGATGTTGGAATACTGCACGGTAACTTTTGCGGAGACAGTTGGGTCAACATTACTGGTAATTGGTTTAATTCAAGCGTGGAAAGCACAATAGAGATATTTACTTGTTGGAGATATAACAATCCGGCCAGATTGCTCAATTTACAAGTAGGACATAATAGATTTTACGAAAACCAAAGAGTACCTCTAAAGATCCAACCAGCTCTCAATATAAATGGACGGATTGAATATAACTACTTTGAACACGGTAATTATGGTGCAATAGTGATTATGAATCGAATAGAAGGGAAGTATTTAGAAGAATTTGAAATATTACCGGCGCGATTTCATATTCAACACAATTATTTCTTCGGAAATAAAGGTCCGTTTGTCGTTAACCTGGGTTTATCTCCATACAGTGATCTACAGTACATACTATTTTCAAGAAACTTCCTTCGTGATAATAAGATAAGAGAACCTTTTGAGCCGGTAGAAGGTATATCTTCAAGACTGACACCAAGAAGTAGAGTCGCCGCTACGATAGTATTAGCTTCAAGTAACATTGACGTATACAGAAATATCATAAACAACCCAGAAGCACAATATGAAATCGGCTCACACGTGGAAGATCAGAGTAAGATTCTAAATTGTACCTACAACTGGCTCGGATTCGGCGAAGAAGAAAAAGTTTACAATAGATTATTCCATAGAAAAGATAGATATAATTTAGCTAAAATTATTTACATGCCATATTTACTACATAGTAGCAACCCAGGAGCTACTCAAATAAATTATAATTCACTGTACGTACCGCAGTTTAATGTACCGGGTACTTACGTAGTCGGCGGTGAGGTTGAAGGCATAGAAATACTTCGACAAGGAGAGTACGATGTTAATAAGGATATTAATATTCGTCCGGGAGGAAAACTAGTTTTACAATCCGGCGTAATATTGAAATTCCCGCCAGCTATCGGGATTATGGTCGCGGGTAAATTGGACGCAAGAGGAAAACGTCCCAATGATATTACATTTACTTTGAAGGAAGAAGTAATAATGACTAATGAGAGTGTTTACGAAACTGATTTTGAGCCTACCACACCAGGATATACTGAGCCTATTGTGCCTATAAGACTTTTAGGTGGTAGAACTCAACATGAAGGTAGATTACAAGTACGAATAGACGATAAATGGGGAACCGTATGCAATTATAGATGGAATATAATTAATGCTGCTTTAGTCTGCAATCAACTTGGACTTGCCTTAAATCCAGACGATTGGTTCTTAGAGCCCAACGAAATACCGTCAGCTGGCCTTACCGAGGACATCATATTATCCAACGTCGAATGTACGGAATTTGATAATGATATAACCAAATGTAAGGCTGAAACTAAAGAACATTTTGAGAATTCTTGTACGCATGATAATGACGTCGGAATAAGGTGTTACGAAACTAGTTGGGCTGGAGTCAGATTTAGCGTGATAGCTGAACGTGCTGATTTACAGTATGTGACTGTGGAGAAAGCTGGACTTTTAGACTATTCTTCAAATCTGTTCAAACCAGCTCTTCAGATCGATTTTGCTAGACATAGCTTCGAAAGTATCAGAATAACGAACAATTATCACGATGGCTTAGGAATTCTGTATTCAGACTTATACGGAGCCGATGCTGTAAATACAGTTCGTAACTCAGAATTCAGCAATAACAGAGGAAGTGGTATCAGTTTCAAACAACTTGGTCTGAAAGTATATGGATCTGTGATAGAAAACAACAATTTGGCCGGCATTTCGCACAACCCTCACATACCTGGTCCACAACAAAGAGAGATAGCTGGCTGGTTTAACTTAGATCCTGGATTCAATATGGATGAATCTAATTACCACCCGATAATGGTACCAGAATATGAAACAGATATCAGTTTAGTAAACGGTGAAACACGACACATTGTATTTACAAAACGCTACGGCGAGAATGTCGCTAAATCATACAACATTAAATGTAATCCAGGGTATGTTCTTGGGCTGCAACTTCTGAACCCTATTCACAATTTCTCAACAGAAAATATTTGCATTTATGACTCGCAAAACATCAATGAAGGTAGTGTTAAATGGTGTCTCGATCGTGATCTATCAACGTTCCCGACGACTAGTAATAGTTTTGGAGTCGTGCTAACGTATGAAAGTGGAACGAATGCTTTAGGAGGAGTCGTGTTAGTTGTAAGCACTATTGTTGCTCCATTGCAAAACCTAAGAAACAGAATAGTGAAAGGACCTGTACCGACGCTGCAAGTCATCAATTCAAAGATAAAAGGAAACACGAAAGGCGTTAAAGCGCTTTACTACAATCGTTATCTCAATGAATTGGGCGATCACTTCTTACGAAAAGCTAACGAAAGTATCAAAATATTTAATTGTGAAATAGCTCACAACAAGGAAGAAGCAATTTATGTCAATACTCCCTTCTGGGATATTCACGATAGCAATATTACTGAAATAACGATTATGGTCAACAGCAGTTTGATCACAGACAACGGTAAAGGAATATATCACTTTGCAAGAGACTTGAGAAGTTCTAATAATTTATATCATTATATTCTTCAAGATAATACTATAGAAAGAAACAAACATGGAGGGTTTGATGTGGGCTTGCCTTATGTTTGGCAGTATAATGAAAACTTCACCCACTCGGTATATATGCACAATAATACATGGCGTAGCAACCAAAACTTTGCGCTTGTCGTAGATGGCCATTTCGCTGAAGTCAACATAACTAAGAATATTTTTACTGACAATAATTGTAAAACCGGACTCATCTCTATCCAAGGCATGGAGAAGAAGATGATGATTGATGGTAACTTTATTGAAAGAAATAATGGTCAGTTTATGGTAAAATTCCATATGGACAGTCAAAGCGAAATCATGGGTATTGTCTACGCTTTATTCATTCATAACCAAGTGAAGAATAATAAGCACATTATAGCACAAGTTAGCAGAGGAGCTTTGATAAGATCTGTTGATCCTACTTACGTAATAGGTTTTAAAGGAATACAGAAGGTGAAAGTCAGCAGAAACTTGTTTGGAAACAACGCGTTGGAGTATACATTGCTAGCCGGCATTAAAACGGCGAAAATAGATAACTTATTGGACGTCACTGAAAACTGGTGGGGCAGTACTGTAGAGAAAGAAATACGGAATCAAATTTTTGATTTTGATGATTGGAACAACCACGCTATTGCTGTATTTCTACCATATTTACTAGAAGACGATATGGATTCCAGTCTTTCTGCTTCATTCAGTCCTACCAATACGGATATAGACGAGTTAGGTGGTCGGTTGTTATCAAACTACACCATAGAATCAAGAATGGCTCCGTATATTATAAAATCTGATATAACCGTTATGCCAAACATCATTCTGACGATAAACCCTGGCGTTATCTTAGAATTTGCACCAAATGTAGGTATCTTGGTTATGGGCACTCTTCTGGCCATTGGTCACAGCCAAGCACCAATAGTCATGAGGCCACTATCTCCGGAACCGAATGTGGAGATCAATAGAATAACGAAGAGAGACGTCAGCCAGTATTCTTCAAGTCACCACAAACACAGACGTCAATTAGAATCAATGACTATGACAAACTCCATAAGGCTATGTACTGGAAGAAATTGTTCTATCGTCGATAACACAGCAGAGAAAACAAACGAAGGTTTCTTGGAATATTACAACAGGACGACTCTCCAATGGGTTCCGATGTGCGACAATCGATTCACTGAAAGGAATGCTCAGGTTGTGTGCAGGGAACTGGGCTTTGATCCAATCAATGTATTCTTTGACCGTGACCGACGAGTGGAATATCACAGCAATTCGTTGTCACGTATTTGGTCCTGGCCGGAACCATTGCAATGTGTAGGAACTGAAGACCGTTACGAAGACTGTCCAATTAGACTGAATGGACAACTATACGGCCATAGACACGAATGTAAATGGGATTCGGAATTTGTCTTCATACATTGTGGTACAAGAAATCTGGAGGATTCGTTAGAATATTGGGGTGGAATAAGGTTCGCTAACCCAGAATTTGAGTATTCTCTATACGAGCACCGCATCCACGATCACCACACACATGAAACAATGAAGAAGTCTGAAAGCGAGTTATACCACGTGCAAATAATTGGAGCTGGTATTCTACACAATGAGAAGTCTCCAGCTATACAAAGTATAGTCAAGAACCCAAAAATACAAAATGTGAATATTACAAAGTGTGCTCACCATGGCATTAACTTAGTGTCACCCACCGATACAATTAACATGATGTATAATTCTGTGAATGATATATTAGGTGAAGGAGTCAGTGCCATATCGTTAACTGGGGAGGGTAGAGAATCTGATGAGTCCAGCTTCACACCGCTAAAAGATTTGAATTTACCCTACCATTTATTTTCACTCATCGACATTTGTGATAGCACCAAAATGATAACTGTGGAAGAGCGTGTGTTGTTGTATTATAAATACGATAACAATCCAGTGAATTGCGTGAAGATCTTCAAGAGTATGTACAGAGTGAAGCCGTTTGGATTCAGACTATTACAATTCAACCTGTTCAACCACACGCAAAATTATGGAAAACGCGATTCCTTGACATTGTACGATGGTGATATTTATAATATCACGGCTCCTATGATTGGCTATTTGGAGAACGGGTCGCCTGATGAGAAGAAACTGTTTAAGACTGACGGCGCTAGTCTCAGTGTCTCGTTGTTTGCTAACGGAGCGTCTGCTGTTCATGGATTTATTGCTGAGATCGTCACCTTGCCGATATCTGCTATTGGTTTCAGTAAGTATTCCTTTATATTAATCCTTTTAATTTGATAGTGTCTTGCATAAACTTAAGTAAGAAGTTCCTATATAAGAAAAGTGGAACAATTTTTATTTGATATTATGTATCACTTACCTGACTTCCTTATTACAGATCGCGATGTCCAGCACAACATATCAAGCAGCGAGTTCATAAACAACAGAGATGGGGCTATCACATACCAGTCGGTAGGCGAAGTCAACCCACTAGTGGCCATCACAAGGAACGAGATATTAAATAACTGTCTCAAGTTATACGGAAACTTTACGACATGTCCGTCTGCTGTCAGAGTTGACGTACAGAACACACAGACATTGGTGTTCAGAGTAAGTAAACCTCTTTGCTTATCAGCTACAGTTTTCGTTATAGGTTGGGCCACCAAGACGTTCCTTCAACTTTCACTGGGATTTTTATGGAACAGAAAGTGGATGTTCAAGTGAAAACTTAATCAGCAACGGAGCAATGAATTATATCTCGCATACGTTTATTATAAAAAGGACGAACACTAACTTATATTATTTAAGTGTGTAAAATTGTTATGTAACATGACTGTTTTCTTTCAGAATAACTTGGTGCGTAATAACGTTGGCGGTTTACTGGTTCGAGCTGACTCTAGAGGATCGGCGACGTCGCTTCGTGGATGGATACACAACAACCTGTTCTTTGCTAACCATGACTTACCATGTCTGAAAGTTGAAGGTAAGATATTTTTTTTTCTTTCATTCTTACAAGCATTATAATTATTTTTTATTGTTTTCCATAATGCGAGATATTTTCTGACGTATCTTCCAAATAGTTATATCTGAAAAGAATTCACATGAATCACATCGCCTCATAGCTCTATTGAAGCTAACCAACATTTCCATCCAGGTCGCCAATCCTCGCCGTACCAAGAAGTAACGATATACCGCAACTATTTCACCCGGAACCGCGTACCGTACAGTGACGTCATCATCCTCCGTCAAGTGGTGTCAAACTTCACGCACAACTATGTTCACGACAACACCGGGATGAGGATCCTTGAAGTATCAGGGTTCGATAAGGTCCGGCTGCCGATATACCAGACTACCTCGCATAACGGATTTTATAAGTAAGTTTGACTTGAATGCTACTTACCGTCGTTGATAAAGATATTTTGATATATGAGGTTCTAAAATGTTTTTTTTTTTTTATTTATGGCTGCTTGAATGTTTTAAAATCGGATGTTCATGAGTGTTTTAATCAGGCTGCGCTGAGATCAAATGGAGATGACGTCGATATAAAAACCTTTTTAGATACGATAAAAAAGTAAAGCAACTGAAAAGTACTGGGCAACCACTAGCTTAAAACACTCAAACCTTAATTATTGATCTTTAACCTCCAGGCTAATATAATTGTAAAATTTTCTTATAGGAACTACGCTACAGACCGCGAAGGTCGAGCTACCATTGTAGCAGGAACAGCTGGCCAGAACTACGTAGATAACATCTTCTTTAACCCTGACAACGATTATGAAATGATCACCGTTAATAGGTCCATGTAAGTACCTCCAATTGATGTTAAGCTTGACTTTAATTAAAAAGACCTATGGGAAAACTCTTGATCTGATAAGTTTACCACAAAAGTTGTTTCTGGAAACGTTGAAAATATTTCCAATTCTACAATAATGTTCTCGAAAAATTTAAACAATTCATTTATAACAGAGCAAGTGGTGTTTCAAGAATGTCGGGATTTTTGCTTAGAATTGTGGCTAATACGAATTATATTCTACGGATAATAATGTGCTTTTATAATTTTCCTTGGCAAAACATGGACGAAAACACCTTTCAATGGTAATCCCTGCATGTATTATTTTATAAGGCAATATATCTTACTTGCATGTTTTTGTTGCATGGCTGCCCGGACATAGCTTTGTTGACTATAATCCAACTGTTATGAGGTAAGTTTTATTCAGCTATATTAAACTCTATTTGTATGACACTAGAATTCCATTTTAAAACAATTTCAATTTGTCATAATAAGACTTGGAAGACCATTCCAATTCTGACAACTTTTTATACACCATATCGATTTCGGATTCATGTCTGGATACCAGTATCTCCAATGATAACGGTTGAGGAACCGTTTTTGGCAAATGACAAACCTAACGTGATTGGCAGAAGTGACGAAACATTAGAGCGATTTAGACTTGTAGAAACGTCACTTATATTCAGAGGCAAATAATTGTTCCTACTGTAGTTACGGCCCTTGCACAGCATTTAAGAATAAACTTCATTGTTTGAATGCAATTCTAGTATGACCAATATTCAGTCTTATCTAGACAACATTTTCATACATCATAATTATGATCATTTTTCTTGCATTGCATGTTGTTTGAGCATCTTATTTTCTTTACACGCTTTCTTCGACTGCGGTAAATCTAACGACTGGTTGGGATGTGTGTGGTATTTTCTCCTTAGTTGCTAAGTATTTTCTAACGAGCATGGGTATTTCATATTGTTTCGGCCTTCCCTAACTGAAAAGATTTGTAAAAAGTGAGCTAGATAATTAACAGACACGCCGATTCGATTTAAATTGAAACCATTGTCCCTTAATTCGTATTTAATTTCAAATTGTATCAGAAACATGTTGCTTCTCACTTTTTGTCTATACTGATACTAACGATCTCTCAAAATAATGTTATTAGAACGGACAGAATATAGCAACCAGTATGTTCACTTAACCTCTAGTAAATTACTTTTGTATTATTTATGATTTCGCTACACTGTCCTTATAGTTTCATAATACAGTTACACTAGATCCTATCTGTCGATCAACACAAAAGCCCAGTTAAGACAAAAGAAGCACTCACAGTTACGCACCTAATCACATTGTAAGCTCATTAACATTAACTTGTTTCCTAATGAAGGCAACTCGAGCTTCTTACAAAACATTAACAGTTAACAATCATAGCTCATTTGTTTCTGTAACGTGTAGTTCACGGAATTCTTTATCTCATCATTTGTATCATTAACTACCTGCACTTACTTATTAATCTTTTCTTGGAAATTACAATTCAAATTCCATATTTCCAGTTCGCTCGATCTTTGGCGGACTCGTATAGACGCGAAGCACAACTTCTGGAGTTACAACGAGACTTTAGCAGTGGCCGGTCGTATAAGGGATCAGAGTGACAACCCGTTGCTTTTAGAAGTGGATTACAGACCGTTCTATATGAATAACCAGACGGTACTGGGTGGTGGGAAGTGTCCCCCAGGGTGGGACGCTGTGTCCGGTACATGTTATATGTATGTCGGGGCTCCGATGACGTATGAAGAGGCGAGGAATTTCTGCTTGGTGAGTATGAGTACCTTCTTTATTTTGTCGGTGATGACAGCGCTCTTTTATCTTAGCAATATTAGTTTGTAGTGTTGACCAGTGATTAAGTTTCGGAGTTTAGAGTTTTCAAAATCGCACTATCTAGAATAATGAGATTTTGAAAACTCTACATAAAAAAGTAATGAGAAACAAATTTTATTTATACGGTACGGCGTACTTGGTAAATTCCATCCAGTATCCTGATTTTTTTATTCGGCTTAAATTTTAAGCTATTCCACGTGGTTAATAGTTTTTCGAAGGCAAAAAGTAAATTACCATGAAACGTGACCACAACTCACGTGTTCAATCGGTCAGACTCAGACACCCCTCGACGTCTCAGAACCGGTTTCCACCCCTCAAATACGGCCAAGGGTTAATAATAATATTGCTTCAAACCTGATACCAAAATCAACGACTTCACTTTTTTTGCTGTATATCGGGGTCAGACTTTGTTTTGTCTTATTTGCTTTTAATGTACCTATGACTGTACATGGGCAACGTCAAATACAATTTTGATGTAAATTCAAAGAGCTTCTGTTAAAGAGATAATCGGTTTCCTTTTTTCAACATAAATGTTGATGTGATACCCATTGAATAATATTTTATGTAAGTAACCGTCATTCCTATGGTGAGAATGAATTAAAAAAGAAACATTTTTACCAACGTATCAATAAATCAAACTAACACCGATTGACATTAATGTGATATGATTAACAAAGACCTATAAAAACCACAAAAACATGAAAAAAGAGGGTCAACAATCCTTTTTTGTCTAAATTTTTTACACAAACCATTTTTTGTATAAATCCCTTTCACCCTCAGTCGGACAACGCCTCGATGCCATACATATCGGGCAACTACGCAGCGCTTTACGAGTTCATAAGTCGACAGAACCAGTGGTTCCAATATGGCGACCGAGTGTGGGTCAACCATATTGGATATGTGTCGCAGTGCACGTCCTTTGCCTTTTCGAGTGTGGATATAACTGATTGTAATCAGAAGAATTCGTTCATTTGTGAAATTGGTGAGTTGACTAGTAAGATCCTAAGTATAAGAATTTTGAGAGAAAGTGTCAGGATCTTGTTCTGGTTGGAATCCTAAATGGAAAATAGCGAATTTTGTTGGAAACGTAATAAAAAATACACTTGTTGTTTTAACTAGCTTTTAACAGCCATAATTAACTGGAAACTTATTAGCATTGTTATAAAACTAAAAGAACTGGAAACCAATAAGAAATTTACAAGAAACAGAAAACTCATACATAAATATTACTTTCAGATCCAAAGATAACAATAGACCCTATGTCATGGAAGGGTGACACGCTAGCCGTGGCCTTCATAGGAGTGTTGTTAGCTGCCGTTGTGCTGGTCGCTGCTGCTCTCGTCTGCTGGTATTCTAAGTCTAAACACAGGTAAGAACCGAGTTTGTATTGTAACTGAATTCTTTCATAAAAGTATTGACTGCCATCAACTCAATAAAGAGTCACCAGATGGAGCTGGTATTTGCACTGGATATGTCCATAGCGGAGTTTTTGACGCTATTTGAGAGATTCCATTCATATTTTATTCTTGGAACTCTAAGATTTCTTTGTTATTTGTATTTGAAATTTATTCGAAATGTATTTTTAACAGACACGTACAAAGACTAGAGCGGCGTAATTCGATACGACAGTCGTTACACTCGGTGCGGTCCATCGGCAGCATTAACGGTGGCTTCCCCGATACTCCCTACAGGAGGAAGCTGGCGCAAATGGTAAGGAATTTTGGTTCCAGTTAGATAAGTGATTTGGTATAATACAGAATGTTAATTCTAAATCTTCCACTTAAAGTTAGCAAAGAATACAAAATCTTCATTTTGATTTTCCTATCTCAGAGTACCCGGTCGACAGACACCCTAACTAAAGGCTCGGACTACAGAAAGATGTTAGCATCCACCACGTCAATGGAATCCATGGAGAAGAGCCAGTTCAACTCCTCCCTCGACGACAACCAGAGCTTCGACATCTATGAGGCACACAACCCAAACACCAACGTCATGCCACTCACACACACCACATTCGTTAAGAAACCCATCACACCAGAATACTCCGTACCACAGAACAATGCAAGGCAGTACGGCAACCTGGCCTTCAGGAACGAAGGGTACAGAGATAATTCTGGTACAGCAAGTGGAGCTCCTTCTATAAACACGGTTGCAACAGAAGAAATACCTATACTACATCAACACGAGGGAATAAGACCCCCTGATGAGTATATTTTATCCCCCCACAACGACTCTCAGTACTACACATCAGATACGTTACCTTTGAGGGATAATTCTGATGATGGGGACTTGAAAAGGCAGTTGGAGCGAGCTGGTAAGATATACGGGCCGTATGGGGCGCCTGCGGGAGCTTACGGTGCTCAACCAAAGCTGTCTTTCCTGATGGAGTTAAGGTCCAAAATGCCGGAGCAGCCGCAAGCGGGAGCCGCCCCGACTACTACATTCGGCCAGAGGAATAATGTTGCAGGTAATTTACAATCTGATCTGATCAACAGCGATCAGCCTAGCAATCCTGAAAATTAAAATGCAGAATTGTCTTTTACTGTGTTGGCTAAAACAATCATTTTTATGCTATTTTTATGATAAATTAATTTTAACACAGTTTACGAATATCATATGAGACTCTGAACCTAGCCATCCGCCATATTTTTTACGAGTTCCTGAATTATAGTTAATCATTTCCGTCCTCAGACCAGCAACAATACTACGAGGACAACCTGCCCAGCCCGCCGCACCCGCCGGTGTACTCCAGCGCGTACGACACGACCGCCTCCGACAACATCCCGAGCTACGACTCCAGCCCTCAGGACTTATCCCGAGAGTTCGAAGACTCGCCCTTACCAGAACTACACCACAGATCCAAGTCTGAAGCTCTACTAGAAACGAATTTCGATTTTGAGGATTCAGAATCCAGTCCCATACCAATGTCAGAAGCAAGCAGATCACATAGCCAACCTTTAGAAACTGCAATGTAGGAAAAGCCATAAAATATAACCTGCAAAGAGGTTGGTTAAAATTAAAAAAGTTACTTAACATGGCCCAAGATGGCCGACTGTTGAAAAAAGGAGTTGATCACAATATCGTATAAGAAAAGCAATGAAAAGACTGACTTATGATGTCTTGATCGATTTATTTAATTTTTCATGCATTTACTTTGTATTTTACCTATATCTACATCAAGTGCCTTGTAAACTCTAACATTCCATCTTTCTATTCTGTCTATATAGTTAGTTTTAGATATTTTTTATGTATGTTTAAGTCATGACGACTATACAAATTACCAGAGGTGATCGATCTCATAATGAAGTAAACAAATTAAATTCTAACGTACGACTTACGGAGAAATAGATGCCTTATAATTAATAAGTTGTTGTTAAGTCAATCGTGCATGTATCACAAATATAGGAGTACCTAAAAGGCGTATACTTTTAATTGTAATTAATATTATGATGCAATATTAGATACGTATTTTGCACGTCCGTCCTTGTGTTGAACGTTTTATGAATGTTACGACAAATTGTAATTTTAAATTAGTTTTAAGATACAGTCTTTCCATATACATTAGTTATGTGTAAGTTTAAATAGATTTACTACGTTCAATCCTTTTATATCTTAACTTTTCGAGGTTTTATTCTTTGCAAATTAACATGGCCACGTATATAGTGACGTTTATTTCACTCTGTTTAAAGACATTGTTGTTGGTGTTTTCGAAATGTTACAAAAGGTTCATTTAAACGGTCTGTGTTGATTTGTAAAATGATAAATGCTATCTTACATCACTTGATACTGTTATTTTGCAGTAATTACTTATATTTATTAAATCTTTTGTATGTCTTACATAATTTTATATTTTACTAAGTTTTTACATGAAGACATGTATAAAATAATGACCTAATGTTCATGCTTTAAATGTAAATTGTACAAGAATAGAAAATTTTAATTTTAGGAGAATAATTGATATGACAAATATAGAAATATAACTGATGAAAAAAACAGTAATAAAATACAGTATTTTCATATGAAAAATTGTTTTATTTAATCAATAAGTACTTGTAAAAGACGAAAACATTTCCCCTTCAATCAAAATTTAGTGTACAGTCAGCAACAGCAGTCAAAAGTTCTTAACATTCAGATTAATTCTCAATTTAGATTCAGACTGAATAAAACCAGAGAGGGTTTTAATAAGGAAACAAATGCTTTTTAACACCAGATTCATAGTTAAATTTAGATAATCGCATATTATTACACATGTTCGTACGACTTGAGACGACTTCATAATATGAATTAAGCACACATCGTTTCGTAATGTCCGTGTAAACATAACTAGCTGAATCATAGTTTTATCATTTTCTTGCAACGTAAGTCGAATATGAATCACAATTTAATTTACAAAACATGATTGAACAACGCGAGATCAACCTCATTAGTACCTACATTATCTGTGGCAGTTCGCTGTGGTTGGTGGTTCGAATTTGACGCATTGACATTATTGACAGCTGTTGTTATTCAATGTTCGATCGTAACTCGGGCTCGAAACATTCGCGAGCAAAAGAAACCAAACTTATAAACGAATTTATAAAATAATATAATTCTAAAATGCAAAGGGAACAGTTAACGTAGCTCAATAGGCAAACAAAAGTGTGTGTAATATAAAGAGAGTACAGTGCTTAAAAACGACGTACACCTTCGAAGTGATTACTGATTACAAATAAAATAATATTTGAAATATTTAGAGTATTTTGTTGAGACAATGGACGCGGCAGGGTCTATTAACACTGAAGCTTTAGATAATATTGAAAATGACGAGGAAGTTATCGATGATTCCGAGGAGAGAGAGTTAGTGACTGACTCATGTTCGACGAAGGTTTTGGACACGGGCGAACAGCCGCGGGACAATTACTGCATTGTTTATATACTCTTCTATTTGTTTGGGGTCACTTCACTAGTGCCCTGGAATTTTTTGATCACTGCTAACGATGTAAGTAAAGACTTATTGGCATTTTAAAATAGTAAGACTTCAGTCTTTTTTGTGTTTCAGCCATGATTCTGGTATTTTTAATAAGAAATTATGTCTCAACGTTATTTTAGACGTGCAGAAAATACCTTTATTAATTTCTTTTGTACATAAGCACATAAATATGTATGACCCTTATAAGAAAATTTTCTAAAAACAAATTTTCCTCAAGAACATAATTGTTTTTACTCTTGAATAAGGCATTAATTATGTGTACATCTCTAAAAAAATACGCAGATGCTTAAAAAAAATGTCATCAATATCTCACTAAATAAATAAATATGTTATTTTAACCTTAATTTTATCAAATAATCGTTGTTTGTTCTAGTACTGGATGTACAAGTTCCGTGATGTAACTCCGAGTAACATAACCATGGTTACGATGGTGCGGAAGACACAGTTCCAGGCCGAGTTCACGTCATACCTGAATGTAGCCACTGCTATACCTAACTTATTATTTCTCATCCTGAACTCTTTGTATGGGCACTTGTAAGTATATATTTTATCTCAGTAAGACAGCAAAGTTGGGAGGTCTTTCCAAAGCAGGGAATTTCATGATAGATATATATTTATTTAAACATAACAAAGAGAAAGGAAGAAGGCAAGTGAAGGGACCTTTGCCCTGTAGTAGATAGAAACACTACTTACTCTTAAAATACTTGTAAAGTAGAAAAAAACTTATCAAAATGTCAAGCATTACCACTTACAGAATAATAATATACTCTAATAAATTGTATATAACTTTTAAGGGAAAAAATATTTTTTTTTTTGAATTAGGTCTTTTTAGTTCTACACAAGGTGATAATGATTTATCAATTGTTATTACAATCCTTGCATAGCTGATAACTTAAACAAACAAGACCTTGAAATTTTTAACCATGAACTGAATCATACTTTTGTGCTGTAACTCAATTATTTTTTGTTCATTATGCTGATAAATAATTAAAGTATTATAAACTTAAAAATATACATTATAAAAAGGTAAAGGCATTAAAAAAATTCTAAGCCATCACATGAGGCTAACTAAGAAACAGTTAATTAAATTCATTTAAATTAATTATTCACTTGATAGTTGCTAATGGTAATACAAAGACTAATGGTTTAGTTGCTAAATGAATCACTCTGTTATGAACTATGAGGCCATAAATTGCAGTGAGACAAATATCACTACGCTTACATCATCAAAACATGCAATAGTTCAAAATTTTAATCAAATTCCTGTTAAAGGACTTACTTTTAAATGGCTTCTTTAATGCAACTGAAAATTTTCTGCCATGAATCAGATCAATTCATTGTTTTTTTTTTATTGAAAAAAGCCCTTCAATATCGTTTTTTAATGATTTTGCTACACCCACACCACTATTTAATTATGAAGTAAAACAAAATAACTTAAAATAATTTATTTTCAGGATACCATTAAAGGCAAGACTGCAAGGGTCCTTGATAGTGGTGACCATTTGTTTTCTGGTGACAACCTCTTTGGTGCAGGTGAACACAGATGACTGGCAGAACACATTCTTTATCATTACGATGGTGTCCGTCGTTATCATGACTGGTAAGTGTAACCCACATGATACAGTTTTATATTTTGGCTAATTCACAATATCTAAAAATCATAATCATGATGATGATGATTATAATCAATAATAAAGTCTCCATAAGCAAAGACACCCGTAATTAAAAGTCCGAGTCGAAATCGCGACTTTGACGGATCCACAAAAATAGGCTTAAGACAACGAATTTACAAAATAAAAGGATCACATTCAATTTATGTCCATAACATCTGTTTCTCAATCTCAATTTTTATGACAGTGATAGCGTCGACTAGAATACATAATCTGTATCAATTTAAACTGTTTGGATATCACCAGTCTTAGGTCTCCAGGTACAGCCTAGTGATCCTAGTGGGCTACCTGGTGGTTTTGTAGATCACGTATTTTTAATTTTTCTTGCCTGAAAAGTTTGTGGTCCACGAAACTACAAAACATTAAGACACCTATATCTACTGATATACATATATTCAAATACCTGCCTACATATTGTCTTAATCATTTAATCTATAACTATAGGGAACCGGATATACAAATGATTTTAAATATTCTCATTAAGCAAAAAAACAAATTCTTATCTAATTCTATGAAAATAATTGCCTCATACTTCTATCAAAATCTCTAATTATGACTAATTACTTTGTGTACCTAACTTTAAAATTCTTTCAAGGAGTTTCACTTTACCAAACTGTTATAAACAAGCTCGGTCTTATCTTAATGTAAATAACATGCAAATTAGATGCAGATGTGCATAAATTTCCCTTTACCCTGTATACTGATGACCTGATAACTTTATCTAGGTCACGTGTGGCATTATAAACAGACTCTTGTTAGACCTAAATGTTTTACTAAGATTAGTTTGACGTTTCAACACATAGTTGATAGTCGATAGTTGTTATTTGAGAGGCCTCGCGTTACTATATGTATAAAGAGCTGTTATAATATAAACTGTAATTTGTAATGACTTGATAAATGATTGAATTTATTTAACAGACCGGTCATGATAAGGATACTTGATAAAAAATACTTGTTTGTCTTTATGTAGATCATCATCAGCAGACCAGACTTTTCACGACAATATTTGGGGTCGGCTTCCAGTCAAAACGGATGGAACTTTTTACAGTATATATAGAGTGTTTTACAAATAGCGAATGGTTTATCTGACCTCCTCAACTCAGTTACCTAACCAACGTGATCCCTAGTAAGAATGGTTGTCAAACTGTAGCCCCTAACAACCCGTCCCGACTATCCAAGATGTATGAATAACAGCCGAGACCCACAAATTAACGTGCCTTCCGAACACGGAGGAACTCGTTGTTACATAGATGGATACCCATTCACGAACCAACCGTATCAATAGTAGCCTAATCTGTAGTTATAGCCTAGGCTCCCCCTAACCACTGACCTATCGCATCTTAAGTAGATGCGATGTACCAATCGCATCTACTTAAGATGCGATTGGTACATTAAAATAAAAACGCAGTACCAAATAACGAAGTGTCCGTGTAATGTTTTTATTCTAGTTTTTGTGATTATTCCAGTTTAGCTTTGCCGCTTGTGAATAGGTCTATTTTAGAGAATTACCTACTTAAATATACATGTATGTATATGTAGTTGCATACTCAATTAACATCGACCGGTCGGTGTTAGATAAAATCTGCGGATCAAGGTATTTTTTTCCTAAGCTAATCAATAAAGATCTTTTTACTGCAGACTGCAAATTAAAGTTATATTTTTTATTTATATTTAGATGACATGTTTCGCCAGATCAAATAAAGGTGATAAATCTTAGAGATAAGGTTTTTCCATATTCGCTATCTTTAAAACCTGCAGTTTGTTTTAGTTACGTATTCTACGTAAAAACCAAATTCAGATTCCGACTTACCGACAACTACATTCTCAGTTACATAGAAAAACGTACCTATTATAGGAACTACGAAATGTACTGTAGTTACTCCTTATACCAAGAATTCTTGACGTACATAAACTTACAGATGTGTGACGGCACAAGCTCTCAAACGATATCGTGTCGCTGTAAAAGAAAAGAAAAACTGTTTTGGACTGATATAGGGAACGAAAGACCGATGTATCAAATCGCTGCCGTCGTCTCGAAGTGCGTTGAAAAGAAACAGTATAAAGGCGAAGCTGTCTACACTATTCTTGTCTTTATTATGTCCTTGTTTTAGGTAGGAATTAAGTGCCTATAACATGCGGTCACCCCTGTGACATTATTATCGATGTAAACCAGTTTCTTTTTTGCTATGTAAAACATGATTTAACCTTCATTCGAAGCCATTTGAGGTGCAATAACCGGCTAATTTATTTGCTATGTTCAACGTTCTCAGATATCTAAAAATACCTTCGACAAAGTTTAAAAGATTTTCTTTTTCTGATCCCTTACGAATGTAATTTAGATTTCTCACAAAGTATTTTAACTTTTGCCTAGTCCTAAGTCTTAGGTCACAGTATTCCATCTCGAAGTAGTTAATAATTGTGAAATTCTTCCTATAGGTATCTACTCGGATATATAACAAAGAATTAGCCAGATACCACTCAGGCTTTTTTGACGATGGATTATTCTTAACTTAACTTTCTCTTTCAGCTGCCAGTGCGGTCTTCATCGGAGGCCTGGTGGGCATAGCAAGCAGATTCTCAAAGGAATACATGGCGGCTGTGGTCAGCGGACAATCTCTAGGCGGCATACTCGCGGCCATCGCCCAAATCATATCTCTCGCCTTCAAGATCTCACCACTCCACAGCGCGCTCATATACTTCGTGATAGCCGATATAATGGTCATCACATCCCTGATTTCTTACATCATGCTGTATAAGATTGACTTCTTTACATATCACATTTTGCGCGGCTGCGGCGGTATCGCTTCGAACAGGCATAGGGAGGTGTTCATGACGGTGATTATCAAGAAGGTTTGGGTGTACGCCTTCAGTATATTTGCGGTGTTCGCTATCAGTATGTCTGTGTATCCAGCTATTACTGTGCTCGTTGAATCTCATCCAGCTACCACGGGAACTGATTGGAATAGTAAGTTTTAAAGTGTAACTGTTTTTTTTAATAGCTCTTAAAAGTATGGGAATAAGATCCATTTTAGTTAAGCAGTACTGTTTATTTTGTTTTGACACCTTTGGAATAAGAGCCCTATTCGCTATTTCTAACCCTGTCGTGCCATCTATTAATATGTGCTTTCATATTTTCAGATATATTCTTCGTACCGGTTGTTAACTATTTGATATTCAATTGCGGTGATTACGCTGGTCGATTGGTAGCCGGATTCTTATTACGAGTAAGTATAGAATTTTAAGTATTCAATTTTTAGTAGTTAACTACAATCAGACTTTCTTCGTCTTTGTGAATAGTTACGTGACATGGTTTTTAAAGTTGGCAAGAAACATTTGAATAATAGCCTAAAGTTTTCGATTTTGAAAACAGTACATGAGATCTCCTTCCTGTAAATATAAAGCAAATTCGTTAGGGGATTAGTAGGTATATAAAAGATAACATTATAAATTGGCTGCTAGATCAGATAAAAAACCTTAATGACGTATACTTAAAGCTCAAATTACTTTATAACACATTGCCCAATAACTTCCAGCCAATGAACCAATGGATAATAGCGTGCGCGAGCGTGTTGCGCGTGTTCGGCGTCCCGATGCTGATGCTGTGCAACGCTCAGCCGCGGACGCACCTGCCCGTCCTGTTCCTGTGGGACTGGGAGTACATCATCATCATGATAGTGTTCGCCTTCACCAACGGCTACCTCACCAATATCGTCATGATCAATTCTACCAGGTAAGTGGAGATAGTTTTAAAGTACATAATATGGACCACATACCTAATACGTCGTCTTTTAGCTAGTGTTATCGTTGCGATTGTGGAAGCGAGAGGCCACCTTACTCCGTCTAGAGCGCTGTCTCGCTTATACGCTTCCTTTATATACTTATGTTGGTTATCGGTTTAACGAACAGTCGGAATAGATATCTCTGCTCAAGCTTGTAGGTGTAAAATTAGAATTAAAATTTGATGAAAGTAAAAATTTTCTAAACGAGTTATAGGGATTTTTGGAAGAAAGAGCCGAGCACCGGGATCTCACAAATCTCAGAGAGCAGTCTGATGCTGTTAGTATGATAATAGATATTTCAGTTTCGTCAGTCAGCAGTCGAACCGCTATTCCATCATACATACATAGGTATATCGTATGAACTAGCCACGTGGTTCTACGATAAATATATGACCGCCGCGCGACGGGGTCTCGTTATATATTATGAGGCAATAAGTTAATTAGGTTATCAATAATTTCTATTAACAATGTATGTACTAGACATGCAATGAATATGAATGTCGTATTTTGTTGGTATTTTGTATGCTCCTGGTCATATGAAATTCTAATATGCCAATGCCATATTATTATGTCAAAACGAAATGCCGATATGATAATACTTTTTTTAATACTTCACTACTTTCACACAACGCCATCTAGTCTCAAACTAAGCCAAGCTTCCATAATAAGAACTAAACAACTGATAGACATACTAATACATTTCTAAATACATACATAATATAGATAAGCTAACTTAGCATACTCATACTTTGCATAAGAACGTGGGACAAGTTTCTCTCTACTTTTATTGGTCATTCTCCTTTTTCATTTATTATCTAAATTATTTTCGACTTTCGCTTTGATTTTAATATACGTTTATGTCATTCCAGGGTTGTAGAACTTCACGAACGCGAGAAGGCGTCAGGTCTGATCGCGACGATGCTGAGTGTCGGCTTATGCGTGGGGGCAGCTGTCGGTATGCTGTTAGTACATCTATTGTAGACAGACTGGAGCGAAAGCGGTATGTTGACAGAAATAATGTTATATCTACATTCAGTTATAAGTAAAGAATCAATTCAAAAGCGTATCATACAAATATGATATCAAACTATTAAAGTAAGCCATGTCACTGACCTGTTACTACTGATACATAATACGCAAGCCATGTGTTTCGATAACAATGAAAGTTAGAACTTCGAATCATTTAACTAAACTATAAAATTTGAACACTAATTCGTTTTATTGAACAGGCAAATTGATAAAGAAGGTTCTAACTGTTTGTTCCTTTTTTATAGACTGTTGTTAATCAATAAAAACTTTTTTATTATATTTACATACATATGTATATACCAGCTTCATGAGAAAGTTGATCGTGTTTTTAACATACTTTAATTCAAATGTAGATATAACATTATGTGTCTATATACCAAAAGGATAGTATTACTAGGCCGCGGGCGGCACTGGCTTGCATCATGACATGAAACAGTAACTCTGTGTAATATGAACGCGCGCCTTCCACAGTAAAAGACAAGGTACATTTCTCTGCTATACTGTGAGCGCTTAGACCAAGTTGCCGTTGCGAAAGCGAGAAAGATGAACACGCTACACGTAGCGATGTCTCGCTTTTACAAAGACAATTGGCCTTACAAATTTGTAACTGGAATTACAATGCAGGAGTGTAAAGTATTTAGTCTCTATTTATAATATTTGTATTATTTAATGTTAAAATGTAATGAGGTAATTATACATACTTCCCAGTCTTCTAATAAAATTTATAACTGAAACCCATTTTGTAATGTTCTTGTTTTGTTTAAACTGGATAATTCCCATTCTATTAATATATTTCAGTGTGTTATTCTGGTAATATAATATTTATAATTACCTCATTACATTAGTCTAATCGTTGCTTCCCGTATCATATCTTATTAAAATAAAAAGTAGTTTAGCTAATGACTGCATATGTTAATAGCAAACAAATACTTAAGAAGTATATATCGGTGTAAGCTTTTGTACAGATTACCATTGAATAAGTTGAATTTGTACACAAGGCAACACAAGTCTCTGAAACTCGATAACTAGTCTCCAACAACATTAACCTCTCAGACCGGAGGTTGTCTGGTTCTGGTCGCTTGGAAAACTTGCGTTGCCTTGTGTACGAGACTAACATGACAACATCAGTACTAAAGTTAATAACGACTTTATAACAAGGCAGTAAGGTGTATAATTGTAGTAAGACCTTACTACAGACGAACGATAATGAGATTGACAAAGTAGTTACAAATATTTATTATGCTTGTGTGTCTTCTGATTACGCTCATTTAATGAATGAAAAACATTCCTAACTTATTTAACTACCCGTTTAAGTTTAAGTATAATTTGTATATAAGCTGTTTAGAAGTTCTTTTTTTTTACTCTTCCATAATGTTTAGAGGTTGCTTTTTTTTATTATAATATAAGAAAAAGGAATAGGTGCTCTTGAGCAGTTTATACAATAATTTAATAACGTCAGATGAACTTAAATCAACACAGTCAATTTAATATTCAGTTTTGTAAGTCATGTTATGATTCTGAATCTTCTAAATTCAATCCACCAAACGTTATATGATAAAACCAGTAATATTATACGAAAAATCAAACAGTATGTTTAAGAGAATTACAGAATTTGTAAGAGTAACAAAAATCAATGTTAAATCAGTGCAATAAATATTAACAAAATATTAAAGAATATTCGTTACCATTTAATTATTTAAGTGTATGTAATGTGTTAGATCTCAATTAGATTTAATTACTACTATAGTAGGACAAATGATTGGTTAAGTTTCTACAAATGTTTTAATATCTTTATGTATGTTTATATATATATAAATTTGTCGACTCAAATCAGTTTACACCTGATTTTAAGTTCGGCCTTCTTTCAGGTGCTTTATCCAAAAAGTTTATAGTTATTCAGTTGTTCACATTGATGTATAAAAATCACACACAGCATCGTGCAGACAAACAAAACTCAGTTAAAAGTACATAAAGAGTATATCGGTCTACATTTGACCATATCAAGTGCAATATGGCGACAAAGCTACCAAAGTCAGATAATAGTGTTGGTTACGAATACATCAGACAGTTCATATATAGAATTTAACCTTATGTCCATGTCTTAAAGTTCCTTTTAATCCCCGTCGCAAAAAGAGAGGAATTATAAGTTCGACGTAAGTGTGACATAATAGCTCCCGAACAGATTCAGCGATATCAAATTAGTTTTTCTTTGCATTTAATAAAATTCGGTCGAGCCATGTTTAAGTGGGGGTTTGGGGTGGGTTGAAGGGGAAAAAGTTTTAACCGTCGGGGGTTTTATAAATTTAAAATTTATGATTGTTGTTAAATTATCCACAGTTACAATATGCAGTGTAGAGATTTTAGGTGTTATTTCTAAGATGCTAAGTTTGCTGCTGGGGTTTTTATACATCAATGCTTGTAATACAGGCTGTGTTTCTGATCTTCATTGTCAAGCATATTGAATAATGCATGTTATTTAATGTACGTTACTGTATAATTTTTGTCTTTTGTATGTGTATAGTTTAAAGGAATGTATATCATAACCTAAGTTGTATCGTATTGTTGTAAGTATATGTGGGATATAAAAAGAATCTATAATGTTCATACTTTCCAAAACGAAATACCCTACGGGTAAACCTTATTTGTAAATGGTGGATTTCCAAGTAAAATGCAAATAATAAATACTATAATTCATTTCATAGTATTCAATGAAAATGAATCATACACAAATAATTTATAAGCAGTAAATGGCATTTGAATGCCTATCAGTGCCAGAGTAAAACAACAATGCATTATAATTTGTACAATTTATATTTACCTGATATTTGTACAATTTTATATTTCCTCTTGATTTCTTGTTATTTTTTTAATATGTCTCGGCATATGACCACAATGTGATGAGAGCACAGATGAGATTGTTTCAAATGCTTTTGATAGATTGTCTATGTACTATTACTACTATTTACGTTTATTACACTGCCTGCAAGCTAAATCGAAACTTAAATTTCTCTATACGCAATCTATGTATACAACTTATAGGATTATATTTCGTTAGAATGCATTTGTTATTGAATCAATTTGTGCGAAGATACATTTTTTGTACTATTTATTTATAAATATGTGCAATGTATAAACTATTATTTTTAATTGCCCTATTTTCGTTTCGTTTTATGATATGAAGACAGGGAATTTAATTTATATATTAAAAAGTTTATAAACAACTAAATATGATAAAGTCGTGATAAAATCATAGGATTTTTATGTTATTAAATAATATATCTGTCAATTTTGTGGATAACATTCTAAGTATACATGTACCTACTTTTAAATATATTATACACGGTAGGAGCTGATTGTTAGATGATACATATATTGGCAAAACTGTCTTAACTAAATATGAAAGACATAAGACCATGGTGTCCTATAGGCGCGAGCTCCCCAAGTCAAGTGGCACTCGACAATCTGTATTGATTGCACAGAAACTACAAGTCAAGTGAGTAATTGAGGCAAATTGTTATTTACATTCATTTTCTTGAATAATATTGAAACGTCACTCGGCTTGAGGGACAGGCCTATTATCACCTTGACTTGACCGGCCGATGGCGTTTATAGGAAACCAGGGTACTTAATAACAAGAATATTGTTAACCAGCATCGTTACTCCATAGATAGCATAATTAATATTATAATAGGTGTGAAAAATCTTTGATGTGATAAATCGGAGATTTGGTTTAATCCCTCCCTTTAATTTTAATTAATTAGTCCTTAGAAATGAATGTTCAACCACTTAACTATAATATCTGCAAAGTTGATTAATCTGTTGTCAAATCAAGTGGTTACAATGGCAGCGTTTAACATGAGATTAGGTGACAGATGTTGATCTGCATTTGACATAACGACTGTCAGTCAGTATACTCACGTTATAGACAAGTGTACCCAATTAAATGTTTATTTTCAAATGTGATATGTTGAAGTATGAATGAATTTAAATAAATTATTTATGTGACTTAATTTTGTAGTTTCATTTATTATTAACATGGCAATCTGTTTGAAGGCTGTGTTTCATAATAAAATGAACATATTGTCAACATTGTTATTTATAAAAAAGGCAAAATACCCTTTATTAGTGCCTTACGTAAGAGAAAGGCGTAACTATATACAAGTTACAATCAAAATGCAGAGAAATAGAAAATAAAGGTTCAAATTAACAAACACCAAAAGATCAGTCAGTCCGTTTAATAAATAATGTCATGTACTTAAAAAAAGCAATCACAATTTTAGATATTTCTAAATGAGAATGATTGTAATTATATTTGTAATAAAAACTATAATTACACCTTAACAAGCGATCACTCATTACAAGTCATTAAATATATAAATGTGAATAAATCCAGGCACCATTTTGATATACTTACTAATCATATAACTTATGAAAACTATCCAATATTAAAACAATAATATAGTTTCTTAAGTAAATATGTTGAAAGCCAAACCTGGGAAATGGTTGAATAGGAAAGAAACAGGTACCAACATTTATTTTGTGCACGATAATGCAAACAAAAATAGTTATCAACGTTAAAGTCGGTGAAGATTACAATTTTATAATGTTCCGATTAACTTAAAATTCCGTTTCAATTTAGCCATAAATAAAATCTGGAGGCTAAATTGTAACTTCATTTTAAAATTATGGCAACATTTTACACAAGAATTTCTGGACACACTTTTCTATATTTAAAACTTGGAGGTAACTTTAAATAAATTGTAATAATAGGATACCAAATTAAAAATGAATATCAGGTACCAAGAATTAATTGATTTAAAAATAAAAATATGTTTCGGATTTCATTGAATGCATTTTAAATGTTAATTTAATATTGGATAGTTAACATATTCTCTCCCCGTATCCTCGACATAACAATATGAGCAACGCGAACATTTATGAGCACAATATATATAAATATATGTTTCTGACAACATATTGCTGTTTATAAAATCACTTGCAGGGTTGTGCAAATATATTAAGGGTCTGTCTCACTACACGCGTTTCTTTTATCATGAATTCTTATACTATAAAGATGTATTAAGAAATGTTTGAAAAGCAAATAATATATATGAGTTAAAAAGTAACTGTCAACTATTATTTATAAAAAAAAAATCTGTTATAAAACGTGTATTAGTGAAAAAGACCCTTAATATTACTTGGCAATAATTTTATTTTTCTCTAAGTTAAAATACGACAGCTGTGTGATAACTAATTAGCAATTGTGATAAGTCGTAATTCCTAACATTTTAGTATAACAACTTTCAAATAACATGCAGATGCTCTTTTTGTCTTATCATTTTTAACTATTGGAGAACTGACAATTTGATTCCAACCTGCTCAATGATCGTATCTGATTGTTAACTTAATATTTAAAAGGTACATGATTTTTGCTAACGAATGACAAGGCAACCGCTACAACTATTAGGTACCCATTTACATCGAGTGTTTTACAAAGAGTTTGAGAACATTTCAACTCTGTATCTATAACGCCATAAGCATTCGATGTTTAAAAATACATAATTAAAAATATACCTACAGTACTGGCCACTTATTTTAGTGTTACCAATTTAACAATTCTAAAAACATTCCATTTTCGGTTCATACGATGAGCTTACAATATACTACTTGCAATTAAATTTGACAATATTTTAAACAGTATTCATTGATGGTCATATTAAAAAGAAAAGTGTCATACTTTCATATCTTTCAACTTTATGAAAGTACTAGTAGGTCTCCTATTGTAAACTCAAAGTAACCAAGTAAAAAATATATATCTATGTAATTAATATGACTATCACAAGACTATGTTTGCACAACCCTGCACCAATGTACGCTAGTATAAGTTAGGGCTTAGTTGTCGGTCACCTGTTGCGCTGCGTGACGACCTCAGCCCCCTGGCGCACGAAACGGAACAAACCGTTGGATATCGCCACCACCGGCGAGAATAGACGAAGGGGGTATTCACTGGAAATAGAAAAATAGTTCGTTTGTTTTTGAAACTGAATAGTGACTCTAATTATGAAAAATTGTTGGTTATTTTTGGTCGTGTTTAGACATAATTGATGAGGAATACATTTGGTAGCTTCCTTTAGTTAACAAGTTTGATATAGAGATTCTTGGTAACAAACAAGCTCGTAAGTGTCCTTTTCCAACGAGGTGCAATGTTGTTGTTCTACTTAATGTATTTACTAATTTTCAGAAGAAATTTTTCCGATAAAAGAGCAATTTTATTTTGCCATTTAGAAAGTCAGAAATTTACGTATTGACTATTTTTAATATTATTTTGATAATTGATTAGGTTAAAACCGAGTTCTACTGATATTTTTTTCCAACCGTCCCAAATATCTTTATTTGAAGTAAGTTTTAAATGTTATCTGTAGACACAGCTGCTGTTTAGTTTGGGGCGACATCAAAAGAAATTAAAAATAAAATCACTCACCTCCCTATAACGGGCGTCGCTTCGTTCCCGCTCAAAATAAATACAGGGAAGAATATGGAGAACACGCATCCACTGGAAATAGAAATAAACGGTTTAAGATTATTAATAAAAGCAAAAAAAAAGTGATTTTTTTACGAAAAATATATTTAAGTCTTTTTATGCAACTTTTTAAAACAAAAATAGCAATACTTAATTATCCACGATAATGGGCTTTCAAATCGGAGGGGAACATAGATAGACGGTAGTTAGGGCAGCAGTTACTTGCTCTATTTTCAAATACGACATGCTTATGTGAATATAATGGCTACCTGATTCGTCACTGTTTTTTTAAAGAAGGTAGAGTATGCATACTTATTACAATATGCAATATTTGGTACCAGCCGGAAATAAACCCAGGTTTTTAAGACAAAAGGTCTTTTTACTCCAGACCATATAAGGAGATACTTAGTGCGATAGTTATGTTGAAATTGGGGCCATCGTGTTAACCTTTACACTTTAATCTTGAACTTTGTTTTACACCGAGCATATTTTAATGACTATATAAAGATGTGGTGTACAATATCATATACCAGGTCATAAAGTAAAATGGAAATGTTTTATTGAATGCGGAACAAATTTAACTGTGGATAAATAAGGTAGGAAGTTAATTTTCCCCACAGTGACATTTCCGGACTTCCGAAAGAAAGAACAAGTGTTTAATGTCAAGGAATCGAAAGAATTTCTTTAAGGTATAATTAAATATACAGCTTTGTAAAACATTCGGGTAAGTATTGTGCACTAGTTTTTCTGACAAAAAGATAGACAGGCTTATTAATAAAGCGCGCAGTATTTAATTTAACAGGAATTTAAGAAATGCCTACAAGTTTTTTTTTTAATTAGTGGGGGCTCTGTTTAGTCCAAAACTAGATATAACCGATACATACGTGTAAACCGTTATTAAATTACGAGATTTATTAAAATACTAAAAAACGTTATTTAGATGAAATATCATTTTAACAAATATTTTAATCTTATTGTGTTCATCTTTTAGTATTTCGTAAGGTAGCAATCAAATATAACGTAAGTAGCTACATACGCGTATGTAGCTACGTCATAAGTGATATAAGACGGTAATGACATTGAAAGTATTGAAACATGATTATCATAGTTCGAACACTATTAATAATATCTTATCGATAATTATCAACATTCGCGATGGAATATGAACTTACGTCCATAATATGTACTTGCTGCTAACCGTAGCTGATACAGATTCTTTTATTATTCTTATATTTAGTCGACATTTTTAAATAACTCTGTTGTCTAATGTTTTATGGACGCAATTTTTTTTACAATGGGATGAATAACGTGAAAGAAATTCTGTAGTGTACCTAATTAGAATTGAAACCGTGCGATATCGGGGCTGGTCGCTAATAAATTTGCCATTATAGTCTATTTAACCTTCACGGTGATTTTACGTATAGGTATAAGTTTATAATATGTAATTTATTGGTTATAAATTTTAATCTGTAGTTTCAGTATTTTTATTACCAGTATCAACTACTGCGTACAAAGTACTTACATATGTATAGTATCTTTAAAATTCACAATTTCTTTATCATAGGCCTACTTCAATTGAATTCACATTTAAATGGAAACTTTCGTTCACCGTCGTACGTCTCAATAAAGTAATTGTTTTATAAACATTAACTGTCAAGACTAAGCATTCAATCTTTAGGCACCCTTTTTTGGTTGATGCGGGGGAATCCTCATGGACACCCACTCCCTCGGGGGAGGAAATGGGTAGTGCCAGACTCTTACTGACTAAACCTGAACCGCCGTGCTGTCATCCGCGTTTTTTTGTATGGCAATGCGTTGTAAATTGCAATCCTTCATACAATATCTTTAGGCACCTAACAACAAAATGCGACTGCAGATAGAAAGAACTTTTTTTATGTAACTTGTAAGTGCTCACCTTATAATATAAGACTGTGGTATCTGCGTCAGGACAGCTAAGGGCAGTCCGAAGCCCAAGAAGTAAGGCCAGTTGGTCTCGATGAAGGTCAGTCGTTTGTGGAGCTCCCAGCCCATGTTGAACCACTTGTATTCGAACGAGTAGAGAGAGTAGAGCAGGCACATGTGGACCAGGCAGAGCAGTTCGCCTATGTATGTTATAGGTAACATACTGACTAACATACTCTGGAAGGGAAGGGATGATTACTGATTATACTATTAATTGATGTAGGGGCTGGTGGTTTAAGACCACAAACCAATCAAGCTGAGTTTTACTGAGACAACATAATGTATTCTAGTCACTAATACGTGGTAGTCTATTTCACTAATAGGTAGTTAGTTTCTTTTTTACGCACTACACGTGTTGACTTACTACGTTGTAGTACGCCGAACTATCGGACTGCATTTTTGGTTTGCAGTTCCATTGCCGTCGAGTCAACTGCATTTGAACTGCAATTTGCAGTTGGATTGCAGTTGAAATGCGGTCCTCTGTCTAGCGCCATAAGGTACAGGGATTTATTAATTGATGTAGGAGTCATCGTAACAATACCTGTACTAAGAATAAAGCTTGCACCAGCAAACTGAAGAGGGAGTCAGCTATGATCTTGCTAACACTTGACATGAACTGCGGCCGCCCGCGCCGATGTCGATACGCGCTGTCTGCTATATCCTAAAAAAATATAAAACTGTTTACAAGAGGAGCTCGTGGCTAAGCTATAACCGCATAAGTGATTCGATCACAGGTTGAGCTATGCTTGACGCGGTTGGTCCGTAGATGGGTGACCATCTTTGTCATAGCGAGTTCCTCCGTGTTTCGGAAGGCACGTTAAATTGTGGGTCCCGGCTGTTATTCCTACATCTTTGACAGTCGTTACAGGTAGTCAGAAATTTAAAAAAGTCTGAAAGCCAGTCTAACCAAGGGGTGTCGTGTTGCCCAGGTAACTGGGTTGAGGAGGTCAGATAGGCAGTCGCTCCTTGTAAAACACAGGTACTCAGCTGAAACCGGTTGGACTGGTAGCCGACCCCAACATAGTTGGGAAAAGGCTAGGCCGATGATGTTGACAGGTATAGTACTGGACGTAAAGAAGTTCTAATAATGTTAAAAAAAAAGGTTCTTAATCCTAAGTGACTATAATATTTTGTTTTGAAACATATGTCTACTTTACGTTTGAATAACAATGGAGGTAGGGGTGCTTGTGGGTATGTTTTTATACTTTCTTTCTCATTCTTTTAAATGAATGCTATTGAAATTGGTGCTGAGATTGATACCACACGAAATGTAGGTATAACTGTTGCAAAAACAGTGCTTTCATAGGTAAAAAAACTTCATACTGGATTAACGTGATTTCTGGAGTCCTAATCAATTAGCGCTTTTAAAAATGTTGTTTCGTTAATATATAATAAAATAAAATGCAAAGATGTCCATGCACAACATCGAATCATTCCAATACAGAACAAAAACCTTGAGTTTATGTAAATAATGTGGTTTATTAATATGTATTGAGCAACTGTACGTAACAAGTACTTCCGAATTACATTTTAGTACAACACACATTGTTTAATGTGCAGAGTAACTATTAATACAGCTGTAGTCTAAATAAACATGGATTCTGGCTGTATGAGTTCGTAACTTTTCTTCGTATATCTACTACAAGCAAACGTGATTAGTTTCCTGCTTCGAGATTAATCTCTACCATACTTAAAACATACTTAATTGATCAGAAAAAGCTATAACCTTCTTTGTAAAGTAAGTTGCATAACAAGGCTAGTAGAATATTATTGTCATTTGCATAACGAAATCTTGATTTATATCTATAACTGCGTAATTTGCTAGACTACAATAACAAATCGGTGTTTGAACTAATCATGATATAATGATGATGTCAAAACGTGACCTTAGATCTTGAAAGTTTATAGTTAAACTATTATAATATATTTTTGCGTCTGGTAAAATAATTATTTGACGAATATAGTTAATGATTTTGTAATATTTTCTTGTTGTGGCATTTTATAGCTAAACATTAAGATTACTGAATAAAACTTGAAATAAAGCTACTGATTTTTTTGATTAATGTATCAAACAAATAGTCTATGTCAAGATCAAGAGAGAAAAAGAGTAGTCTCTTTCGTATTAAATCAATTCATTTTCTACCCAGCTCTGCTCATGAGATTATTTATCAACACGACTTGTCCAACAATCCTAGATAATCTAACATAATCCCAACTAATACTACTAACCTGAAACCATAAACTGTTGACTAGCTTGCTCAACAAGAACAGTGGAAGCACCCATATCATGCGGAAGGTCATGGACAGGAACGGCTGCATCCATGCCCACACATTATGTGCGACGCCCGGATTGTGACCGAACACCACCGTCACTAAGTACTTGACCGCCGGCAATAACACATACTCAAAGATTAATATGCTAAGCAAAAATATAAAGCCATTTAGGATGCATGATTGTAACACCCTTGTAAGTACTTTTGATTCCCTGAAACAAAAGAATTGTGCTAGTATGTAGAAATATTGTCATTGCTAAAATTTTGTCCATGAAATACTTCGAAGGTAGACTTATAGCTTGTGGCACTCAATCAAACAATCAATAGTGGTGCAGAATTATGTGTGGTAGGTGCAAAAGTTAAAAGCATGCTTCAAACAATATGGAAAGAGTTGTTGATTCTTTACAAAGTAAATCTAGGGGTACAATTTTCTACAGGACTCTTTTATTTATGGAATTATTATTAATAAATGTTTATTAGTGAATGTTACAATCAGTCACAGTATTCTATGTATTCTGTGACTGCTTGTAAAATTTAATAAATTTTAATGTACAGCTAGAAACAGTATCAAATAAAGAAAGTATGAAAAAGCAAAGAAAACTATTATTAGTAGTGAAGGACATAAAATATCTTGTTAATTTACCAAATATCTGGGCAGCATGGTACTAAATAAATAACATGTGCACATTTAATTGCAGAAAAAAGATGCGTGTTATAATTTTAATGTTATCCTTAATTAATTAAACTACCCTTGTTTATATTGTAATTTTACTTTGAGATAAAATTAAAACTAAATAAATAATAGTATGTAAGTAAACAGACTGAAACAATGTCCACTAAAATGTTAATTATAAATTAATTACATACTACAAAAATGTGCCAACACATCTACTGTTATAATGTGGCTTACTGCCCTCATTATACATCTACCATTAATTAAATATTAGACTTACTGTTTAACTTTTGGTTGCTTTTGTTTATTTTTTGTGTTTTCAAATTCCGTCAGTGGCGAGCGACTGAGGGCGCGCTCATTAATCTCTTTATCTAAATATAATAGTACAGTTACACCACGTAAACTGTCTATAAAACCTTTGATAAGCGATACAGAAAAATTCTGAAACAATAAAATTAAGAACAATGAACAGTTACAATAAGTTAACAGTACACCTAATAACAAAGAAAAAACATAGCCGCACTCACTGTAACGCTCTCCATTTTGAGTAAGAATGATTTTTTTCACAGTTTCATTATTCAATCTTTTATCAATAATAGCTATTCACATTATTTGTTCAATTTTGTTTGACGTAAATTTACGTAAAAATACAGTCACTATGACAAGCAATCAGTGTCTGTTTTGACTTAACTGAGTGGTAGTTTTAGTCAGTGTGACCATGTATTCTACTTGAAATTCTACAATTCATGCCTTATTTCCTCGCTGTGACATTATTTTTTCCTTGTCTTAGCTCTCTGTGGCTGAGACATCCTTAAAGAAAAATGTGTCTCAAGTATTATGATGCACATAGCTAAATGATGAAATCTTTTCGCGTGGACCACCAGAATTTCACCTTATGCAAGGAAGATGAAATTGATTGTTTTTTTGTAATGGTAAATTAGTTACGTATTTAATTTTTTCCAAGATAAAGTGAAAAAAATAAAACTGGACACTCAGATCATATTTCACAGCTAAACTAGTTTCATACTACGATATTTAATATATTACTGATTTCAAAGAGCAGCCGTTATTTTTTATACGTATTTACAGAAAAAAAATTTACATTCCTGGTTTCATTAACGTGTTTTTTTTTTGTTCGGTGTAAAACCGCTGCCATTTGATCTCATAAGCTATCTAAGCCTTAAAAGACGAAAACATCTTTCTTTTTGTTAAAAATAATTTGTTTACCAGTTGTACACTATTCGGCCGTTTGAAAAAAATAGTTCAGTGATTTAAATTAAAACGCAAAAGATACTATTTTGGTAAAATAGTCATTCAATGATCACATTTAAATTGACACATAGTCTAGGGCTGTTATATTTATTGTTCAAAATGTTGCTCACTTCACCATAGAACTAAATTCAGATAATGAATTTACTATGAAATATTAAACAAAAGAGTATAGGAAAGAGATAAATTTATTTGCGTGTATGATTTATTTAATATTTTAAAATAATGCACACTCAAAATAAGATTCACTCTTCATTTGATCACTAAATTTCTTGATATTTCACATCAAATAATCATCTCAGTCTCTTCTAGTATTTTCATTGTTATTAATTTAAGGGTTTCGCTAACAAAATATGTTTTTTTTTTTAATATTTCATTAAGTTTCATGGTTAGTTGTAAATTGTGATGACGATATAAATATAGGTTGGTAGGTTTGTGAAGTGAACACACTAAACTTGGTAAAACAAAAAAGTTTGATTGTGACAATATACATGACTGAAAAACGCAACAGCTGTCAGTGTCAACAAAAACAATATATCTGTCCTAGTCTTTCTTTCGAAAAGTAAATCGTGCCATCTCTTACTTCACAGTTCACGTTCATTCTGGAGAAAGTATCGTAATTATTGTGTATGGCCTACCATCACACATTTATTTTGTTTTGAATAGCGATTCGCTTTTGTTTTAGTTAATTTGAATTGTAGTTTATCGAGTTCGGATATTTATGAAGTGGTTACGATGGATAATGTCTACATTCTCAACAATCTGAGGTAAGTTAACTTGCGAAATAAGTGCGTATGTCGCAACTTTGTTCTCTGCAACGTATCTAAACATTATGTAGGTACCTGACCTACTATTTTTTACATCTTTCATGAAGCGTTATTATCAAATAAAGCATTAATACTCAACTGCCCATTCCGTGTTACATTACCTACACAAATAAAAGCTGAAATCCATACATAAAGAGAAAGCTAATTGTTTATTGTCTTTCGTTACGAAATTTTGTAGAAAGTAATATAAGTCTCGAAAACTGTGGAACTGGCCTGAATAATGATTTTGAAGTCAGGACTTTTAGAATAAAACTTGATTAGAATAATTTTACGTAGGACTATTAATAGCTTTCCCAGTCCAGGCCTAAACCATCCCAATTAAAAAAAAAAATGAATGAGAACTAACCTAGTCATGAGTATTGTTTCTTTTAATGTTGCTATTGGACATTGAAAATCCCTAAGATGACTGATTGAAAAGCTTGGTAGAATTAAGGACCTAAAACTACCACCTACTGTTATAAAGATGCACCTATACCCCTTGTACTGCACTTTAACAATTCCATGACTTTAGTAATGTTACTTCAAGAATTGTTGGTATTTCCCTCATATTGTCTATGATCTGTTGTCTCTACTCTCACTATCAGAGTAAAGATGAAAAAGAATTAAATGCACATTCAAAGTTGGTTAGCAACAAATTTACAATTGTTTTCTCTATATGCTTTAGATTTATTTTTGCTGACAATGTTGTTAATACAAAAAATCTAATCTGACTCAAGTAAAAAAGTGGATATATGCACATTTATCAAAGCAATATGGCACACTGAGATTTTTAAAAATATTATTTGTTGTAATAAACAAGTTTAGTAATTAAATACGTTAAAAGAATAAAACATAGTAACAAAAAAAAAACATATTCAAATAGACTGTCTACTTGTATTAATTATTAAGTTAGCATAAAAAGCTTTGCATTTAATTAAATGAGCAAGCAATTCAACATTATTATTTAAATAAAACGGCTTTCAATACAGACTTGTAAATTAAAAATATGACAAAGACATTAGCTTTATTAATTAAAATTTCTTTTAATTCTTTGTTGATTATTTAATTAAGTATTCTGATTCTGAAAAGAAGGTATGTACAAACATGTGTGTAGCAGGTATAAGATATAGATAGCTTTTGAACAATATTAATTTAGCTTGAAAAAACTTTTTATACAATCATGACTACATTTACAATGTATATGTTGTTATTTCCTTGTTCTAAATATAAAATGAATAAAAAAATCCAAACGCATTTTCAGAGTTAATATTTAGATTCAAAATGATAAACCTAAACTTTGCTACTATCAGCATTGTGACAGGCCTCCCTCATTAAAGAGTGGAGATAGAGAATCAGGGAACCCTTTTTATGTCCCCGTTTTGTCTTTCATCATAACACATACAAGCAAGCTATGCACAACATCCATATGATGTATGACCATTACAAGCCAAAGTTCAAAACTGGTAGCTAATCAGTCGACGTCACCACAGCGATCGTCCCTGAGGGGAGCTACTCAGTTGCGTGCTCGCTTGCGATCAGTGCGCGCGCGGAATCGGCGCGAGACGCGCGTGTTAACAATCGTATTCACACATTTATCTGCTTCTTTGTGACGTACGAATGACCAACTGAGTTTCTTAGTTTAAATAAAACCCATTGTGTTTTGTTCAAAATGAAAGTGGACAAAGAATCGTGCCTTCCGGGGCCAGTGGACACTAAGCCCATTATCTCCGACAGGAAAGGGAGTTTAAAGGTGACCATCACCCCGGCGCAGCACAAGACCCTCACTCATCTACCGAAGAGGCCGCCGGTGGACTTGGCGTTCACGGACCTTACCTACAAGGTGCAGGAGGGAAGAAAAAGCAGTAAGTTTTTAATTTCATTGTCTTTCGTAAACAGTAAAAGCAAAAAGATGACAAGGAAGCGCTTAGGAAGGCCTTTGCCCAAGTATTTGAAAATTGCCACACAGAAAAGTATTAAACAAAAGCAGACCCTACATTTAACTTGGATTCTAGAAATAGAATAACTTTTATTATTTATTTCATTCAAGTAAACATCATTCAAGTAAATATCGTTAATTATTTAAAAGAACATTGATAACGAATGTTTCTAACGATGTCTAAATCATTAATTATGTTTGTGTTAATGAGGTGATCTATACCTATGACCTCAATGATTATATTTCCTTAAAGTCCAAGAAGACGATTGACTTTTGTATTAATTAAATCTGTATTAATTAAACTATAAATAGTTTTTGTCAGTTATGTTCAAGGTTTAGAAAAAACAAAAAGAACCGAATTTAAATTCTTTTAAAAGTTATAATCTGATTCTATCGTAAACAAGTTGGGCACATAATGTTTTCACATTTGCTATTGTTATAAATTGTGATAAATAAGATCTGAATGTGTGTCACAACGGCTCTGAAGACGAGAAAGATAATAAAAAGGCAAGGAACGATAATAAAGCTGACTAACTGAATACAAACTGTATTGTTATCCACGTGTGGTGAAGATGCTACAGTTTACAGACGATAACTTACCGACATTACAGCGGAGGGGTGCATAAAATATTATCTTTATCGATTAAGCAGTTTTAATGATATCAGCTCTATATAAGTCCTATATCAAGCATTCCACTAATTCATACACTAAACTTGTAGGTAGTGTAAGAACTGACCACAGATTCTGATGACGTTTTAAAACAAATCTAAATGATCCAAATCCACTATATTTGCTCAAATGCTGGTTGAATGTTGTTTAGTGAGCAACAAGTGTAGTCAGTGCTTACCCGAAATAAGACGAAAATAAGTAGCGAATACAAAATTTAATGAAGAAAAGTTAATTTGAGTAAAAATACAACTGCCTTAAATCTAAAAACATATATCTGATACTGTGTGATAGCAAATATCTCCTACACGCAACATGCTTGACATACATACGATTCGGCTTGACCCCATGCAACGTCTCTCCTTATGTAATTCATTAGAAAAATCACCAACTCTCGATTATGATATTAGAAAGTGCCAAATATTTCTTCAATTCATATTCAATGTTCCCAGCAAACCTACAATATAAACGGCATCAGGTTTTATTGTTCATACAAAACCCCGAGTAAACAACTCTTGTTTATCAGATTCTTATTGTATTAAACTGGTAGTATCAAAACACCATCGTAATAACATTATTTTTAAACTTGAACATCTAGAATTCTGTTATGACTTTCAAACTACTCCTTAACATAATAAATCAGGTAATACCAAATCCAAACAAATAATACCGGTATTCAATGATTATGTACTTGTTCAACTTGATGTGACAAAATCTTTACTGTGAATTATAAAACAAACTATAAACGAATTATATGACAAAAAATATGTATGCGTTGGGTATAACCAATTATGTTCCAACTCACATTTCTTTGTTTAATATGTCGATGCATTGTTGTACCACGGGCGAAATTTCAATGTTCCTATTTTATGGTTCCCCATAATTATAATTACCAAGTATAAGAGGCAATTTATCTAGTCTTCATAAGCCAGATGTTTTAGTGTTCAGACCGATTGCGTACCAAAGGAACCCATTGTTATAATTCTGTTTCCTCATTTCCTGCTACGTTGCTTCACCATGAAGCCGACATCCACCGATTACCCGAAAGTTATCTGTTCGACATTAAAAATACAGTATATTTTTATATTAAATACACTTTAAACCTTATCAATATTCAAACCGTAAATCATTATTGAGTTTCGTATAAACCTTTTGCCCAATATTTCATCCCATGTCAGTTTGTGTTTTTAGCAAACTTGGCAGAAATATTGCGATGCGTTTTGTGGACTTTATTTTGGGACACGAGCCAAATCCTTGCGTCCGAGGACATGATTTCAATTTGTGGAGACTGTCTACAAACACTTTAACAAAGTAACTATAATCGCAGTTATGTCTGGTTGTCGAGGTGTAGTATCCTACTTCATCCAAGGTTAGACTCAGTAACAGTAGTTAGATGACTTTGCTTCATCACCAGTAATTATACACTTGGTATTTTGTCGCAATCCTTCCTACACGTGATTTCTTTCGAAACAACGTCACGGCGCGTGATTATGCTAATTTAAAAAACTATATTATTATGGTAGTTTTTTGGTCATTGTATATTTAGTCCCCGCACAAGAGCTCTGTGTAGTGGTAATTAGGGCACTTATATATACGTTTCCGGCTCATAGACCCGATGATAATACCTCAATGTTTGATACAAAACAAAAAAAGTAACACAAAGAGGCAGCAGTGTTTTTGTCTCAAATTGTGTCAAAATTCGCGAATCTAACGGGTAAACTGATCGTTACTAATCTGAGAGGTGAAAGTACGCTTGGAGAGTTTGATTATCTTTTTTTAGAAAACTCTGTTTGAAAGTGTTTACAGTATTTCATCCAATAACTCATGTACTGTTCACTGTTCACCACAAAAAGCTTTGGCTATATTACCCTTAATTTTCTCTTCTATATTTTTCATTTCACGCAAATTTCATTTTATGACTTCTTATTCATCCGTGGAGGAGCTCGTGGCTAAGCTATAACTGCGTAAGTGATTCGATCACAGGTTAAGCTATGCTTGACGCGGTTGGTCCGTAGATGGGTGACCATCTTTGTCATAACGAGTTCCTCCGTGTTTCGGAAGGCACGTTAAATTGTGGGTCCCGGCTGTTATTCCTACATCTTTGACAGTCGTTACAGGTAGTCAGAAGCTTGAAAAAGTCTGACAGCCAGTCTAACCAAGGGGTATCGTGTTGCCCAGGTAACTGGGTTGAGGAGGTCAGATAGGCAGTCGCTCCTTGTAAAACACTGGTACTTAGCTGAAACCGGTTGGACTGGTAGCCGACCCCAACATAGTTGGGAAAAGGCTAGGCCAATGAAATGACTTCTTATTCATCCATGTTTTCTGCCATCACTATATTGTGTTTGCCTAGAATTTTCCTACAAGAACTGCGTATTTTATCTTCATATTGTAATGTCCAATAGATGGGCATCAAGTAGGCCGGCAGACTTGTAGTTTATTAATGAAACGGATAAGGAAACACTCATTCGTACGTATAGGTAGGCGTCCACAAACAATTTACTTCTTCCGCTGTAATTGGTTATGGTCGGTCGTATGTCTCTGTTGTTATGTACTCGTATCATCTGTAACATTGCTTTGGACTATTGCATTCTTGTTCTTTGTATTATTTATGGGCAGAGTAACTTCATATCTTTGTTTGGTTTATATTATGTTTAGGTTTACTCCAATTATTCCTTTTGTATTTTTGATTTTACATCTGTAAGTCTAACTTATATTATATTTAATATTGTGCAGGACATTTTCGTCTTTTTGAAGTACGTATATGGTATTAAAACATATTTTCGTGTTAAATATGTGACTCACTTGTCTGACGAGAGAGCAATATAGTCGATATCATCAAATTTTATCACTGATCTTGATAACATTTCTGATGTCTAACAACAGTTACTGTCAAGTCCTTTATTACTCATGAATCATAAAAAATAAGTGATTCATTATTAGTTTTAAATTTTACTTAATTTAAAATTCAGGCTTTTAAAATAGGCTGTAAATTATGAATGCTTTATATACTCTTTAAAGATCAGAAGGACATGAAACCGGCAGTGCGAATGCCCTCAAAATAATTAATTTTGATAAATACAGAATTTATCAATGTCATCTACATCTACCAAGTATGTATTAATTATCATCTTGATTGATAAATTATCGCTAATTTGCTGTTGCTAGTGCCCAAATAAAATTACTCTTGTTTTTCTACAGATTGACCTTTATTTTTTATCTTTTCTAAGCTTGTGCTTGAAAATAATAAGTCATGTAAAAATAGTTTTTTCCTATAATGCTCAGTTTAAATATTAGTCAATCAAACAATAAGATGTATGAAAAATGCGGCTTTTTCGGAATTTTCGATTCATGAAATGATAACTCAACTGACGTTAGTTACTGGTAGAGCATCTCTACTTTTCTACGTCATAGGCACATTCTCACTTCTAATTATTATTTAAGGGTAGCACAATACAATATCGTTTAGGCCTCCCGAAGAATTTACCAATCGACAAACGTATCACATTTTGAAAGTCAAATAGTCACACACTAAGATATAATTGACATTAATACCTTAATCTTTTGATAAGAACAGGTAATGCTTATCGTATAGTCAAGGCACGAATTGAGAAACGAATACTTTTTAATTATCCACTCTGTTTGATAACATATTTACGATGATTCTATACTTGCGAACCTACTGTGATTATGCTATAGATATTTATTATAGGTAATTTTCCTAGCGGAAAATCTGTAAAACAATTTTTAAATTGTTTTTCTGAATTTTCTTTTATTTCATCACCGTCTTTTAACTGATTTCGAAGATATCTTTTGTTTTCATTGATTATTATAATATCTTTTATTTCAGAAAAGAGTACAAATTGTATTAGATTCAGCGTAAAATATTAGTAATGTCAGCAAGTTAGGTAGGTCCTAACATATTCACATCGGCTGCTGTTTAAATAAATTACCATAGGATCGCTATAAGGACATGTTATTTATCTATAGGTATATAGAACTAGATGGGCAGTTAACTCAGATAGGGAAAACCCGTAACACGTAACAGCGAATAAATGATCATCGCGTTGAGTAGTTGCGAAAGAAGCGAGATGCCGCTCTGCGAAGCGTATTTTGTCTCGCTTCGACAACTGCAGCAGCCCCACTTTAAAGAGGTGGCAATACTAATAGTACTGAAAAATATTTTCCAATAATTTCTTAATGTTATTTGGGTTGTAATGTGTGAGTCGTTTTTAAGGTATGAAATGGCTCAGTTATGATTTACGATCGGGATTTTAATTATCTAATTGTTACTTAGTAGAAAGATATTTTGTTGTAAGATAACCTAAATTATTCGTAGTTATGTTACCTCATAAATAAGGTTTTCTTTAACATTACACATTTACATAGAATATAATTGGATACAATGTTATGAATAACTTTAGCCCAAAGTGCCCTTTTGTGCCTTTTATGCCTATTGTAGAGCCTATTTTCCTGTTTTTCAATTATTTTTTTCTTATATTTATCACTGGCGTCTAATTAGATACCAGTTTATGGGCTTTTTTACGATTATTATAGAAGTTAAAACATGCAAAAAAACTGTTTTCGTTTAGCTATTTATCAAGCTACTCGGGAAATGATTGATAAACTTTACACAGATAAATGTATGCTCTTTTAATTTTCGTTAATTTAGTCGTACAAGGGACATTATAATCTGCGTTTTATAACAATACAAGAGTATATTAAAGTATTAGCAAACAAAAAATAACGGCCTTGCTAGAATAAGCGATCTCTATAATCTTGGTGACCTTTTAGTATTCAAATTTAAAGCATGACATTTTTGTATAGTCAAACGTACATATACCTACTAAAACTAAGGCGGAAAATGAAAAGATAAATAATAATAATCACAATCATTTATCAAAGTTTTTGAATAAGAGTAAAGAAAAAATCGCAAGACCCTGGCCATCAATATTATAAAAAGATGAAGGTGAAGTAAATGTCAAGTTTTAAGGAAAAGGTAAATAAGCAGGACATTTATAAGAAGTTGATCTGATATTTAACTGTAATTGTAAACTTCACCTTTACTTAACAATAAGCAGGAAGAAATTAAAACACTGAAATGATAAAATCGCCAAGTTTGGAAAGCAATTTTATGCTTCATCGTACATTTTGTTGTAAGGGGTAGAGAAAGTATTTTTTGTTTATTAAGTTATTTATTGACATCATCATATGATATTCTCAATAATAATTATTATATGAACAGTTTTTAACAATTTTCTTTGACGAAAACATTAAAATATCCCGTTCGAGGCCCCGTTTGAAGATTAAATGGTAGGCAGAGATATAGGATGAATAACAGCGTACAGTAGCTTCTAAACTAGATTACAATTCTAAAGCATGTTCTTTTATTTGTTGTTATATGCTACTGTAATTATAGACGTAGATAGGTTTTTTTTATTTAACTATTACTAATAACAATCGTAATTAGTTTAGCAATAATTATTTGTCGCAATTGTTGTATGTTGTTCTACTTGTGATGACCTTAAAACATAAATCGTGTTAAATACTTTGTTGTTTATTTTTATTATAATACTGTTTTGGACCTTGAAACCTTTTTGTTGATATATCTCTCCATCGAAGCGCATAATGAGTATATACTTTTGTATTTTAACGTCTGTTCCTACTGTTCTTAGTGATAATTCCACCTAAAAATACATTTCTGCCCGGCTTATGTGTTGTACATTTAAAAGAAAACATAACTTTGGGACCTGCATTTCATATAGATATCCATTTATAAATTGCAATAATAAATGTTAAACATTTCCATATCACGTTTCAAAGTAATCCTTTTATTCCGTAAGCATTAGATCAGCTGGGGCGGCTTTATAGATAACTTATCTAGTTGACATGTTTTGAAACGACCTCGATGGCCGTTATAGCTTATATCTCATTAATACGAAGTCGTTTATATAGAGTTACACGTTTATACTGTGGAAAATTGTTTAATGTTACATGTATTCATTCACATGGACTTGTGATTCCCTCGTGATATGCTTGTCTACGAGTTATCGACGCGTTACTGCACAGATAACTTTACTTAGAAAATACTATTTTTTTTAATAAAATACTTTTTGAATATACGTTTAGCACATTAAACATATAATACTTATCTAAATTGTGTTTCGTTTGTAGTTGCTGACTAAGAAAATGTTAAGCAGTCCTAATTCACCAACTTTAAAAACCATTTGTAGAGAATGAAGTTTTCAGTGTTAATTTATTCGTTAGTTATAGTTAATGAAATAAACACGCATTAAGTGGCAAACAATAGTATAATGTAAATACGTCATTGTTAATTTAGACATATAAATTAAGAACAATGAAAATGTTTGTATTTTTTAGATAGAAATAGATTTTGTTTTTACTGTTGCTATTTTTATATTGATTATCCACAAACATAAATTTGAATATATAAACATTTTTTCTTAAAACATACATAAACTAGTCAAATAATTTGCTTTGTAAGTATTTTTCCAGTCTCGAACCAAAATTATAGACAAATAACAAAGAAGTATGTATTTTATTACAAATGCCAATTAGCAGCAAAGGAGTGATGACTTTGCATGCCACTAAGCTATGATAACGTGTTATAAATACTTGTAAGTATGCATTTGACCCTTGTACTTGCAAGGCACAATTAAATTGTTGTAAGCTATTACTTACGACGGTTGCTATAAAGGCATACTTCTTATTGAAGGTTTTGTAAGGAAATCACTTGGTGAAACGTACGTAGATAGGTATAACTGTATTTCTATGCTGCAACTGTGTCATTCAACTGTAATTTACGTTCGGTTACTTTGTTCAAAAGCCTTTCGACATTACAGCAAATGTTTATTATACTTCGTTAGCTAAGAGATATCGTGCTTGTGCGTAGATGTTTTAGTTGCAAATGATAGGTTTAATAAAGCATGTTTCTTAATCCAGTAATCAAAGGATGTCTTTAAAAGTATTTTGCCTTTTTCTCCAACTAAACTTTTCTTTTGCGAAGTATTGTAGAAATTACTAACTTTTTATTACGCATAGTATCCGTTTTTAATTGAAAGATGTAATTATCTACAAGATCCTATAAGTGTTTGGTTCAATAACACAGGGCATGGTATGCAACAATACAATCGATAGTGTACAATCTAAAGCCCATATGGGATGCGGACTTGGCCAAAGGATGAGTAATGTTTGAGGTGACAAAGGATTGTGAGTAAGTACTTGTATGTAGCGCGTGTAAACCTGACTATTTGTATTCAAGCTACGTTTACTTCTAACATTTGTAGTCTACCTAAGAATTTATTTTAAACAAACGGTTTGTTTAAGAGGATAATTAAAACAGCTTTAAATTTTGGTAAACCAATTTTTTACTACCAACATTTTCAAAATACAATAGATCATTTTTAAAATTAATAATATAAATATGTTACCACGACTTAAAACCGTGGTCAGCGAATGCTGAGAAAGAAAATTAATCCTTTTAGACTTCCGTCAAAGGCATTGATAAATTAATTCTCAGTAATCGACGTGGCATTGTAGTGTCAGAGGCGGAAAATTGTTCCCATCCGACCCTTGCTTGCTTGTCCTTGTCAAACCTTTATTATACTTATCATAAGAAACTGATCAGAAGTTTGATTTGATTCATTCCTTATTTGTTATTATGAATTATTTTAAGTATTGAAAGATTTTTCTACCGAATACTGTGATTGGGTGATTGGGGGATTAAGTCTCATACTGCCTCTCTCACAGAAAGGCATTATAAGATTGTTGAGTTGTTTTTATTCATTTATGATATTTAAATTAGGTAATAATCATTTAAACGACTATTAAAATAGCAGAATGGGGCCAGAGATTTAACTAAATTCGTAGCATTATCGACCGGAAGGTCGTCATTCAACATTCAACATTATCTTCAATAACATTTGATAATTCATGGCTGTTTAAAAAAAACATAAATTGCCAAATCAATTCATTGCACGGCGCAAGATGTAAGAGTACTTTTAGAATAAGCAAAACCGGTCAGGTGTCCTAATGGTGTTAATTCGTATTTAACTCGTATTAACCCTACTACTAAGCACATTTGCAATATTTAACATTCTTCGAAGAAAACTGCCGACGGCTTGCAATTATCGGTGTATCACTCAAAACTAGATAACATTTGATCATAGAGGATTTTGCCTTAGACATAATTAAATATATATTTCTGGTATAATAGTTCATATATGTAATGAATTTCGTAAAATAAAATATAAACAATAAAATAAATCACATACAATCAAGACGAATGTTCTCTTGACATGATTTGGTGAACGTTGCATGATAATTTCTCTTTTCACAAGTAATCGAGAAAGTATGTTCTCAAGAAGCACAACCTAGAGGTAATTTAATAACTGATTCTTTAAGTGTGAAATGATTATTATCAATGTGTCGTCTTTGTACGGCATAAATAATGAACGCAAATACAGTTAGGATAATTTGAATTTCAAATTTTGTCGAATAAGTTGATTGATCTATGATTTACTTAGGGAACACAAATAATTAACAATGAATTTATTGTATAAAATCAATAAATGATAACTCATTTCCAAATCATTGAGCAGGCTCTATAGTATATATGGAAAGAGGCTTATGCCCAAAAGTGAACTGCGATAGGCAGCTGATTTAAGAGGTGATGGTGATTTAAAGCTTACAGGAAGCGTTGGAATTTAAATACCATGATATTTCCAGTTGACCAAAAGAATATTTAATACAGAAAAATAACATATTTTTTTGTACTACACTCAGGTCTGTGAACCGTACAAAATGTGACCTTTGAGCTGCCATTTTTGTTGATTATCAACTTGCCTGTAATTACTTAAACATTGAGGGGCGTAGTTTTATTTTATTGTTTGAGATTTGTACTACAAAGTATATTAATTTATAGGTATCTTCCTGAAGTTAATATCTGCATACTGACAGGCGTCGATTTAAGCTGAATACAACAAAAAATGACATTTATTTTGCGAATAGAAAATTTATAGATAGTCATGAGAAACGATGTGGTATTCGAAACAAGATTTATACAGGTATAAATAAATTGTCATATTAAGTTAAAGAAACTGTAAACTGATTGCAACATTATGTAGATATTTTATACTTTTAAATAAATCACAAAGAAAGATTAATCATTTACATTTCTGCGGATAACTTCGGACTTTAATTAATGATTTTCACGGTCCACCTTAATTTAAAATATAAATTGATTTATTTCTTTCTTTTTGTAGATGTGAAGACGATTCTCAAGTCGGTCTCTGGCCGGCTTCGATCCGGTGAGCTGACGGCTATCATGGGACCGTCTGGTGCCGGCAAGTCCACGCTCTTGAACATTCTCACAGGATACAAGTAAGTTATTGTATTAAATACATACTAAAATCAACTGGTCATTAAGGCATTAACTTTTAAAAGCGGTTTTCTTTATTGTTTCTTGCATAATCGTGAAGATTGTTGCCAGTTCCGTTTTTGCATGAAAAGAGTCATATTTCCTGATAGTTACAGGCTGAATATCTTATCAAAGCAACGAATTTAATATGTTGAAATAAGAATATTCGTCTAATTGACAGGTGGATATAACATATAATTTTTGTATAAGAAAAACCACCAAAAAGTTAAGTAATTACAATAATTCTTCGTTAGTGTAACCAGTTTTGGTGGGTTTCTGCCACGCGTAGTGATTGTCACATAAGATAGAATGTCTTGCGAATAAATAGAATGTTCTGTTTAATTGATTACAACGCACATTGCCTACGGTGTCGCAAATTGTTTACGAGGCTCATTTTACGACGGGATCTTATTACAAAATGGCGTAATGCTCATGAAATCTAGATTTTAATTTGCTTGCGTATCAGTAAATGTTTAGGTGTTTACTTAGGTAGGACTAGTACTAACAATATGAGATAAAGGCGATAGAAGATTTAATTATTTTTCTGTAGTTTAGGAACAATTTCTACTTTTCTTAAAGCCATTCAAATATTTTTTGTCTGTAAACAGAATTTCACTTGTCTTACTTTCACTCGAAGCTATCCGAACTCAGAACAATTTAAAACAGTAGTAGTAAGTCCATATTTCAATAACTATACGCATATTTCTGACTAAGAAAAAACATTAACCACCAGATTATTTACATTTTAGGTTCTTTGAGATGGTTTTTAACATTTCATTCGTTGCCTAGCAACATATATGTGGGTATATTATGATATCTTGATGATATCAGTATACACTCGTACCTTAATATAAAACTCATCACGTACATATTACGTAAATTCCTACCTTACGTCAGTTGTACTAAATAGTGTATGTTCTCATGTAGGTACTTGCTATAGTCATATTTGTGATGTCCTAGTGTCACCGTCTTCGCGTCTCGCGAAGTTAACTTGCGACATCCAAGTTACGCAATTTGAACGCAAGCAAACTATGTCGGTATAACTTTGTGCTATTCATCATCATATATAAATTATCCTCAGCCTTTCTCTACATTCGTTGAAATATATTACACGCAAAATATGTATTAATCTTGCTTCGTGGTTTAAATATAAGTATAACTAGATACTGCGTTTATTTGAAGGTTTTTGTCATCGAAACACAGGATATCGAATAAAAAAAAACCTTTTTATCAAGTTGTGTTCAATGATAACTATAAGGCCAATGTATGCAAATATTTTTTCACCACAAAAACTTATTTAACGTTTAGAATAATATTTATTAATGATTTAAACATAATACTATGTCCATTTTCTATAACTTACATCGAAGAAATCCTCACAAAGTTGTATCAGAAATACGTTTTTTACCTTCGTAAGTAAGAAACTGGTTTGATTTAATAACTTGTTCAGCTTTATATCGTGTTTAAGACTTATAATTGGGTACGTCATTTGTATCTTGTGACATTGCTTGGTTGTTCAATGTCAGCGTAAGAATGGTCAAAGGGCTGGTAAACAAATATTTTTGATACGGAAGCTGCTCTCCAAACAGATATAAGTAAATATTGTTCTTTCTTTGCAATTCTTTCAACATACACACTGGTTATACAACGTGTTTCGTCGAGGCCTCTAAACTTTGAAATCCATAATTATCTCAATGTATCCAAGTTTAGCTATCAAGTAACAAAAAAAAACTACGTTTATAAAATTGGATGAGTTTATTGAATGAATAGATTCATTTTCATGTACAAAATTGTTCATGGCCAACAATTTGTAGAAGCTAGTCTGGGGTCTGTTAAAACACATAAATGTATATGAAAGAAAATACACGAATCGGTGCATTTGCATATATATAATATGTATATATATAAGATACCACAGTACAAAACACAACATTGCTAATCTTTTACAAATATTAGTCGTAGCTATACATAATAGTTCTTAGTAAATCTTTACCTTGAAAGCCTATCTCAATTTTTAGTTATCTCATTAATCCTTTTGCTATTTTGATTAAATAATGCTAGAAATATATTATGTTATTGACGTAGGTTTCTATAAAGAATAAACAATGCAGTAATTAGTCTGCTAATTTAATAAATTGTTTTCTTGTATTTTAAATTCCTACGTTACCTTACGACGTACGTATTTATTTTAAATAACAAGAACCAGTTATATTTTTTTACACAATTTATGTCGTGCTCTTGTAATACAAAAATTTACGCGAAAACGATACGTAATATTTTTTTTACTATTCATTAATCACGAAAACAATAATTAATATGTTCTTGAACATTGTTTACGGGTCACTCTGTTAACTATATCGTTGGTAGTACAATACCTACTAAAACATAAAGAAAATAATTCCTGGATCATAGATTAGATAATATTCTATAAAATTTAAAGTAATAAAATAATGACCTAGTTATCGTTAAATTCAGACCTGGAGTAATTAGTAATCCATGGAATAAAACAAATAATTGTTTTCACATCGCAACCGGATTTGTTTATCACGGCAAGCGTTGTAAGTGGGTCGAGCGTCCGACCACTACGCTACCATTTACGCAGTTCTTGTACTATTGCGATCATTTTTTTGTGAAGTAAAGAGTGATCTACTATCTATTTCTAAGAATTTTGTACTAAGTTAGCTTGTTTGTTTCTTATTTATATCAACGTTTGTAAGGAATTGCTAAACAATTACGGGTCGGGACCGCAAACACAGCAAAGATAAAGCTCGAATCTAGCTAATTTTTTAAAAAAAAGATACCATCCTAAAGTACTTGTTGAAAATCCAAGTGTGATTGTAACAGAATGGTATCGTTTTATAGTATAGTCCAGACTCCAGTCACAAATTATGATGTGTCAACAACTGGCCCCTATCATAATGATTTCTTTATTAGTATTGATAACTCGAGTAACGGCATCTAGTCGTTCCTAGTAACATCAAATTCTCTTAATTGATCTTGAAATAAAAGGATCGTCCAAAATAGATATTCACATAATAATATATTATGTTTTAAGCCAAACCGGAATAGTCATCGATTGTTTGACGTCATAAAGCATTATAGCTTTCAAGGCTTTATTTTTATATTTGGAAATAATTGTAACATTTGTTTTAGAAAGCAGCTTCGTTTAACGATGCAGATCTATAGATCAAAAATTAAAAGATAAGAGGCCTACGTTAGGAGACAACGTCAATAAACTAAAAAGTATAACTAAAATAATCATATGAAATCTGTAGTCAAATCACACTTTTACCTTCGTAGAACTTCATCCTCTCCTCTAAAAAACTAATTTTGCTGTGCCCGACAGGGTCCATAATTGTTTCTCTTAATTTTGCCCACCAGCTTTGTACACATTATGGAATGCAATAAAGTTATTGATTGATTGAACTGTAGAACGATTTGGATGTAATTTGCTTTTTCTAGCTAGTAAGACAGGTCATTCAACTCTGGGTCAGACAAACTCATGTAGATTATTCTGGGAAAGAGTACCAAGAGCGTAAATAGTTTTCCGAACTCGGCATTAAGTAACATCAACTGTAGCTCAAGTCACTTATCAAGATGCTTAAGGTTATATGCAATTTTCGTAGTGTAACATAAGAAAAAAAAAATATAGAAACACGTGTACCATATACCTACACGTGTAAAAATATTTCGGCTTATAAAATTTTCAATAACTGTAAATTTTCCAAGTATTTTATTGCATTTTTATTTACAATCCTTAACAACTTATGAGTGCGTTGTGAGGATGATAATGTTCAATTACTTCGAGCGACGCAATTTTTGCGATATTGGAAGCACTCTTTGAGATTAAATCATAATATTATTTTTATATCAATCTTTTAGGTAGGCTATCGTAACTTTGTTGATACATAGTCTGTTACTACGAAAAAGACGCGTTACGGCTTACTTATGAAGGTTTTATAGCTTTCATAAATGGTCTTTCAAGTTTTATGAATTACAATTGTAATAATTTCTGGTCTCATATTTTAAGTTTTTGCCGACAGATTTAAATATATACTAAAATGATTTATTTTGTTATCTTTTGGAAGGTTAATTAGCTAAATAAACTTACTAAAAACTGCATTCCGGTTTAGCAGTGGTTTTATTTCGATCTTTTTGCTGTCCCTCTGATGCTGTTGTGAAGGCCAGTTTTACCCTGTCCGGTTAAGAACTTAGGACAAAGACCTAACAAAGGTGTCAATGAATCCTCAAAATGAATACCTACATTAAAAAATAAAACTAATTTGTTGCCATGCGACTGCAGGGCAACACCACCAAATATAAATTCTCTATTAGCGTTTTAGATATAATGCCGCACGACAATAAAACGATGTGGTATGGAAATATGGAATAGAGGAGAGGTATATTAACAAACAACGTTTTTAAGGTATTCTGTAATCGGCTAGGTGTTGTATGACATTTATAACAATTGTTTTAAATACATATTTCGCGTGAATTCGTCATTTGTTTTCGGTCAACTTGCTTTGCGAGTTACGACCAGTTTTCAACATATTTTTTGCTTCAAGGAAAACGCAACAGGGTTTTTGGATTTTAAACAGTTTATAATTTATTCATGATAGTTTTTTGTATCTGATAAAAACTGTACACGCAGGACATACATGATATAGACATACAGTGACGCAAAGCAAATATTATATATATTTATGACTAGCTATTTCACTGATTTATATAGTAGCCAAAAAAAGTGCTAAACCTGAGGTTCAAAATATTGTTAGCTAATTTTCGATCAGAAACAGCAGCTAAGATGATAGTGTTAGTGAACAAACTTAACTCATTTTTATTGATTATTTAATTGTTTAAGTATCTACATGGCATTGGTTACTATGTACGGATACTGGGTAACGATGTCAAGTATAAATGATCGATCCGGAGCTTATTTTCTATTCTATTCAAGGACATAGAAGCAACTACTGTATTAAATTAATATGTTTTTGTAAAACATAACTATAAAACGCTATAATCGCCATGGATAAGTCTTAAACATTTCGTGTGGAAGGTATAATTTACACTAAGAAATAGATCTGCAAATTTTTCTCATTGCCGTACAAAAACGATAACCTTTTTTTGATTTTAAGTACCATCAACATTAAATAATTATGTTAAATTTGTTATGAAATGGTACTCTAATCAAAACTTAATAACGTTCAAATATATTGTACAAAATACTACTAAAATCAGAACCATGTCTCATTTGTGTGTTGCAATATTTGTATAAGAATTTATGCCTCCGAAGAATATAATGAAGCATGCACATATTTTGGAGGTCATGCAACTTTTATACGACGAAGGTGACATAGAGTCATGTTCTTTAATGCAAGGTTTTTCGTTAATGAGTTGAATTCAAAAAATGGTCCTTTAAAATGTAGATATAATTTGCAATACAGTATGGCAAACTCTTACCTAATAAGGCTACCAAGAAGAACCGCTAAAATTGTAAATTATGTACAGTGTAGAAATAAACTCAAGTTGAATGAAACTTAAAACAAACTAACCTGCCCCATCTTCCTCAGGACCTCAGGCATGGAAGGTAGTATCACAGTGAACGGCATGGAGCGCAACCTGTCGAGTTTCCGTAAGCTGTCGTGCTACATCATGCAGGACAACCAGCTGCACGGCAATCTCACCGTAGAGGAAGCCATGGCGGTGGCCACCGCCTTGAAGCTACCGAGTGCGACCACCACCGCGGATAAAGAGGAAGTGGTATGTAAAGAATTAAAATTGCATTCTCATTTGTGCACCATTTTTTTTACACTCGATCATAAGGCACAATTTGTTATTGCGATAGTCGTACATGAATCTCATAGCCCTTCGTTAAGTTAAAGCTGAAAGTTAGTTTTATTTCACAGGAGTACAGTCCTCCATATTCACGGCTATGGTGAATGTAAAAAGTTGAAATTATGAGTAATTCGTATTAATTAGATAACTAATTCTCTTAGTTGAAAGTTTATCATAATACTAAAAACCCCTTCGGTTTTTAATAGAAATCTTCGAATAATAATATTACAAAATCCTACAGATCCAAGAAATCCTCGAAACCCTGGGCCTCTCGGAGCACCACAAGACAATGACATCAAATCTCTCAGGAGGGCAGAAGAAGCGTCTCTCAATAGCCTTGGAACTCGTAAACAACCCTCCCATCATGTTCTTCGATGAGCCCACTTCGGGCTTGGACAGTTCCTCTTGCTTCCAATGTATATCGCTGCTGAAGACCCTGGCCAGAGGCGGCAGAACCATTATCTGTACCATCCACCAGCCTTCTGCCAGATTGTTCGAGATGTTCGACCATTTGTATACTTTGGCTGATGGACAGTGTGTCTACCAAGGCAGCACAGGAAGACTTGGTAAGATATTTTGCTTAATGTGGGAATATAAGAGTAAAATATACTTTAGTCAATGTAATACATTGCAAGAACTTTTTTAATAGCTGCTGATTGACAGGATTTATTTGGTCTGACCAAGGTTGACATGTTTATTTAAAGTGAAGGATTTACATTATCGAATAAAATATGTGTTTGTTGCCGTTGAGATATTAACAGCAATCCGTTGTTTATAATAATAAATCATGTCACTGACATTCCGGTTAAATAACCACAATATTATTGCCTAAATAAATACTTAAGTTATTTAAATTTAATGCAAAATAGTTGTGAGGACTTTTACCGAATAAAATTCCAGGACAAAATAACATCAGATCCTTTTTGCCTATCTAGACACGTGTTAACCGTGTTAAACTAAATTCCAATTATCTTTAGTTCCATTATCACCAGCTATTTCGAATATAACTATAATCGTACTTTGTTAACAGTTGAATGGCTGGGCAGCCTCAACCTGCAGTGTCCGTCGTACCACAACCCGGCTTCGTTCATCATTGAAGTTTCGTGCGGAGAGTACGGCGACAACACTGGCAAGCTGGTGCGCGCTATTAATAATGGACAAAACGATATTAGGTGAGTTGGTGTAGTTCAAGTATGGACGAACGTTTTGATATATGCCTGCTTTCAAAAGTTTCAACCGACTCTGAAAGTTAATGAACATGTAATTCTTATAAAAATTAGGTTTAATAGTAGCCGTGCTCTGTCTAAACAGTTTTTAAGCTGTTGCCAATGGCAATTTTAGTTCAGCAAAATAACTGATTTCTTGGTTCCATCTAGATTGTCGTTTAGCGGATTTTACACGTCTGGATCTCCACTATATGATTGAGACTTCTAGTCTCACTGAAGCTATCAGCTTGGGCTAATCTGACCTCCAAAGACCTTTCTACATGACAAGAATACCTTACAAGGTTAATTCAATTAAAATTACACTTATATTTTCCTTTCAGAAACGGCGTACCCTTCCCCGATAGCAAAGTGCCCGACTACAACAACAAGCAAGCTATGGAAGAGTCGCTCAGCAAGGAATGGAACAAGAACGACCTCGCCCAAGTACAGGAGAAGTTTAAGGATAACGGAACGAATAACGGAAATGGAAACCTCCAGAATGGAATCTTGCAGTATGCTGCTAGTGAAATTGCCAAAGGTAAGGTTATGTACTTAAAAGTGAGGGCCCATTAAGTATGGGACTTTTTTTCTTGGCTTAAGAATACCAAGCTATTGGAGATTATAACGATCTGTCATCTCCATAACCTTACCCTTACATGAAGTGGGAAATAATTAGCATAGTAAATGCTTATCGACTATGAATGTCGATCAAATATTGTTCGACCCCTAAAAACTATTAGAGACCTTTACGAAATAAACAAAATGAAGATTTCCTATAATTCATACTTACAGCTAATAGCTTAACTGATTGAAGAAGTGATATTCGTCATTAAATTAAATTTAGAACGGTTCTTATTATCATTAGGTTTTTTTTTTTAATGCCGATTATCTCATATTTTTTTTAATAAGATTTTTTATCGAGTATCCAATTGAAATCATTATCAATGTTATCATAGTTAACGGGTGATCATAAAAACATACTTAATAACCTCGACACGGAGTGTGACGTCATTTATACATATTCAATACTTCCGGAAGCGCATGATCAAGAATAAATGGATAGACAGAACTTGAATTAATTATTTTCCGCGTCTTCATACTGGCCTTACGTAATTAATATAATGTCGTAATTATAAAGTTCGCACGCAAGTTAACAGTTGACAACAGACCCGTGTAACTGGATTAACAATGGAAGATACGTTAATCAGATGTCTATCATTAATAACGCTTTTTATTGTTTACTTGTCTTGTAAAGGATAGTATTTTAGATTACTGCAATTTAGTCACACTTGACATTAGTCATATTATTATTACCTCATTGATTTATCTGATAAAAAAAACACAGCAGTTAGATAAAAATTTCGCATTACTCACTAAAAACCATCAAATATTTATAGCTTTAACATAATTATGAATGTCATGCGCTTGTCTGGTTGATAACAAAGATCAGAGGTAACGCGTTGCATCCTGTTTGTTGCACTCTCTAATCAATTTCATAATAACTTGATAGCGGTTTTACTAGATGATAATTCTTAGCTTTAGAATTCCTCTCAAATGTAAAATGAAAATTATTTTGATCCCTTAAAAAAGTAATAGGCTTGCAACTAATTAAGTGGGTTCTTGATACTACTTATAAGACTCGGTAACCATTTATTCAGGACCTACTTGACGGAAAGACAGATATTATTTAATTCGAGTATGTATATCGAGGCCTATGTCCAGCAGTGGACTGCGATAGGCTGATGATGATGATGATGTATATCCAAAGAACTAGCTGATCAATAAGTACTAAAGCTGATTTAAAATGACACACATTATTAGATGACTATACCAAATTCCAAACGGCTATGTTGACCATGTAAAATATTGTTGAAAAGATTAAACAATTACTGTGGATGGTTTACTTATTCGTGGTGGAGATACATAATGCGTTTTTGTGGCGGACTTTACGTATTTCTTTTTGTAAATATAACATTAAAGTTTACCTTATTGTCCATTGTCTTGCGCGAATTTTTATTTTGCCACTGACCGCGGCCTTTTCAAATAACAGAATATACAATGTAAGTCTAGCTATGTTTTAATAGAAACGAAAATGTAATTTTAATACATCTCTGAGATAAATGACTCATTTAGGCCCAATATACTGTCAATAAGCTTGATTAATTAACACATTCCTCTCCGGTTTGTGAAACTCTTTATTTTCCTTGAATACTATCATTATATTGATAAAGCGATATCAAGGTATTATTTTGTCATATATCAAATTATTCTGTCAACAATAAGTTTAACTCTATCTTGCAACAATTCCAGTAATAGAGTGAGTCATACTTACTAGGAAACAAAAATATTGTGATAAGTAAGTACGTAAATTGGGAGTACAAAGAGGTATATATTATGGTACAAAGTCCCCATACCCCTCGACGTTTGGTTATAATAAAGGTTGCACAACTACGGTACACCGATAGCAGACTGTTTGAATAATACACAGTATGAACTATGACCGTATGTTTTAACTGAATCACATAATTATGCTTTAGATTAAATTATTACTCACTATTAGTGCAGTTTCTATGTTATGTTCTAGAATAATGGTAATCATATCCAGCATCAAGCATTGTACTGTTTATGATCACTTAATAATTTATTGCAATTAAAGTATAACCAAGTTTTATGAAATCTTCCTCATACTAATACTTGTAATAATTTGTTTAGTCTGTTTCGAAGTAACTGTCGGAAATATACACAAACATGTCACATAGAAAGGTATGGAAGAAGAAGACATGTTGCGCCGACCCCAAGTAAAAATAAAAAATATTTTTAAGAAAATTTACTAGGAATTAGTCTTTGTAGTGCCAAAATAGTTATAGATACAGATTTTTTATGCATACTATCGCGTCACCACTTAATTATAATTCGCTAACATTTTTTGCACTACAGGCAACAAGTAACGGACTTTGGTCTTAATCGTTTATTAAATTACTTAAGATTATCTGCGCTATACATAATACGACATATAGGATGTAAATACGTGCTTGCTTCATGGTGTGACGCCTTGACATTTAACCCTGTGTTGTCTTGAAGGCTATGTATATCTTTGTTTTCTTTTATTGTATCTTGTAGAGCTCATTCTATAGAGATATATTTATTTCTCGCCACGTCCTCAGCCTTAAACTTGGCGAGCAATATAATAATGCTGTTAATGCGCTTCAAATATTGAAGTACAAACTGCGTAAATATGTGAACTTTTTATTGTATTGTATGTTTGTAATCATACTTCCTTCTTGTTTGATAAACAAGACTCCCTGAGTCAAGAGCACCGACGTCAGTCAAATGCATGAAACAATACATAATGTGAAAAAGAACTTGCATAAGTAACTTATTTAAATAACGTCAATCGAGTTTATAAAATGTAATTTTACAACTTATTTCACGTATATATTTGGATTAGTCCAGTAAATCTTAGACAGCAAAAATGTATCAGTAACTTAACTCCCACATGCTTTACACTTAATCTTACCCTACTCTGTCTATCTCCAGGTGATCCTCTAGTCGTCCAAATGGACTCGGAGAAGCAGGACAACGTGGAAGTAGCTCTACTGGGTGGAGAAGGCTCCCCCAAGAGATACGCAACATCGGAACTCACACAATTCTGGGTCGTGCTCAAGAGAACGCTGTTGTTCAGCAGAAGAGATTGGGTGAGCTATTGTGTTCTCGAACAATGTTTGTTGATCTGTTGCTGTTTATTTAATTAACAATGCATTATAAAGGTTATTTGTGTTAAAGGTTTAGTGACTCAGTTGTTGATGCTATGCGTAATGCGGTATGTCAAAAGTCCTTTTATTGATTTTTGGTATTTCGATAATTTTGATAATGTTGAATTACCGTAGTTCCCTCAGTTTCAAATCTGGCTTTGACACTTAATCATGAGTTCAAGCAGTAGTAACAAATTAAATATATTTCTGAAGTAATGTATGGACTCCATTAAAAATATATTTGTATAAATATTATCTTGATAGGTACATTTGTCACTTTGTCTTAACCCGTTACCTATTACTAGTTATAAATAACATTTCAAAAGAAACAAAAAGTATACATTCTTAGGGCAACGACCGTAGACCGTAACTTTGTATAGAGTAACGGTTTCAAAGCGCATGAACTAACAATTTTGAAACATTCATCTGTTTTTTGTTGGAACGTACCTTAAATAATTTTTGCAAACATTAGCATTAATACTTATATTTAGGTCACATTTGCATTTAAAGTAGAACGTTTTATTTCAAGACCACATAAATATATACCTTGTCTTCCTTATATTAAGTATTACACTACATAGTCTCAAGTAATACTAAAGTAAAGTAGGTCATCTTTAAAGATATTTTCTTGACAGTTATTTGCGTGACCTTTAATATCTGTGACACAGTGTATAAATACGTAAATGCAAGAGAACGTTGGAGAACATTGCAACAAATTACCTTCTCTGATGATACATACTGGGGCAAAAAATATTTAGGACCTGCCAAAACGTGAAACAGGGCTTAATCTTGATTGGTAGTAGCTAGCAATAGCAGCTTATAAGATGCAGATGTTAAACAAAGACAAGTACAAATAAAAAGAAGCATCGTATTACAGGATGAAAATAATATGATCTTTTATTCAATCAGACTTCATTTAATCTGTTAAGTTTTATTACGTTGCCGTTTTTATTGTTGGGAATCAACGTCACACATTTTTTTGTCGATCATACGTCGTTTGGTATTTAAAAACTTAGACGTTAGTAACAATATAAAAACATAGTAGCAAAAAGTAGGACCCGCCCAAAAAGTGTCATTTTTACATATTTATTTTGAGGAAATTCCCGATAAGCTAGCAGGCTGAAATTTTCAGGATAACTTCAAACCCGATGACAATGCAATTTACAAATATAAAAACGACCAATTTTGGTAGTTTTAATAGATTGACAATTAAAAACGTGGGTATTTAGATTTCTTTTAATCTATTATTTTTTTACTAATTGCACCCTCTCCCCCAGACCCTCATGTACCTGCGTCTGTTCGCGCACATCCTGGTGGGTTTCCTGATCGGCGCGCTGTACTACGACATCGGTGACGACGGCTCCAAAGTGCTCTCCAACCTCGGTTTCCTCTTCTTCAACATGCTGTTCCTTATGTACACGTCTATGACCATCACTATTCTCAGTTGTGAGTATACATTTTTATTTATATTTCATGATAAGGATGTTAATTCTGAAAGGATTCCTCGGCCCAAGGAAAGCTGACGATAAGGATATACAAGGCTATAGTTCGTTTATACTCCTCTGTTTACTGCTAGGCATTAAGTTTGGTGCGACTTAGGTGTCTGACCAGCTTAATTTTTTTATGACTCTGTGACCCCATAGAAGGACGCATTAGCATGCATGCCACAACTTTACTTAATGAGTAGGTAGTTAAGTTGCAAATTTATACTCGGTTTGCCCAATAATTATTTAAATTTTAACTAAACTCATTGATAACTTCCTGATTCCTCAATGACTTAAGAATCAAGTAAATTATCGTTGTGTTCAAAACTGGATTTGAACCAATCATTGCGATTAATGATAGCGTTTAAACATTAATCTATCTCATGACATGGAGAAGGCCGATATTTTCACGTGTTTCAACATCAGTATACAAAGTGTTGTTTTTTACTTTAGACAAACAAATATTTGCGCAAAATGAAAACTACTAAAGCAACCACGATTTGCAGACGTTATCCCTAAAAAGCATTATATATAGTTTCCCAGTGTCCCTTCCACAGTGGCAAGACTGGCAAGCCTTACCGTAACACCTCATAGCAAGCGCTATTTATAACATAATTAACGGCTATAAAATATGTAATAAGTGATGTAATAAAAATTAATGGCTTCCAGTTCCCCTTGAGATGCCTGTGCTGGTGAAAGAACACTTTAATCGGTGGTACTCGTTGCGGTCTTACTATTTGGCAATCACCGTCTCTGACATACCGTTCCAGGTAATTATGAGTTTATTATTACAACTGTGTTAATTAGCTTGTTAACTAGAGAACTAGTAACAATATTAATTTATGCTTGTGGCTCGGAAAAGTATCTCTATTTGTCTCTCGCTCTGTAAAAATTACTGTAAAAAGTAGCCATTGTCTTTGCATATGCTTTACGATTTGCTTACCCAATACCCAATAACGAGTCTTAATCAAAATCTGTTGAGTGCCTAAGTCTTACAAGACATTAAGAGTTCCTTTTTTAAACAAAAAGTGCAACAGACAGACAAAGTCTTTACATTTGGCGGTTTTGATGCCTCAAACTAGCCAAGTTTTACTAGGAACTTACATTAGATTAGTCAACTAATGTGTACAAAATCAATATGCAAAATTCTTACCCCCATGTTTGTCTTCCAGGCGATATTCTGCATAATATACGTGGTGATAGTGTACCTGCTGACGTCACAGCCGCCGGTGTGGTTCCGGTTCGCGATGTTCCTGTCGTCGTGTTTGCTCATCTCCTTCGTGGCGCAGAGCGTGGGGCTGGTGGTCGGAGCTGCTATGAATGTCCAGGTTAATATTGTTGCGATTACTTTATTATATAGTTGCATCAAATCATTTGTGTTCATAAGTCGTGGTACATACAGTTCCTGAGGTGCGGTTATTCGACTATGTGAATAAAGGATTCTATATGCAGCAAACGCTTACACTACTCATTGATTAAAGTTAAATAAATTTTTTTTCCTATTGATCTTTTAGATGAGTTTATACTCAATCATTAAGATTTTTAGTTACTCGCTGTTAGATATTCATATTATAATGTGACTGACTTCCATGCGTACTTCATTATAGATTTTAAATTTTTAACTCATTTTACTGACCCAGATAATTATAATACATAAATAATGACTGTACTCAATTGTGATCCTATTCCAGAACGGCGTGTTCCTGGCGCCCGTGATGTCGGTCCCGTTCCTGCTGTTCAGCGGTTTCTTCGTGTCGTTCAACGCGATCCCGGTGTACCTGCGCTGGATCACGTACCTGTCCTACATCCGCTACGGGTTCGAGGGCACCGCGCTCGCCACATACTCCTTCGACAGGCCCAAGCTTAAGTGTCACCAGGTACATAACGTTTACTATGATCCTAATAACCTAGTATGTACTAAAATACTTTCAATTTATACTAACTAGAGTTGAAACGAGAATATTCATCTTTCGGTCAACAGTGCTGTGTGGTGCAAGGTTTACTTTATTATACTAACTTTTAGTTTTCCGTTTTGATGTTTTTCAATTATATGCTGGTATGAGTCAGCTATAACTTTTAATATAACTAAGCACTTTGACATGTTTTCAATGGTATCCTTTACGACTTTTACGACTATAGCCATATTATCGTTATTGTAATCATGATTTCTTCCCCCGCAGACGTACTGCCACTTCAAGAACCCCGAGACAACCCTGGAGGAGCTGGACATGCTGAACGCGGACTTCACGCTGGACATCGCGGCGCTGTGCCTCATCTTCCTCGTGCTAAGGATCTCCGCCTTCCTGTTCCTGCGCTGGAAGCTCAAGTCCACCAGATAAGCAACAACAACCTTATCATACATGTATTTAGGGTAGAATACCAAACGACAATCTAATTTAAGGTAGGGTTGTCACTTTGTCCTACAACGAACCATGTTTGAAAAAACTTGGTCGACTTCTTATGGTGCAAGATTGAGTAACACGTAATTGATACAAAATCAAACTTATACCAAAGGTGTCTTACTAATGACTATTATAAAACTTCAATGCTCAATCAATATTTGCGTTATTACCTCGAGAACACAGAAGTTGATACGCTAAGACAAAGTAACAATCTGTAGTTAATTATGTTTACGCAGTTATTGTGATAAAAACATGTTAGATTTCGAATATGTTATGAAATATGGTATCGTTTCCACAAGTTTATAAAGAGGTACGGCATGAAGTTAGCGTCCTATTATATTTAGACAGATACGGTTTATAATGCAACAAGTAGAAAGGTAAAATAACGCCTACATTAATGTTTATGATGAAAGTTGTGCTCGATAATCAGCAAGTGTCACCCCTATTACATGAGCCCATAATTAATATCGACTGTTAAAGTAGGTTTAATAAAATATTATTAAAATTATGTTAGTATTTTATATTCATGACAATTAAATATGACGAAGTGCCTCACAACTCCAAGGCCCCATTATAATCAATTTCCTATTAATAGGCCTTTGATGTTTATCGAACACGAAATGTGATAGTTGTGTGTGATAAATGAAGGAAATTGTTCAGCAAAATAAATATAAAATACAGATAATTAAAAGGGTAACGATGTATGTAATATAATATAATATAAATAAATTAAGGATTACTCTGTGGCCTTTATATATTATGATTACAATATATTATCCATCCAATTTCAATTTTATGCAGTTTATTTACCTGTTAACGAGATCTGATACCATCCAAAATAAGCCAAGGGTATGAAACATACTGTAATTCAAATTGCTCAGAAATTATTCTTCTTGCCTTACCGGCTTGCCGTTAAATTTATATCAAAGATAGACTTAATTTTCGAAGCTTGGTCAACGGTAATTTATGTAACGATAAGAATATACTGTGACAATAAAAAATAACTGTTTGACTGAAAACTTTTTATATGAATTTATGGTTTTGATGTATGGATCTATTTTCTCTACTCTTTTTCTTTTTACGCAGCTTCTTTTCTCCATCTCATGGAGGTCAAAAAGACGAGATAAAATTATAAACAACCTTTTGAGTGTGTAAACATACAAACAATTTCTAGTAACGAACGCTCGAAACGCACAACGACAGCCATCATACGTTGACGTTGTATTGCCAACGTCAGGTACCTCAGTCAAAGTTTGTTTATGAATTTAATCTCATCTTGTCGACCTTACTTGAGTTATGTAAATTACCGATACCAAGCCATTAGTTAAGACTTACGCATTCAGGGATCATGGTAATATTCATTGTACTTAGAGATGTAATTATTTAGATAAATATTGTGGTCCAATTAATTATTGATACGGTTAGATGTAATGGTTATAGAAATGTATGATGTTTTGTACCTATCTATTTTTTTTAAATAAATGGTTTATAAAGATCATTTTGTTTATATTTATTTTGTATTCTTAGTTTGTAAGTATGTATTAGTTTGCTGTATATAGATAGTTATCATTATAGTGTAGTTGTTAGAAGTAACAGGAACAGTACGCCAAGCCATATTAGATCTGATTCAAGCGTGACCTATTTTAAAGTGTTTCGTAATGTGACCCTGCAAATTTCCCATTGTTTTAGGCAAACACTTCTTCCCAAATAAAGAGATTGAGCATTATCAGGTTGGCTAAAGGTTTCCGGATCACACGGGACAAGATTTTTCGTTCAAGATCGTTCTCCGTTCGTCATAGGTGTTCTGGAATTATTAAAAAGGTACATAGACATTTTTAATAGTCACATAATTGATGCTAATTTATTAATTTCGCAAACAGAGCCTAACCTTTATTACACCACATGGCCTTGAAACAATTATTAACAAGAAGTTATGTGTTGAAAAACGAGATTTGCAAGTAAGCTAGACAAACATTCACTTTTTTTTATAAAAAATCTAGTTTAAAGTCCAAGTTTTATCAACTTTTATTAACATAATGAATGATAAACTAGTCGCCAATATTCCAAAAGGTAAATAAAAGATCTAAAATCTCGTTATAATCGCCAGACAAAAAATAATATAACATAAAACCAAAAAATTAACCAGGTGCAAAACTGAGCTGCTAAACACACAATTCGATCATTTTTTTACATCAGATGATTTTTTTCTTGCGGTTATATGTATAGGTTGCGGTTTTATGTGGTACCTATATGTATTTTTCTGTAGGTAATACCCACAAAGGTAGTTAGTACCTAGCCTATGCTAAGTAATAGCTGCTTGTTATCACCTTAATCAGATACGCCTGCGTACGCATCCGGGATGTTGTGTTACCGTAGGAGGCGCTCAACCGAACAATAATATTGGCACATATTAATGGACGGTGTCTAACCGAGTGTGACGTAATACTATCATCGATCATGCTGAGGTTTTAGTGAATCATTTATAGCCATTTGAAAGCTACCACAGAAATATTAAAACTACTGGACGAGTCTGCGATCGCCGTAAACCAGCGCCTGCCTTCATAATTAAGCTTTGCACCAAATGGGGTACCTGACACCTAAGGGTAGTTGAATTCGCAAAGATTGAGCAGCGTACTTCAATCTTTAGTTAAACACAGCTGCTGAACTTAACAGTTACCTAAACAGTTGATAAAGCTAAAGAGATGGCCTTTAACCAAATGTGTGAAGTGTAATTCTTATTATTAGAGACTACAAAAATATTTAAAGGTCAATTAATAAAACAAATGATAATTATCGAGGGATGAAATAGCAAACTTTAATAATAGTGAAATATCGACGCTAACATCTGCGGCAAGCATAAATATCAAAAGTGAAAACAACCTATGACCAAACAAACCATAAAACAATTATCCTTGTAGGTAATCCGGATCAGAGTTTTCACGCTTTACATAACCACTCGTAAAATGTTTATTGCTAAAGACATAATGACATGTGTTCACTTAAGTTTTCCCTTTTGTCTCATCAGTAAGCTTAAACAGTAGGGATTAAGAAAATTAATGTGAGTTCTCAGGATTGAAATGTATGTCAAACACTTTCTGACGCTTAGCACGTATTCGTAAGGGCCAGTGTCCAGAGGATAGACAGCTACAGAATGTTTATGTTCTAATTATTTCCAGTATTAACGAACTTGTCTTTCCTGACGTCATATTTGTCGGTAAGATCCATGACCATCAGAGGCAACTTTTTATACGACTATAAAACAACCATGTATTAAAGAATAAGATAGTTCGATGTTAAGTAATTAAAACAACAACAAAAACTTGGAAACGCCAGTATGAAAACAAAACAATTTAGATAATCGAACATTTTTAAAGTATTTTCGTAACTAATAGCTATTCACATAATTCGTATTCTAATAACTGTATAAAAATTGTGCTTATTAAATTGTTGTAACGTGACTGTACCTCCTCCTTTAAACCTATTAGGTGTACAAAGTGTTTATTTGTTTCATTTTCATTCCTAGAAAACTTATGTTTTTGATGTACTGTGCCTATTTATTTATTTATTTATTTATTAATTAAAGGCACACCAACAACATATTTACAAATATTATGTATACAATTATTATATTTTTCTCCCTGCAGTGTAAATATGTCACTTACAGGTGTACACACCATTCATATAATAGTTCACATTTTTATTACAATATTATTTTTATATAATATACATTAAATAACATTGATGAAGATTAATTTTAATTTTGATGAATACATTATTATTAAACAGTAAATATATTAAATTAAATTAAAAAAAAAAATTATCACACAAAAATTTAAAAAAAAAAATTAGATTAAATAAGTTTGAAAAATAAATAATGAGAGTCACAATTTTGGAATTTTTGAAATTTCTTGAAAATTTTACGTTTTAACATAAGAAAGTTATAGTCGTCTATTGAAAGTGATAAAAATTATTTCTCATTGTGACATATAATTTCTAAAATAAATATCGCTACAGAGATACCGTATCCAATTCCATAAACCCGCCACGGAATAAGCAGACTCCCTCGAAATTCTTTAGCCTGGAAAATGTGTTTCAGCCTTTGGAGGTAGTACATATCCTTGAGAATCTTAGCTACGATACCGTTTTCTCTTAATTGAAATGCTTGGCAACGTAAAGTGTGTAGTATAGGGAATCCCTTGTCTACATAAGTAGCGTAAATCACTTTAGAATATGGCTTCGGTAACGACATTATCCTAGGTCGACCGTACTGATCGTAAAACTTTTCTTTGTGATATGAATATGCTCCGTACTGCATGATAGTGTATAAATTATCAGATTCCATGACTGACTTGACGCTGTCTAACAAATCGCTACATTCAGCACTGCCAAAAAACTCATCATTCGATTGTATGGATTCTATGTAATATACTCCCATAACTTTACTAAAACAGGGTTTGAGTTTGTACTTTGCTATGTCTTCTTCTGTCGAAATTTGAAAGTCTTCGAGGGGATTAGTTGTAAGACTAACGAGACTGGACTGGTAGAATGTACTCATAAAATACGAGAACCACACCCACAGTATTAAAACATATTTCACGCTCTGTCGACTTCGAACATTCCGTCCGTGTAATATTAAAGATTCTAATACCCAGAACACCACATATGTCTTGTCTTTCGGGCGAAGTAGTAATATTAACAGGACAGAATAAAGTAAGATACAAAGAATTAAGAGTGCCCAGATTGTTAAATTGAATTCTAGATAAAGGTATTTCCAATCCGGCATGAAGGAGGCTCGCTTAACAATAAATCTTATCTCGTCGATGTAACCAAGATGACCATCAATAAAGCTAAATGCCAGCGCACGAGACGGTATCAGTAGCATTCCACCTATAACAGCATCAACTTCGTGATCTTGTAGTTTTTTCAATGTTCCGGTAGCCCTCATGTCCGAAGATACGGTAGAAATGTTTTCAGAATCGTAATCGTCCAAAATATTGACTTTGAATCCTTGTGTTTCACCCATAAGCCGTAATAAGTACGGCTCTAGTCCTTTTGCAAGTTCGGACGAAATATTGTTTGAATCTCTAGAATACACAATAGTAAATGGTGGCCAGTGTGATATCACAACATCTAGAGTGCAGTTTCGTAGTCCTGTAACAGCCTTTTCTGGGTACAGATCTAGTGAGTGGGCGTGGGAACATTTACCATAATTTATAACTGTGTCATAACGTTTGCCGCAGTTGTAGTTATCGTAAGGATTGTATGTATACAGGAGAGGGTCTTCGGTAGATTTAACAACTACCACGTTGATGACCTGCCATCTCAGTAAGGTGTCGAAGATCACGTTAAGTTCTGTTTCCTTCAGCTCCTCTACAAGAATCAAGAATCGGGCCAACGGATTCCATGCTGATTCGCGAGTTAACTTTTTGAAATTTTTAGCGAAATGAGATGCGTTATAGGCTGATATAAGGTAAGCTTCGTGTGGTATGATCAGCTTTATCGGTGCCTGTCGCGATACCATGGTTATAATATTAGCGTTGTTAATAGCTTGCAAGAGTTCCCTGTCGTCAACGTTATTCCCCACATGCGTTATAACGCTCCCTTCTGTGAAATACTTATGGATGATACTTGTTACACATTGAAAAATGTTTTCATTATATGTCGTTGTGGGTAAGATTTTGAAACAATTTCCACTGTGGTATAAAACAAATGTTATAAGATACACGACCAACATTTTGTAAAGTAGGTACTTCACTGAAAGTCTCTAGTATCTAAATCAAGAAGACATTACATTGATATAACTCATCGCTTATCTGGGCGTTGACAAGGCGTCAGAAATGATGATTCGTTCTATGTTATTACCGTAACGGTAGGTGATATCTAACAATTACGTGCCATAATTAGCGATTATTAGTACCACCATACAATGTCATGATTATCTACGTAGTAAATAAAACAAGGTCTTTATGAATAATTTATATTTCACACTATTTAACTACATGCACACCGTAACTTGAAATGTATAATTTTTACATTTGTATTTTTATTCGTAATCCGTACTAATCAAAGAAAAAAATCTTTAACCTGGTAATAAGTTACATATTAAATAGTAAAAACTTAAATTTAAGTGTATGTATTAAAATAATTAAGTGTAATTATCAAATTCATCGTGCACCTTATGATTAAGTGGTCAACACTATGAAATATTCATACGGGGTAAACCGCGTTCACTTTCAGATGTAGTGAGGTATCGAGCCCCTTGGAGCAGATAAAGCAGGCTAAGCTGAAGCTTTGGTCTAATTTATGATACACAATGTGTTTCTTTGGCAATCGTGAAGTATTTATGTTTAATTATAAAAAATATCTCGTTATTTTGAATTCGACACTAAAATGAGCTTTGGTGGTTACAAGGGCTAAGGTGTTACGACTGCAATTGTATACGGCACTTTGGCCAAACATTTTTAGGTACAAGCTCCAATATAAAAGTAATAGCAGAAATTGCGCAACCAATAACATACACACGCCAGGGAAGACTGAACCTTACTTCAAATTGTTTCTGAGAAAATCGTTGTTTTAGGGAACGTTTAAAATATAGATCGCTAAGGCTCTTATCTGCTAAGCCACTTTCTCTCATTCTCCTGGCATTTAATCGAAGACTCTTTGAGATTGGAAAGCCTTTATAAAAATAGAAACAAAAGAGAAATCTGGCATAAGGCTTCTCAAAAGGGTAAATTAAAGATTCTCCCCATTTATTGTTAAAACTTTTCATGTTGTATAAATAGACATAGTTTGGTACCATCGTGTAAAACCCTTTAGTTTTAGTTATAGTCTGCATTGCTTCCGCAGTTGTATGACACCCTTTTCTCTGAGGTGGGAATGAACTACCATTAGTAACAGATTCAGACATCAAAAAATTTCGAAGCGCAAGACTAAAACAGGGCTCATATCGATATTCCACTAAATCTTTATCATCTGCGACTTGGTACTCTTTACTTGGGTCTGTCGTAAGGCTGACGAGACTCGACTGATAGAAAGTATTAATAAGATATGCAAACCAAATCCACACGAGTAGAAGGCATTTAACTAATGTTCGACTGCGGATATGTCGTCCATGAGATAGCAAGTTGTCAAGCAGGTCCAGTATTAATTGACCTTTGTCCATATCACGAAAAACGTATATCAGAATCATAGTATAGACAATAAGGGTTAAGAACAACAACATCCAAACCGTTATATCAAACTCTATGTAGACGCTCTTCCAAATTGGTATTAAGGATGCAGTCTTTACTATAATTCTTATTTCGTTATTGTAGTCATGATAGCCACCGAGGTAACTAAAAGCGGCCGCTCTTGCTGCTACCATCATCATGCCTCCTACTATGACATGAGTCTCATTATTCTGAAGCATATTCATAGGACCTATCGCAGTCATATTAGGTGCAACTGTAGAAAATATATCGCCATTGTAATTATAGTTCATTATAAAATTAATCTGTTCTTTTTCCATTAACACTTTGAAAATATATGCTTCTGTTCCCAACAAATTTTCCCCTTCTGTTCTTGCGGGGTCGATACTAAAAGGTGGTCTATGACTCAACGATGCTAAGAATGTGCAGTTTTTTAGCCGAGCGCCTATTTTTTCTGGATACAAATTCATTTCGGTTTGCGAGCAAATGCCATAGCTGATGATATCGCTGTAATATTTGCCACAAGCATGGTTGTCGAATGGGTTGTAGGCGTAGAGGTGAGCGTCGGCTGTTCCATTGACTATTACCACATTATTGACATGATGGTTTAGTAACACGTCGAATGCGTTGCGAAGGTCACTCTCAGACAGCGAACGGATGACGATCAGGACCCTTGTGTATGGGTTCCACATTGGATCCATTAGTAGATACTTGAAGTGTTTTGCGAAAGCGGTTACGTCTCGTGAAGTCATTAGGTATCCTTGATTTGGTAGATGAGGCTGGAATGTCGAACGTCGGGATACTAGTGAAAATTTAGATGACGAGTAAATATTTTTTAGAAGTTCGTCATCATCACTTTCCATTTCTACATAAGTTAATTTTCCTTCAGAAAAATATAGTTTGAGTATGTTAGTGACACACTGAACTAGCGAATGTTCGTTATCAAATTGACGTGTTTCCATAATGTTTTCACATTGTCCCGATACGTACAGCACGGACACCAGAAAACACGCGAACCACATTTTGCAGCAATGAATCGACTGTGATTGCTTTTAGTGTCAATTTATTATTATCACGTGCTTCTAAACTAATAAACTTTCATATTTTATGAATTTTTTACATTTATTATTTTTGATTTCATATTTTCTAAATTTATAATGTACGATAAGTTGCACTTTTTTCCCTTACTTTCGATGGCAGAGAAGAGATACTTTAGAAGACGTTACTGGACTACTACTAGTAATAAAATATGATGAATGTAATTGTGAATAAATTGTATTGACTTAACACTCATTTTAATACAATTCTTCATGGTTATAATCATTTCAGAGCACATCAACATACTGATATCCATAATGTATTTATTACAAGCCCGTAAGGTTGAAATTCCTAATATTAAATTGTGCACGTCGAAAATGATCTTGCCTTAAAGTATATATCTAAAAGCATTAGATAACATAAATCATCTTGTTCAAATATAAGAATCGAACTTATTTTATTATATTATTATATCAATGTCTGTTTAAACATAAAATGGTAGTGGTATAAACAAACAAAACTCAATTTAATGTTAAGGTTTGATGACAAAATAGCGTGTTACCTTTGCTTCAACATTACTCAGTCGTTTGACAAAAATGCATACATTCTATTTAAGTATCAATACTTGTAATCACACATGTGAGGTACCTCATATTCTTCATTCATTCAAACATATAAGTGTGTGCTCTTATGGACTAACATCTACAAGTAAATTGTAGTAACTGTATACACATACTGTACTAGTTGATCCGGATAAGTTGGTACCGCCTAAGAGTCGTTGATCATAAAAAGACCTTTTGAATTGAATCAAACTGCACACGGTGGGCAAATTTGATTGAAATAGGTAGGAAGTGAAGAGCATTCGCCTTCTGCCGCGAAGCAGTCAGCAAGTTCTTTGCAGCCCATTGGGTCTAATGCCTGCTGGGACAGCGGGATTGTCCGTGGAACCAACACACGATGGACAAAGGAAGGAACATAGGGTTTTAGTCAGAAAAGTGTGGCACTCCCTGTCGCTCAACCCAAGACGTAAGGAGACACTTGGAGACTATCCATCCGAAAAAAGGGTTATTTTTTAAAGGCTAGTAAGTCTTAACAATACAATCATAAGAACGTATAAAAATATGTATTCATTATAAACGTCAACTTTATTACCGACATTATACATATAACAAACATTTTAAAGTGTTACAAATAGTTTTGATCAATAAACACACTATTAGGACGTTGCCTAAGCCGCCTATAACAATTTACCTCCGTTCCTAATTCCGTATATTCATATGAAGATTTTGTTTATAGGAACACAAAGTTTCAAGAATCATGTTGTTATTTAAGTAATCTTATTAGTATTAATGACAGCCTAAACTCGATAATATGTTGCATAAACTAATTTAATGATGAATATGATTGTAGCCAGTATGCAACCTAAAAAGGTTTTGAGTGCAAGCTCGAGTGCTTAAATATATTTTTTTAAACTCAAAACTTAATTGATCCTTTACAAAATTTGGTATAAACAATTTCAACTATGAATGTGATAGTGGCCAGTATGCATCCGGTACCATAAATATACCATGGAATTACAATCACATATTGGAACTCCTCCGCTTGATATTTATATTTAATTTTTAAGGCATACTGTTGATCAGTTATACTTTTCTTTACAAGTCCGGTTTCGTGAAGACTATTAACGACTTTCATCATATTTTTTGTAATAGGAAACCCTTTATAAAAATAAATCCCCAGGATGACTTTAGAGAATGGTTTCTCAAAGGGATATAGTTGTGAACGATCGTATTTGTCATAGTAAAGTCTTTTGTAGAAATTATAGATGGTTCTTTGGCAAAGCGTGTATAATTCAAAAGAATTGCTTATTCTCTTAAATAAACTCATATTAGTGCAATCTGGCATACTCTGTATTATTGTTTCATTATATTCAGAGTTTAATTGAGTGATTATTGCATTACTTATACACGGCTTTATGTTGTAGTTCACTAAATCATTTTCATTTTTTATCTGGTATTCGTCCACTGGATGAGTAGTAAAGCTATAAAGGATAGATTGATAAAAACCATTCATAAGAAAGCCGAACCATATCCATATCAAAAATAAAGTTTGTGCCTTCCGACCTCGAGGGATTTTACACCCGTGGCCGACAATACATACTAATAACTTAAGTGCTATACTCGTTACATCTTTGGCTCCAATAAATCTTGTCATCATTATGCCATACATTAAATAGCATGTTATTAACAGTAACCATACCGAAGGCTGAAACACCAAGAAGAGGACTTTCCAAGCAGGAACATTTTCAGATCTTTTTACTAGAAATAGAATTTCATCGTTCACGTCTAAATAACCAGTAATAAAAGTAAAGGCTTCTATTCGAGATAATACTACCATTGCACTGCCGAACATGACATCAGCTTCACCTTTATTAAGTTTATCCAATGGACCATCTATTTCTAAGTCAGGTGTGATAGTCGTATAGATTTCGAAGTCAAAGTCGTAAGTGTAATTTACTTTTATTTCTTCTGGTTCTGTGATTAATTGTAATGCATACTGTTCGGCTCCCATTTTAGTTCCTTTTTTGACACGAGCAGGGTTTATAGCGAATGGTGGTCGATGTGGCACGGATGCTCGCAGGGTACAGTTCCGTAATCCTGTCACCAGTTTATTTGGAAACAAATTGGTATCAGTTTGTAAACACGGCCCGAGAGCTTCGACATGTTTGTAGTTCCTGCCACAACCGTAGTGGTCGAAAGGATTGTACGTGTAGAGGAGCGCGTCGTCTGTGCCGTTTACTACGACTACGTTTATCACATGTTGTTTTAAGAGCACGTCGAAAATAGTTTTGAGTTCAATTTGTTTCAGTGATTTGATGACAATCAAGATTCGTGCAGATGGGTTCCACTTGAAATCTCTGAGCATATCCTTAAAACCAGTACAGAAGGCTTCCACGGTCCGTGCAGCTATAAGGTATCCACTGTAACTTACTGGTAACCGAGCTGTCGGCAGTCTTAACACAAGCGGCACTGTAGCTGTAGAGTGGAGACCTCTCAACAGCTCGTCATCATCAGGGTTCATGTCAACATATGCAACACTTGATCCTATCGAGAAGTATTCCTCGACGGTAGAGGTTATGCATTTTATTAAATTCTGATGTCCGGGTTGGTTTCTTCCAATTGTTATATTTGCACATTTACAATTCAAGAATAATAAAGCAAATAGTACAAGTAGTACCACCATGTTAAAATGAGGTCACCATTTCTTGGTGTTTAATTTCTAATGGAAGGTTTGTTGTTACGTTACGGGATATATGGTAACAGGTCATTAGTAGAGCAATAAAAGATGATTCATCCTAATGGACATTATTCTTTGTATATATTGTAAGCGCATTGTTTAAGTTATTACTATAGATTTATATCACTTTTTTTTTACTTTTCTTTGATTGACGCTTAATAAATGAAGAGACGGCGACTTCATTTATTAAGCGTCAATCAAAACAAAGCGCCTTTTAGTAGGTGGGTTATCAACCATTTTTTCCTGATAAACCTTTAGTAAATGATGAGAGCAGCTATGTGATCCAGGAATGTTTGCAAGTTTAGGGAATTGTAATTAAGTTTTTTTAATTGGACTTTGTAAATATTCAAAACAAATGGTTTTTAGTACAATCTTAGAAAAATACTAGGCAAGGATTAGTACGATACGCGCACTGAAAGTTCCATACCATAAAAAAATGGTGGTAATATTTGCAACTCTAGTTTCACAATCAGGTGGTGGTTTTCCATTGTAACTGTACATATCTATACCAATATTATAAAGAAGTAAAGTTTGTGTGTTTGTTAAATTGTAAGGGGTAATCTTGGGATCTACTGACCGATTTTAAAAATTCTATCACCAATAGAAAACCACATTATTGCTGAGTGTCATAGGCTATATAAAAAAAAAAACGAAAAATAAAAAAGCTTTTACGAGATAATCCGTTTTGCAAAGTGAATCGGAGAAAAAAGCGTTTCTTACGAACGCTGCCTTAATTATGAAAGATATATTTTTGAGTTCTAGAGAAAAGATGTGGAGCTTGCAAATGCTTACAAAATAGTCAACGACAGCATATGTCTAACTTTTATATTTAAGTTACAAAAAGTTGTTTTTTAACATAAAATACATAGTTTAATTTTTATAATATTAATAAAAAAGAGTTACGGGATAATATAATCGTGGCGACCATTCTCACAGGGCCAGCAGTGGGACAACTGGCTTATATTCTGCGGATACCCATAATTCCCAATGATTTACCCATGCCGTTTAAATGGCTACAGTTTCCAGTGACGATCTCCTTTGCCCTCACTAATAACAAGTCCCAAATTCAAACATTCTATCTGGTAGGTATTGACCCAAGAAAGCCGTGTTTTTCCTCGGGTTGGAACTTCTGATAGACAATATATTTTGCCACGAAATGATAACATTACAACCAACATGTAGTTTACAGAGAAGTTTTGAACAATTAAAATTACCATAACCAAACTAACTGTTCCTGCGAATTGGTCTTTATGGAATTCGTTTATCACAAATCCGCAGTTTTTTTTTTCGGACAGAGTTACTTTCGAATTTTGTATTAACATGAAAATACAAACTATACCTACGTATAACCCTCCTTTTGGCAGTTAGAAATTAAAACATAACACCTTGTACTAAAAAAGAATTACAAACATTATGCCAACAAAGTGGGCACGGGTTAGCTAGATTGAGATAAAAAGCCATGTCTTTAATTGCGTAAATGTTCATAGCTACAAGGAATCGCAGGTTTTGCTTATTGCTGATTAATAATAATGTCTCCTTACGAATACAATCACCATTTCGATGGATTGAATGTATTAAATATCTGTTAGTCTCTAAGTAATGCACCACTGTGTTTTAGGATTAGGCATATGATTTATGTGGGTTCAGATGTTAGCATACCTATATCATTAGACTGAAAATTCATGCTTGTCAATCAAGGTTGATCAGGAAATAAATGTTTTATCGGTTATTTAAGCAAACAATACCTCTAATAAGAAGCTTTACTCATTATTTTGAAAAGCCAGAACGTTTTCCCAACCTTTAAAATGTAATTAATGCTAGGAGTATCTAGTTTTTACTTGTAGTGATGTATAAGCTTACACAAAATCTGTATACTCTTAGTGTAGCGCTTTATGTAGACACCAAAATGCCACCATAATCACGATTTTTGACATAGGAATAGAGATAGATTGAATTATAGACGGACAGAGAGCGGAGCCATTGTAATAGCGTTCTGTTTTCTTGCTCTCTTCAATAAAGAAACTAAAAACAGTAAAAGTATTTCATGTCCTTTTTCTGGTTCTAAGCTACCTCTAGACCAATGAGTAGTTGACGGTCTTCGGTCAGGTCACCTTCTGCTATCCTATATCGCGAAGGGGTAATGGCTGACCCTCGTCAGATACTCGTAATGTGTGTAGCGATGGCTGATTAGTCTGCTTACCTATACCTCCTTAGAACATCAGCATCAACTCCAACTTGGACGGTTCCTTCATACAAAGCAATTCGCAGTTTACCTGTTGGATCGCTTTTAAATCGATTTGTCACTCATGAAGATAATAATATTGTAAATGAAAAGACAAAATATGCTACTAGGGCCCTTAAAAAGGGGTACAGAGTGGGAGAGTTTGGGTACAAATTCTAATTTGTCGTTTAGACAGTGCTACTTTGTAACAAATTAAATAAATTGATTTTGAATTAAGCCCGCTATTATTTGGGTCGAAGTTAATATTGTCACCTCCTCGATGCTGACGATGGACGATGAAACAAAAGAAAAAACTAAACTCACAAATATAATTTTTAAATAATAATAACGAAGACAGAGCATTAGTATGCTTTTTCAAACCTTGAGATATAAATAAAATGTGTGTCTGAAGGTATATGTAGGAGCATACATCCGCAGGGCAGCTTGTGGCGAGCTGTTTGTTAGTAGTGACTCAACGGAACTTGAATGCCATAGGGGGTCACTCTTTATGGAGACCCCCAGCTCTTTCTTGCCTTAACTAGCTGGCTAGAGAGGGGTCGCTAGAGCTATATGCTCGGGGGTGGAAGTGTCTAATGGTGTAATAACGAGGAAACCCGCTCCAGGTGTGTGACCCGCGATGGTGAAATCGGTGTCGCACCTCTCTACACCTTTAGCCTATCTCACTGATGTTGCCTCTCGCTGCCTATTGGGAGCCCATTTTTGAGCCGGCGAGTCACTACCTGCCAATTTAATTCCATTGTTATGTGTTGAAAGGCAGGTCCTATAGTATTCCGTAGCTTGTGAAGGAACTATTTCATTTGACATTATTAATACCAATAGCCCTTATTGCTATTGTATGTGGCTACCTTGGGCCGTCCATGTTTGTTCTTTTAAAGAGCAGGGGTAAATGGCCCCTGGTTGGTAGATACCCCATCACATTTTAGATTAAAGTTCTCGACAAGGCTTCTACATGTAGGACCTGTGTCACCGTACATGCCTTTAAAAAGGACCGGGTCTCTTCCCATGCAGTTATCCCGTGACAGAAAAGAGATACAAAAATAGTAAATCACGAAGTTTAATAAAGGTGTTTGTGCATATTGTCGGAGGTAACAAGTAGGTAATACTAAGAACACGCAAACACATAAAGTTGAATCATGTGGATATAATATGAGTGTAAACGAGAATGTTTGCCGCTCCAGCAACTGATAATATTTAGGTAATTTATTGAGATGAAGCCTTATTTAAACCTTTCTTTTTATAAACTATTTCAATAACTAATGTGATAGTAGCTATCGTGTATCCAGCAGCAAGGGTGTACCACGGAATCACAATCATATATTGAAACTCCTTATCTTGGAATTTGTGCTTAAAGTTAAGAGCATACTCTTGATCAGTTATACTTTTTTTTATAAGACCAGTTTCGTGGAGATAATTTACAACTTTCATCATTTTTTCTGTTACTGGAAATCCTTTATAAAAAAACATTGCCATGATGACTTTCGAGTAAGGTTTGTCGAAGGCATATAGCTTTGACTGGCCGTATTTATCATAGTACATTCTTTTGTAGAAATTATAGATGGTTTTTTGGCAAAGCGTGTATAATTCATATGAATTGCTTACCGTTTCCAAAAATGAAGTTATATTGGTGCAATCTAGCGAATTTTGGTTCATAGCAAATGCCTCTTTATATTCAATACTATAAAAACCAAGCAATGGGGAAGTAATGCACGGTTTAATATTATAGGCAGTTAAATCATTTTCATTGGCTATCTGATATTCCTTTACCGGATGTGTAATCAAGCTGTAGAGACTAGACTGATAGAAACTGTTCATAAGATATGCAAACCATATCCAAATCAAAAATAAAATGTGTGCCTTCTGTCCACGAGGGATTCTACACCCATGACCAACAAGACATAATAATAACTTAAGGGCTATACTCGATGCATCTTTGGCTTGAAGAAATTTTATTGCAGTTATTGAGTACACTAGATAGAATATTGTCATCAATAAAAATACTGGGGGTTGGAACACCAAGTAGAGGACTTTCCAGGCAGGCACATCTGGAGCTCGTTTTACAAAAAAATACATTTGGTCACTTATATCTAAGTAGCCAGATATATATGTAAAAGCTTCTGCTCGTGCTGCAACTAAAAAGGCTTCACCGAACATTACATCAACTTCACCTTTATAAAGTTTGTTTAATGGACCATCTATTTTCAAGTCTGGCGTGATAGTCGTAAAGGTTTCGAAGTCATAGGCGTAAGTGTAATTTACTTTTATTTCTTCTGGTTCGGTGATTAATTGTAATGCATACTGTTCAGCTCCCATTTTAATTCCTTTTTTGACTAGAGCAGGGTTAATAGCATATGGTGGTCGGTCTGGGACGGCTGCTCGCAGGGTACAGTTCCGTAATCCTGTCACCAGTTTATTTGGAAACAAATTGGTATCAGTTTGTAAACACGTGCCGAGAGCTTCGACATATTTGTAGTTCCTGCCACAGCCGTAGTGGTCGAAAGGATTGTACGTGTAGAGGAGCGCGTCGTCTGTGCCGTTTACTACGACTACGTTTATCACATGTTGTTTTAAGAGCACGTCGAAAATAGTTTTGAGTTCAATTTGTTTCAGTGATTTGATGACAATCAAGATTCGTGCAGATGGGTTCCACTTGAAATCTCTGAGCATATCCTTAAAACCAGTACAGAAGGCTTCCACGGTCCGTGCAGCTATAAGGTATCCACTGTAACTTATTGGTAACCGAGCTGTCGGCAGTCTTAACACAAGCGGCACTGTAGCTGTAGAGTGGAGACCTCTCAACAGCTCGTCATCATCAGGGTTCATGTCAACATATGCAACACTTGATCCTATCGAGAAGTATTCCTCGACGGTAGAGGTTATGCATTTTATTAAATTCTGATGTCCGGGTTGGTTTCTCTCAATTTTTATATTTGCACATTTACAATTCAATAATGATGTAGCAAAAAACACAAGGACCAACATTTTAGAACACAATCCAGTCTTCATTTCTTTTGGTTTAACATCTTATGGTTCTTTTACGTTTGTTAGTATATATATTTGTATATTTATTTAAACGACTTTAACATTAGTTGAGACAATTAATTGTGTTTTATCCAAATGGATCTAAATTTGTACCTTCGCCTTTGAAGTTATTATATTGATTCAAATCTCTGTCTGTGATTATGCTTTTTCATCGTTTTCTAACAAATAAATTTATCTTTCTTTCTTTCTTTCTTTGTCAATGTGATAATAAATGAATTGGTTTATCTGCAATTTGTAAAATATGTTGGCTTAGTGTATTCAATTACGGAATCCCTACTAATATTATAATTTATGCGAAAGTAACTCTGTCTGTCTGTCTGTTACGCTTTCACGTCTAAACCACTGAACTGATTTTAATGAAATTTAGTACAGAGATAGAATTGACCTTGAGAAAGAACATAGGATAGTTTTTATCCCGAATCTTTGAAGAGTTCTCTTGGAAACGCGATATAACCAATCTCGACGCTGGCGAAAAGCTAGTGGCATATAATTTCGGAAGACTTAGTCTATGTATTGAATAGTCTTCGGTAAAGCCTATAAGCCTGAATATCCCAAGTATTAGTAGAAGTACCAATATAACATGTTCGGGTAGTTCAATACGATAAACACTTCCGGAATTTTAAGCCATAATTTTTAGGAGTATAAAAGCCTATGCGTAATATTTTCATATAGACTGTTTACTTGGGGCCGTTAGGTTGATCTGCAAGAAGGAATCTTATGTTCAAGGAAATCCAGGAAAACTGAGGATAAATTTAAAGAACCTTATATGCTTTTCATATATTTCTTAAAGCTGTGGAAGTATTTACCGTGGTCACGTAACGAGCTGAGGATGGTAGTCGTAAGGAATTTCACACGTCATAGCTTTGCTTGTGATGGTTTTAGGTTGGTTCACCTCCAGCAATGTTATATAGCGAGGGGATAATGGCTGAAATTTTCGTCATACCCGGGAACGGGTGTTGCTTGCGATGGTTGGTTGGTCTGATTAACTTAATCTCTGGAAATCAAATAGCATGGTTTCTACAGATTAATATTGAATAATTATTTATTTAATGTCAACAAAACTATTTGCAGGTTGACTGTCTTTTGGATCTCTTTTTAATTGATATAGTTGTGAAAATGATGCTATTGCAAACAGAAATACATAATATATATGCTGCTGGAGCAGGATACCAGATAAAAGTTGGAGGAATACAGTCGCTGACTAATTTTAATAAATCGATTAAAAGGTTTAACTTCGTACCAATTTCTATGAATCATTTGAACTTTTTTGATAACAACTACCATTGTGGAAATTCGATTTCAAATAATTACACAAAAAGTTTACCACATTAATTTTATTTGTCTGTAAACATTAATCAGCAACTTTTGGAACAGTTGGTTCTCCAACTTAACTGAAATATACACTTCGATTTCAGCAAATGAGAAACCTTTTATTTAACTGGAAATAAATTGACCGAATTTCATTACACTACATCGGAAACTATTAACAGACGTCAATGTGTGACGTGTCTGTCGTCAGGGTGTCTGTTTGCGTATTTTTGCATAAATGTCTTTCCACCCTTATTTAACATCTAACCAAATTTACAGTCAATCGTTTTCCTTTTTTTGTGCCTCATCCATCGTTTGACTTAATTTTAGATAATCTCAGATCATTTTCCACCAGGATTATCTAATTAAACTTCTTTTTGCCCAACATTATTTTTTTTTCACTTTGCCGAAGTCTTTTATTTTTCACATGCCATAATTTCAGCACACCGAAACTATATTTTACTTAAATTTGTTTGGCTTCAAAGATGTATAGGAAAATATTGCGTAAACTGGGTCAGAATAATATTAACTGAAATAGTGTCATTATAAGTAAATACGTAATAAAATAGTGTCCAAAAATATACATAGACTTCTTTTTTTTTTGCCGCCCAACTCCGGAGCGCGGGTGCCGTGATAGACCTGAGGTATAGGTACTCCTTGTTGCCTGCGTCAGTGAAAATAGTGTACTAGCAAATATCGGGAATACTTTGATAAATATTTTATCTTTTGTAAAAACTTCCTTCGTCCTTAAGAAATTCGTCATAGCCTTCGGTGCTATGTAACTTGTCTACTGGCACAAATGTAGAATTTAGTCGACAATATATACAAGAAGAGTCTGTAAAAACGTGAATGAATACTTAACTACAACATTGAACCATATAAAGTCTCGATTTAGTCGGTGAGAGTGTCAGATTAAGCCAAATTTAAACATTAAAAAATTTCGTATAAACTACTTCAAAAACAAATGTGATCGTTGCTACCGTACAACCAAAAGCATAGGTATACCATGGAATCACAACCATATATTGAAACTCCTTTGCTTGATATTTATATTTAATTTTTTCGGCGTACTGTTGATCAGTTAAACTTTTCTTTATAAGCCCAGTTTCGTGAAGACTTTTTACAATTTTCGACATCTTTTTTGTAATAGGAAACCCTTTATAGAAATAAATCCCTAGGATGACTTTAGTTAATGGTTTGTCAAAAGCATAAAGCTGTGAACGATCGTATTTATCATAAAAAAATATTTTGTAGTAATCATAGATGGTCTTTTGGCAAAGCGTGTATAATTTATGTGATTTGCTTACTGTCTTCATAAATAAGCTCATATTGCTGCAAGCCGGCGTTTCGGAGTCAGCAAATATTGTATTATATTCAAAAAGTACTTGAGTGGCCATTGCCTTACTTAGGCAAGGTTTAATATTATAGTCAGTTAAATCATTTTCGTTTTTTATTTGGTATTCGTCCACTGGATGAGTAGTAAAGCTATAAAGGATAGATTGATAAAAACCATTCATAAGAAAGCCGAACCATATCCATATCAAAAATAAAGTTTGTGCCTTCCGACCTCGAGGGATTTTACACCCGTGGCCGACAAGACTTACTAATAACTTAAGTGCTATACTCGTTACATCTTTGGCTCCAATTAATTTCGTTATCATTATGCCATACATTAAATGGCATGTTATTAACAATATCCATACTGAGGGCTGAAACACCAAGTAGAGGACTTTCCAAGCAGGAACATTTTCAGATCTTTTTACTAGAAATAGAATTTCATCGTTCACGTCTAAATATCCAGTAATAAAAGTAAAGGCTTCTATTCGAGATAATACTACCATTGCACTGCCGAACATGACATCAGCTTCACCTTTATTAAGTTTATCCAATGGACCATCTATTTCTGAGTCAGGTGTGATAGTCGTATAGGTCTCGAAGTCAAAATCGTAGGTGTATTTTACTTTTATTTCTTCTGGTTCTGTGATTAATTGTAATGCATACTGTTCGGCTCCCATTTTAGTTCCTTTTTTGACACGAGCAGGGTTTATAGCGAATGGTGGTCGATGTGGCACGGATGCTCGCAGGGTACAGTTCCGTAATCCTGTCACCAGTTTATTTGGAAACAAATTGGTATCAGTTTGTAAACACGGCCCGAGAGCTTCGACATGTTTGTAGTTCCTGCCACAACCGTAGTGGTCGAAAGGATTGTACGTGTAGAGGAGCGCGTCGTCTGTGCCGTTTACTACGACTACGTTTATCACATGTTGTTTTAAGAGCACGTCGAAAATAGTTTTGAGTTCAAATTGTTTCAGTGATTTGATGACAATCAAGATTCGTGCAGATGGGTTCCACTTGAAATCTCTGAGCATATCCTTAAAACCATTACAGAAGGCTTCCACGGTCCGTGCAGTTATAAGGTATCCACTGTTACTTACTGGTAACCGAGCTGTCGGCAGTCTTAACACAAGCGGCACTGTAGCTGTAGAGTGGAGACCTCTCAACAGCTCGTCATCATCAGGATTCATGTCAACATATGCAACACTTGATCCTGTCGTGAAATATTCCTTGATGGTAGAGGTTATGCATTTTATTAAATTCTGATGTCCGCGTTGGTTTCTTCCAATTGTTATATTTGCACATTTACAATTCAAGAATAATGCAGCGAACAACACACGGACCAACATGTTAGAACACAATCAGTTCTGTATTTCTTTTGATTTCTTACTGTAAGTGTACGTTTGTTTGTTTTATTGAAACGACTTTAACATTAGTTGAGACAATTAATCGTGTTTATCCAAATGGATCTAAATTTGTACCTTCGCCTTTAAAGGTATTATATTGATTGAAATATGTATATGTATTTATGCTGTATACACGATGATTTTTTAGTCGTCTTACAAAAGCAGCCCAGTTCATGTATCCGACGTAAAATACCCCTAGGCGCGATTATTATTTTTTTATCATCAACTAAGATAGTAAGTACGAAGAAAAATTAAACAAGAGAAATCTGAAATATACTAAATCTGAAATATACTACTCATAAAAATGATAAAAACGCCGCCGCCCGCGCCCCTCACCATTGTTACAAGGCTCGGACCGCGCTCTCATCAGAGCTGTGTTTCTAAAAAACTAAGAATTGCATCATAATATTGAAAAAAAATTGCATTTTAAATTTATTCAAATCTCATAAATACCTATTTTTTTATCATGAACGTGTTCTAGTCATTGGATAAATGAACTGGGCTGCTTTTGTAAGACGACTAAAAAATCACGGTGTATACTGAAGTTATAAATAAGGCCTCTGCATATTGGACCAGAGCATGCCTTTAAAAAGGGCAGGTACCATACCCAAAGGGCAAAAGTCATTTTGCCCATTACTGAGGCTCCTTCGTTCTGTTCATCCGTCTTAGTCCTTCCCTCTTTTCGTCACCACTAAGTTGTATTATGAATCGTGAAAGGTAGTCGAAATTTGCCACGTGATCGATTAAAAGCAAGGGTTGTTACTTTTATAAACTTTGTTGGATGGTTATTTGTTTATGTTTATGTTTATGATCATATTTTTCATCTTCGATTCACCTATTATACCTTAGTAATGGCTATCTCTGGAATAATTTTGCCAATTTGCTACTTAGCTTCTCGAGGAACCTGTCTCCAGATCAAGCTACCTAGTTTGATAAACAGGTATTTGGAAACAAACCGACCAAAGAATCAGTTTGGGCTTGGTAGCATTAATTGGTACCAAGCCCATTGCAAAAACTACTTCGAGTCGTTCTTCCGCTCTTGCTTCTTCAAGTTTATAAAAAAGCAGGCAATACGTCACGCATAAGATGAGGGGATTCAGGCGATCGGTGTTTTATTGTCTGTCTAAAATGGCCCACATTTTATTCGTGACTCAACAGTCTAGAAAGGTTTCGGCCAGTACCGTGTGGCGTAAACTCTTTCGCCGTAACTTTGACCTTGAGAAGGCTTTACAAAATGCAGTTTTCCTCTGCGTTACACTACAGCTCTTTGATAGAAGCTGAAGCTTTAGTCTAAGTATAAGGCGTTTATAGGTTGCATTTTCGTTACTTCAACAATATCCGTAAACTTGTAAAACTAAATAAATAATCTATACATATAATAAAATTGTAGAAAAGTGAAAACTGTACATTGAATAATTTTAAAAAAGAATAATTGGAGGGTGGTCTACGAACAATTCCGATGCCGAAAATATGATTTTTAGAATTTTTGTCTGTTTGTCTGTTTGTCTGTTTGTCTGTATGTATGTCCGGAAAGATCTCGGAAAGTACTGGATAGATTTGATTCATATTTTCAGAGAATATCAACAAGAGGTCCGGTCAACATACTTTTTACTTATTATCTCGCTTTTCGTTACAGGGGGTGAGCAGGAGCCTTTTATATCTGTACACAAATATCAAATTATCTCATAAAGTACTGAATATATTTCGTTCAAATTGTGCATGAACCTTATCGTACACATGATACAACAAATATACAAAAACCATAACGCTACTATGCAGGGGGCATGAGCAGTAAAGTTTTAAATTTTTGGACTCACCCGTAACATCGTGTAATACAATTATGAAGTGTATTTTCACCCCATTGAGTAGTAGGCAGCACGGTCATCAATTTACTCAAAAAACATCACGCTATTTATCTTAAGACTTTTGGCAGAGCAATAATATTTTTCGAAAGTAAATCAATTTCACAAAATCAGTCATTTTATTCTCTTTCAAGTCAAATTTAGACCTAGCGCGACAATAATTAAAATAAAAGAAACATAAACTATTAATACTTTTATTATTATTCTTTTGATGCAAATGTTACTTCGTAATCGGTACATTCTTGAAACAAGGGAACTTAAATTATTTTTATTTTTATTTTTATTGGAGTACTAAAATTACTCAAGTTCAAATGTAGAATGCCGTAATATGATTTTGTGTTTATTTACGATAGGTGTATATACCTATGTTTTTAGCTCGGTAATGGTGGCGATGCTACTTCAAGATAAAAGAATTCGTAGTGACACTCAACCCAAAGTTGCATGTAGTTCACATTGATCTCATCTATAATTATGCATAACAATAAATTACTGAACGACACAGTTAATTATATTACCTTGGTTCATCTGTAACAACTAGCAACAAAAATATAAACTTTCAAACAAAAAAAAGCCTTTCAAACAATGAAATAATGTTTTCTTAAATTTGCAACATTACATAGGCCAAAAGTATTTCGGATAGAAAAGCCCAGAAAACTTGCATAAATACTTCATAATAGGTATGCAATGTGAAAGATCTATGAGACCAAAGCTATCAATCAATAAGAGCGTACGCTCGAAGGTTTTTGACATTATAGAACAATGTCTACTGATACCTGGGATTTTTCAATATTTCCAATTTTCAATATATCCAACGCACACGTGGCCTTTCCAAAGATTCCTTTAACAATTTATTGTAATCTCTACTTATTTAAAATTTTCTTTTTCCGTAGCCTGGTAAAAACAGGGGAAGGAACGAGACTGAATGAGTTTCTGAGATCCCAAAGCTAAGCCGACGAGGATTAGAAACATATTTTTGGAAATTTCTCCAATAAGGCTGATAATAGCGTTTAGCTATCAGCACTTACATCCGTCATACAATGTCTGGAAGATTCATTTTGGCTGTCGGTATCGACAGCATAACCTCATAACCAACCTCATGTAGTCTTTATTTGGGTTCCATTTATGCAGTAGGGATGACGGTATTTTACTTCAATGATCGTCAGGTAGGTTAACGAATAAAATACGTATTTTTTTTTGTAAATTGGTACAGTAAATAGAACTCATGCGCATGAAGTCACTTTTATGTTCATATTTTGCTTTTCGTAACATCACAAATTAAACATATCCTATACTTTAGATTTTTGTCATTGTCAATTTGAAAAAAGGGGGGGTCTGATAATTTTTTTTTCACGCTCTTTATTTGTCAGCAATTTAAAGGCAAATCATGATCAAAACACCAGGGGGCCAAGATAACACGTTTACCAACTTTTTTATTTTGGAAATGTTCCAAATGTTTGTGAGAAAGATCAGTTTTAATATTAAGAGGACAATCGAACATAACGTGTTTCAGGAAACCGTTTATCTGGGCGCAATTTTGCAAAATCTTATATCTTATGACACTATGTAACATCCACAGTTACCGAGCCCGACTCTCACTTCACCAGCTCCGTCCACAAAAATAATTTGACATCTTATTTATATCGTCAGAAAACATCGTCTGGCTATCACTGTTCCTGAGAAACAGCCAGGTGACAGACAGACGAACGGACACCGGGGCCTCAGTAATATGGTTCTGGTTTACCTCTTTGGTTACAGTACAATAATAATTTTATGATACCTCATAATCCGTCTAACAATTTCAGGTGTAGGCCGGCCAAAGAACAGACGTGCTCGAAAGTCATAACCCACCCAATTAGAAAATGGAAACCCTCGAAAGTAAAACATTTTTAGCAGAAGTGCTAAGACTGAGTTATACCTTCTGTTATTTTTTCATACTTGCATCCCCCCCCCCATTTTTAAACGGCTCGATTTGTCAAACATGTCTTAACGAACACTCGCACATAATTTACGTTTAAATAAAAATTGTACAATTCGTTCGGAAGCTATGATGTCACAGACAGACAGACAGGCAGGCAGGCAGATATGTCAAAGTTATAAGCCCCTCTTTTTGGGATTAAATAAGAAAAAGTCATTAAAACAGATGTGAAATATTTGACACCAGGAAACCTACGTAAATGATGAAATGTGTTTGATTTAATCATTTGATAGTCTTTGGGCCGCTCAAGATTCATTATAATTTAGAAATAAAAAGCAAGCTTAAAATGTAAAAAGAAGTGTTTCATTTTCAATATTGCATTACATTTTTGCGATGATCGTTATTATTATACTTCATAGTTGTTCACATCTTGAAAATCACGCAGACAAAGTCGCGGGCAACAGCTAGTAAAGTAAATAAAAATAAAACAACGACAAATTGTTTTATTTTTATTTTTCCACAGGTTTGCTTAAGTAATTGTATCTTATGAAGTTAATATGACAATAACTACAAATATGTAGGGGAAGGTGGGGTAAGACGGGGACCTTAAGGTATTTCATAAATAAAACCCATCTTTTTTAATTGCACAACGTAGGAACTTTTATTAATTAAATAATCAGTCTTTCTTCTTTTAATAACAATCAGTCAAAACAAAAAAAAATAAGTTCTTCTCATAAAAATATAAACTTTTAAAAAATAACTGAATCACCCCATCTTACCCCACCTATAGGGTAAGATGGGGTATACCCCTGGGGTAAGATGGGGTATAGACTATTTAAGCGCCGTCATCTTCACAAACCGGGCAGATATGTTCAGCTTCGTCATCGCTGTCTTCCACTCCTGCACAGACACAATGCGCTCACTTGCCTCAAGTACGATAAGTGATACAAGTATGATAATCGGAATACAAGCCGCGACAGTATAGACATTCTGTATCTTCTTCTTCTGTGCCTTTTCGCTTTTTCGGTTTTTCAAGTTCTCTTTATTGTTATTTTTGTCATTTACTTTTTGTTTGTTACATGTGGTTTTAGTTTCTACCTATTTTAGTTTTCCTCTCATTCTTTTTTATATAGAAAAGCAGTAATAATAGCTGCTTTTCCCCTTCTTCGAACTTGTCTTGGTCTTTTTTCGGCGAATCGCGAATAAAGCATTAACTTTTTCGGGCTAACCAGATGGAATGCATCATTATCTATATAATCATTTACTGTTGCCTGCTTGAGACATGAGGTTGAAGCAGTTGGTGGAGGTGGAGAGTTTGCTAAATGATTTACGGCGGTGTAGCCATTTAAGCATCAGGAAATGACAACATTACTGTTTTTGGAACTGTACTATAAAAAAATAGTTAATGTTGAATGCAATCTCAATACAAACTGAATAACAACTCAGCGGATAAGATCGGGTACCTACCCCGTCTTGCCCCACATAAGTGTCCCATCTTTCCCAAACTGGACTTAAAAGTTGTATTGAATTTTTAGAGGTTATAAATCAAAAGAAACCGGCATGAATTAATGAGTTTACAATAGTAAAATAAATACAAATTAACAAAAAAAATATGTCACACATTATGTTTATCATACATTATAACAGTCATGCACTTTATATGCTTCAATAATTAGATAAAACCACTTCAAATTTTAAAAATGTACTTACCATGAAGAATCGTGCGCTCCTTCGAACAAACTTTTTGCGACTCTAACAAGTACTGATAAATACGACTAGATGGCGTCAAAATAACTTTTCAATTAATACTGTATTATATATTTTTGGAGGGTCCCCATCTTACCTCGCTACCCCGTCTTACCCCACCTTCCCATATTGATAAAAGATAACTGCATCAAACGCAGTTGTATCTTTATTGAAATGATGTGGCAATGTTATTCTGACTCAAACGACTTGCAAATAGGTACTAGTTAGACATAAAGCAGATAATAAGGTATAAATGGTATAATATCTGGTATAATATATCGTTACGATAAACTTTTTTTCACAATACGATTTTCATGAAATTTCGTTTCATTTGAAGAATTGGCCATCTTTATTTATAGCATATTATGCTTTTACTTTCTTAGCCTTAGCCATTAAGCGACACAGTTAATACCTATTTTCTGACCACGTTTTAGTCAGAAAAGTCGTCGTTAGAATTGGAAGTCGACTCACAGTGACAATAACCCTTTTTCAGTTCTCGTCTTGTAGACGTAGACAGGGATATGTTATTTGTGCGTTGCTTTGACCGACCTGTGATTTTAGATTTAGGCTGTGAAGGTACATTTTGACTTCTTCTGTCTGTAGTGCATAACCTGTGCCATAGCTCGTTAACGTTTAGCTTAAGGTATAGCCGATTTCCTTTTCATTTACTATATTTGTAAACTGCAATTGTAGTCGAACCGCCAATTGTTTTTTTCTAACTTGTACTCAGCTCCATAAATAGGAAAAAAGCGATGCATTTTGATTGCCTTTTCATTATTTATGATTGTGGTTAACCATTTGAAATTATACCTTAATGTTATTGTAATACGGTTGGTTTAGCATTAATTTTAAATGGGAACAAGACGGTGCAACGAACCATTGTGGATATGTGATTACCGTACTTAGTGCATGTAATAATACCTAGGATTTATGCCTAGGTCGCAATGTTGCTGAGTAATTTATTGATCGAACATGTGACTAGGAATTCTAGGGTAACGCGATGTACTTCATGAGGACCTTGGATTTTAACGAGAATCTGAAACGAATTTATAATTAATACATACATGTTTAATAACAGTTTCACTGATTTATAATTATTTTATGATTCTATGTAATGTATTTCCGATGTCAGATTTTGCAGAATATCCAGCGTTTTTCTTCTTAACAGAAATTTACGTATTTCTCATTTAAAGCATATTTAAGATACATCATTAATCTTTCACCCTTAAGGTTAATGAACTCCATAACCAAGAGCCGCTTTTTTGGTTTTTCCAAACGAAATTGTCAGGTAAAAAAAGCAATAACATTAACAAAGTAAGTGGTATAATTTGTAAGTAATTCCACATCACAAATGATCTGCTTATTAGATTCTCATAGTAGATTTCATGTAGAACTATTGACTGAGTTTTTCATCATCAATAAGTATAAGGCTGACTCTACCCAACGTCGACCTTCTTAAGACATGTCATACATGCCTTACACAGACTTTTCATTGACTTACTAGCCAGACGTTTTAAAAGTCTTTTTCTAAGAAAACAGTACATAGTAAATGTTCAGTTATTACCATACGACGTAGTCTCCATAATTAATGACACATTTCTTGAGAAACTGTATTGTGAGTCAGGGTCATCGAGTAAGTTATTTTAAACGCTAGTTAAACCGTGGGTCCCGTATTTTGAACGTCGTCAAAAGTTTCGAAATTGCGCGAAGTATCGTATATCAAAAATGTACGCGATTAGTCTTTTTATGGTGATCAAATGACGTTTGAGTCTTTCAGAGCTAAAATTAATTTTAGTGTTAGTACTTAACCTTAGCAATTCTTATTATCTTAAAATCAGATTGAAATCTGACAATTAATTAAATTTCGTTGATGATAAAAATTTCCAATAAATAGTAAACTTCAATAATGGCTAGAAATTAATCGATCCGTTTGGGTTAGCAACGAGCTCTTTAGTTTTATTAATCGCGTTTAGTTAATCGATAATCAGACATGGAGTCTTTGATTGATTGCTTCGTATTTGCTATTAAGTATTCATATTCCCTGCGAATATATTTTCAAGGAGGATGCATTTACTAATATATTTTAAAACATTTCAAAACAAAATAGCATATTTGTTAACATACGACCTTTTAACAAAACTGAAGCCGATATGAAAGGGCAATGGCCGATGCGTGACCGTTTTAAAATGCGGATGTTGTTTTAATTGTTCAACTAATTTTGTTTACGTTACTGTATTAACCGTAAGTAAAGTATTGCTATTTAAAATTCACGTTAATTAAAAACAGGTCATGTAGATAGCGTGTCTGTGAACCTAAGTAATATTCCCGTTATTTAAACATTCGATAATTAATCTATCTGTTGATATAAAATGTTGAATACGTAATCGATTACTAGAAAGTATTGCAGTGCAGATACTTTTATGTTTATAGCATCGATATTCAAATGTTATCTAACTGTATAAACGAATTTGGTTATAATATACGATAAAAGGGTTTTAAACTTATTTTCGCTTTCAAACAAGTTTCATTATTTCCTTTTTTACGTCTCCTGCACTAAGCAATTAAATATTTGTGTCGCGGGGGTTTCAAAAAACATTAAAAATAATATTTCACAATGACTAATGAACAAATAATACAAAAAGATCTAGATAAAGGTTCATTATACATCTCCATCGCATACGTATTATGGTTCATTGGAGAGAGTGGACTGTCTGAGCCGTAATTGACGTGTTCCTGTAGGAACCACTTACTTTACTCATTGTTGCCCTGACGACAAGCGGTAGCGTAGACGCCGATACGCATATTTTAGCATAACGTAAAAGTAAGGACTGGAATTTGACAGATTATAAACTAAATGAAAATGAAAAACGTAAAATTGTTATAAAGAAAGGCAGAAATAGGCATTTTGAACAGTCCGTATTTTTGCTTCCTGACTTGAAATCTACAGCAACACTTTATTTTCGAGCACCGAAACGTAAATTAAACATGAATAATAATAATGCAATCACATGCAGTATGACATAATTTTTACATATATCTCTAGGTCAAAACAAGGCTGGTTTCTTTTATAATTAATACCTAATTACATGTGAAAATGTATCGTTAAGATGTTAATTCCATGTTTATGAGTTGGTATGGACAGAGTCGGCATTTTATTCTCGGTTAAGGTCACTTGCAGTGTCTAGACTTTTAAAGTACCTACAGATGTTGGCAACCGGTAGAGCACACTCGTAACATTGTTTTTCTTTAACAGCCCAGAAAGAGTTATTTACATTATAATGTAAAATAACATGATTGAATGTGTTAAACATGTAGAGACTTTAGTAGTTGATATAATTTTTCCTCTATTTTCAAACGTCTGAGGTACTAGCGGCCTTTGTCTTCTGCTATATTGTTTTAAGAATCGCATAACTAGGAATATAATCGTAACGATTGTTTTAAACTAATCGATTACAAGCGATTAGAGTCACTCAATTCCTTTTGCGTGCGCTCTCGGATGCGGAAATTCATAATTACTACGATAAATACTCTCGATGGTGCTCTTCAATTAGTAATCGTATTTTATGACCTCGTTCTTATTGTCATAGTAATACAATCTGTCAACGCTCTCATGATATGTGCAAAACAATGTTTAGTTCACTTACCTCTGAGGGAGAGAGATGCCGCTCTATGTCTTGTAGTACCTTTTCCCGCTTTTGAAACTACAACAATGCTATTTTAAGAAGTGGTAGTGTCGTTTGTCGTCACTATCTGGTACAAAATCGTAACGGTTTTTTATTTGAAAGATTTCAAAAAGTTCTATTAGTTTTATTGGCAAAGGTTCTCATAGCTCCGCTACTGTCGTTTGTCGGCATGATGGTAATATGAATAGCAAGTCAGAATGTTTATTACTCAATCGTGCCTCAAGTCTCAACGCAACGACCATCGTAATTTGCATAGAGGGCTCGCAGGTCATTGGAAAGGAAATTGACTGGTCGAAAACACAAAAGCTTAGAAAAGAGATTATGTGATATGGAATTTATGAAATTCTTTATCCATTATCGTAATATACTTCAAAAGTCGTATATGAATGAAGTCGTATATAAGAAAACTCAAATTCTCGTTTTACTTTCTTCCCACACCGAATTCTTACAAGATTCTTGACCATTTTTTCTAAAGTCACATTGCTTTTGTGTTAGCCTTGGATCTAAATTTGAATAAAAATTTAGGTAAGCCTGTAGGTTGATAATAATCTTATTAAGAACTGGAACTGGAAATGTCAAAGTCTAGTGTACTAAAATATAATTTTGCATTCAACTCAACTAGTTTCCTTGAATATTATGTGCAACATTTGTAATTTTACTTAGTTGTCATGCAATTAAAGCAAGGGCGGATAAAAATTTAAGCGTACGAGTACACAAAGCCTTCACTTCGTCGCATTGAAATAGTTGCAAGTCACGCAGAATAGCAAAAATATGATGACGTGGATCTGCACATTTTAAGAGAACATGTGATGAGGAAGTTTAGTACTCAATGCTATCTTCAGAAACAAAGATTTAAATGAAGATTCATCAATCAATTCAGCTTATCGGGGTCCACTGCTGGACATAGGTCTCTTCTAAGTTGCGTCTCAACACCTGATTCTCCTTCCGCATTAAAAGACAATTACGCATAAATATATTAATGAGGTTTACTCACGCGTACTTATCAGGATAGCCGGACTAGTTTCGAACGCGACTCGCGACCCCGCAGTCATGTCAGCTCATGGTTGAAGATTCCGGTTTTGTTCGAAACTATAATTATAGTCTAAAGTCCGCTTTTCGTATTCATGAATTCTGCACAACTACACGCATGTACTACTATCTAAATCATATTTACAATATGTTTCTTAAGGGCCCTAGCTAGCCACCTAGAGGTTCAATGACCGATTTTGTATACATGTCGTTGCAAGTGCGAACTCAGACCAGTAGGTAGACCTGATTCATACTTGGTTATGAGTAGTGAATGAAGTGATAACCAGCGTTGCATTATGAAATCAACAATTAGCAAACGAGCAAGCGTCGTGATCAAAGCACATTCCCGTTCTGTATGGAAAAAGGACTTTGCCCTGCAGTCAAAGCAATACAGTCCAGATTTAAAATTATTATTTGAAAGGGCTGTGTAATATCGCGTGATTACCTTAAACACAGCTCCGATTCAGTGCAAGTCAGGCGTAACCGAATACACGTGACTAAGAGTGTATCCATAACTACATGAATGTAACCGGTCTAATGCAATTCGTTGGGACATTGGCCTCTCGGTTAGTTCATAAGACATGGATTTTGTGAAATCCTTCCTATGCAGACATGTTTTGACATAAGCTCGTAGGTGCGAGTTATCAGATGTGTTATGATGTATGTAAAATGATTTATGAGTTTAGATAGGTAATAGATACGAATTATGCGATATTTGAAGATTACAGGTTTGGTATGAATTAGTAGTTTCTAAACAAAAAAAATCTTAAATTGCTTAAATTTACTAAAAGCGAGGACAAGTGAGAGTATTCTTATTACGTATCAATTATTAAATCTGGATTGAATAAGTTGTAAAGATTTAGTTTGAAGTATTTGAAAATAGATATTGGCATAATAATATCCACTACTTATTATCTGGATGACCTTAAACATTCAAATTAAGCTGAGAGTGGTTTGTAGCGAAACTTTTAAAATTTGCATTTACGCAAACATTTTCTCAACATAAAATATATTACAACCTCTTAAGTCCCAGATTATTCGTCTAAATTCTATACAAAGTTTTACCTATTCCGAATTAAAAAAAAACAATACCCTCATTGATATTATAGTAACATCTTAATTATAGACAGAATTTGATCAACGTCTACGGGCTATAGCTACCGGCGTATATACAAACTGTGAACAGCTGCGAACTCGTAGCTAGTCCGTCGGTTCGGTTTCACTCGTCCTTAGTTCACAATCGTTGCTTGCGGTCACTCGACGCACGCGTAAATCTCAACGTCAAATATAAACAAATAAATACACAAAAAATAAACAGTAAATATCAGTGCGATATATCAATAGTTTTTATTCAAGTTTTCGTTATTTATTATACGTTTTGTGCGCTGTGTTTCGTTGTTCGCAATACACTGTTCCAGTTATCTAATATTGAAAGTTATAAGGTAGGTTCAGCTGTTTACAAATGCGTTTATATAAATAGACGTTCAATAGTAGAAATATGAATTAATTTAGAAATCATCTGAGCATGGTTTCGATCAGTTTTAGAATTGTGTAAGTTATTTTGACATATTTTCATTTTGTTTTAATTTGATTATTTTAAATGAGGTTTAATAAAGCAGTTTGGCCATAATATTAGTTCGTCAATATTATATTGATATGCTTTTTGCTATTATCGTCATTAAAAGTGGGCGGTGTTTGACGAGAGTTTGTTTGTTGTTATTTAGTTTCCACGCAACGTCTGTTTAGGATTTATTTACAGTTTTCTAAAAGCTCTATGTATTTAAGAAATATGCAGTCTTTATATTTAAATCGAATGATCTTTTATTAATTCATTCATCTAAACGTCCCTCATATTTTTCAAATATCAACTACGACTACGTTAGTAAGTCATGCTTTTTTTTTTATAATTGCCTCATATCTTTAAATCTTGCAACTTGATAAACTACATTTATTAATCTATAATCTATCTATAAGTACCATGATTTAATAATTAAACTAGTAGTTATTGTTACGTTTTAAAAGACTTGTTTGTGGGCTCAAAGTTAAAAAGAAATGTAATTTTAGTCTCTTATTAAAGAAAAAAAACACACCCTTTACGCATGCGTATAGCATGACAGTAAAATAATTTATGAATTTGGGGTCAATAAACTCTTAAACTGAACCCTTTAGTTTCATCGCCTTTATAAGCTCTGAAGGTTTATTAATAGAATTTTTTTCGTCGGGTAATAAATCTTTAATTACAATTAGTCCGCTGACGTTTAATATCAGAAAAAATCATCATTCCCCTGCCCTTATCCCAATTATTTTATTTGGGGTCGGCGCAACATGTCATCTTCTTCCATACCTTCCTATCGGCCGTCATCTCACAAGAAACACACTTTACAGCCATATCGTCTTTCACACAATCCATCCATCGTTTCTTTGGTCGTCCTCTTCCCCTATATCCATCCACATCCATGCTTAACGCTTTCCTTACCACATGATTTTCATTCCTCCGCATAACATGCCCATACCATGACAGCCGGTTACCACGTAGTTTCTCTGTAACCGGTGCCACTTTCAAACTTCCCCTTATATACTCATTTCTTACTCTATCCGCTCTCGTAACACCACACATTCCTCTTAACATTCTCATCTCTGCTGCATGCAATTGTCTTTCATTCATCCCTTTTGTCGCCCAGCACTCTGATCCATACAAGACAGCAGGTCTGACAATGGTCTTATAGATCTTCCCCTTAAATTTAAGGGGAATGTGGGGGTCACAAATATATATCCACATAATATCAGAAAAAAGGACCAAAGAAAAACTTACGAGAAGAAACAACTAATTATGTTGATGATGTAGATGATTGTATCCTAGTACGTTATGTTGTTAATATGTTACTGAATAACCCAATATGCTTATCTTAGACTTTACCGGTAAATCTCAGGCAAGATGAGTCGGTTAACGTTGAGTTTGGTTGGTAAAAAACTGTGAAAATGAACGCTCGAAGACGAGCGAGTGATGACGATATTATTTTAATTACATATTATTAATTTAGGAAAACTTCGAAAATTCAATCCTAATATTCACCAAGACGATCCCGGCGTAGCCCGAAAAAAAAACGATGATCATAAACAATTCAGACTTTTAATCAGATCACAGCTTTATACATGGCGCCAGGTCCAAGCTCGGGGCGGCGATTTATCGCTGAAGGAACAAAGGGAACAACTTCGTAGGGCAGCCTTGACGGACTGGCTGCATAGCTTAGGAAGTCCTACCGCTGGGCACGAACTTATAGCTGCTATCCGCCCCGTCTTCTGGGACTGGCTGGAACGGCGACACGGAGTTCTCTCATACCGACTGACACAGGTGCTGACCGGTCATGGCTGTTTCGGTAAGTACCTGTGTCGGATCGGACGTGAATTAACTGGAGGGTGTCACCACTGTGCTAACCCAGAAGATGACGCGAAACACACGTTATTAGACTGCCCAGCGTGGGCAAATGACAGACGCGACTTGGTCGCAAATCTAGACGGGCAAGCGCTATCATCTCAGCCATGGTCGGGAGAGAGAGTGCGTGGCTAGCGGTTGCCACCTATTGTGAAACCGTTATGTCAGCAAAAGAAGCTGCTGAACGCGAGCGGGAAGTGACCACAGACAACCCGTCGCGGCGCAGGCGGCTTGTGCGTCGAAGACAAAACGACCTGCGACCACCGAAGGTCGGGCCTGCGGGTGGCAGGGAGGGCACCCTGGCATCCGACCAGCTAACAGGCCAAGAAGGAGACGGACGTGTCGTCCTGCACGTCCGTTCTTACGAGGAATGAGGGGTTGGCTTTTCAACCAACCTTTCGAGAAGAAGTCCAAAAGGACATAGGCCGGTCAGGGTCGCGCTGAAGCATGCGCGAGCGATCGATCCCGTGGCTCTGGCTCAGGCATTTGAAGGGGCCCGGGGTGTTTTTAGTCGGTGGGAGTCCGACATATCCCCTCGCCGTGCCCTCGGCGTGGGTTGAAGTCATTAGAGTTTCAACCCGGACAAAAAAAAAAAAAAAAAAAAAAAAAAAAAAAAAAAAAAAAAAAAGACTTTTAATCAGATACTAATTCTTGGGTTTTGCTGGAAATTCTTACGATTTACCACAGTTCGGTAGTAATAGTACAATAACATATGATATAAAATTTCGCACTTTAAATCTGTAACAGGAATTACGCTTCCCGCGCTATTTTATCAATATTTAACATCACGCTTGTGCAATTACTCAAACATAACTTTTTATGTGCACAGTTAAATAGGTGACAGTTAGATAGAGCGGGTCACTTGAATACGAGTTGACCCGATTGTGTGCGTGTGGCTCTGACCCCAATCATTTACAACTGTACGCTCCTTTCATTCATTTATACGTTCCTTAATTTATTTTGGTCAGACATTCTCATTATCATTCTTATTTTTGGGTTTTCTTGAAAATATGTACTTGTTTGATTACTAATACTGCAGAATTAAATTACATTAGCTAAATGTTTTTCTCAATTCTGAGAGAGTAAACGAGTTTTCGTCGTAATTCCGAAATTAACCGTCTATCTTCTATTATTGATATGATTTACGTTTCCCATTTAAATGTTTGAACATAAATACTTATTCTAAATTTAGAGAATTGGTATTTGCATAATTTCCCGCAATTCATTTCATTAAAGTTTTTCAAGCTAAATACTGCAGCTATAAAGAGTTTTTACCGAAGTTCAATAAACTATTGATTACCGATCAATAGTAATTGGTTAGCATTGACAGACTAAGTTAAAATAAAGAGCAAAGTTCAATCGTTGCATTCTTTAAATTTAATTCAAAAGGTCTATGCTACGCGTTTGGTCTTATGTCTACGATCTTGTTAAATAATAAACAGCGTTTTTATGTGTAATACTCTTTCATAAGCACTGGTAAATAATAAGAAATAATGTGATGATAATAATATTACGATTTTGATGTTAAGCACCCGATAAACAAATGAAGATGAACAATTGTTGAGCGAAACACAATTTTGCTCTACATTTTTAGTCATCCCATTTTCTGTCATCTTCAGTATACAACAGTGAATATTTCAGCACAACCCGTTACTCATCGTTATAACAATACAGTATGCAACCAGCGCTAGCGTTTGCAATGATCGTCACTTGTTACGCAAACACTGAAGCAATCTTGTTAAACATATCCAAGCTAAGAGTAAACTTCTAGGTTTATATACTTATTTGGTTTGAAGGGATAAGTAGATTCTAAGAGAGATTCGAGAGAATTGTATTTTTTATATCTGTATGCGTTATTTTCATAAGAAATACTTGAGAATGTGATATGTTTATGTGCCTGCATAGTGCTGAACACTAATGTTATGTTTTACAATGGTTTGCCTCAGTAGACACAGAATGACATTTATTTACTTACATACCCGTGTACAAAACTCTTAATCTATTCTTCTTCTGCATTCCGTTTGCAATGCGTGTGGGAATTTTATACCTATACTATGGAACATTATTTATAGCTTACACTAAGGGTATTGTGTTGCCTAGGTAACTGGCTTGAGGAAATCGGACAGGCAGTAGTAAAACACAACACTGGTAGGTACTCAGTTGCAACCGGTAAGACTGGAAGCCGACCCCAACATAGTTGGGATAAGGCTAAGCTAAGGCTAATTACTATCTTACTTCATTGGGATAAACACCTTCTCAGTTTCTTGAAACGCTGATATAAATCTAGCTATAGATTACTTGACATCACTTTTGGCACTGATTGAAAAGCAAGGCGAGTAAAACCGCTTGGCACAGCTAGGAATAAATTAACATTAATATTGATTTGAATTACTACATTATACAAATCATATTTAATATCTCCAAACCTACTATAACTTAGTAGTGGTATCATGTTTAAACACAATGAAATCATGCCTATGAATAATGGGGCTATTTAAATTTTATTACAGACTACTTGTTGCCCGCGACTTCGTCCGCGTGGTTAGAAGATATAAGTTAGGATTTTTTGAACGGAAGCCCTCGAAGATGAATAATTTTCCCTGTTTTTTCCACATTTTCAATTGTATCTTGGCTCCGATTAGTCGCAGCCTGATGCTTAAAACCTTCCTCGATGAATGGCCTATTCAACACAAAAATGTTTTTTTCAATTTGAACCAGTAGTTCCTGAGATTAGCGCGTTCAAACAAACAAACAAACAATCAAACAAACAACCAAACTCTTCAGCTTTATATATTAGTATAGATTAACAAGTTCAAAAATACGTCAATAATCAATTTAATTGATAAAACTATCGATCAGGTGTATTTTTAACCGGCTTTAAATTGTTTTTTTTTTATTGTATGACGTCAACGATATAAAAAACTCTGTTCAATGTCGAATGGCTTATATTCGTGTCATAAGCGATTTTATTTAAAAAAAATGACCAATTATTTTAATTGTATGTTTTGCAAGCTCAAATCAAACTTAGGTAGGGATCACTAAACTTTTGCTTCCGTGTTTTTTTAACCAGAGTTGCAAAAATATATCAATGTAATTGGATATAATTACACAATAACTAGTCGTTTTGAGAACATAAAAATATGTATATCGATGCTTAAATTAATAATAAGATCTACAGGAACACGCTTTGACTGTCCACACTCTCGAATTAACCATAATATGAATGCGATGGAGACTAACGAATACGTTATTGAAAAAGGAGGATAATAACCAGCTATGCCTGTTGTAGAATAATTTACCTAACGAATACGGAAGTATTAAAAACTTAAAGTAGAACCCTAAAACAACCTTATTAAAACACGTTTTCCGTTAAATTTATCTTGTCACACGAGTTTGTGACTTAAACCTATTCATCAACTATCAGTTATAGTTAATAAATAAAATAACACCAGGAAAATATTAAAAGAATTTTAGCATTCGCATGCATATAAATAATATTTTGAATCACTTCTAGATTTCAACTAATATGAACGTAAATTCGAGTATTTTGTATGTTTTGTGAAGGACTATGGTAATATAGCTTTGTAGTAAACTAGTTGAGCCGGCGATTTTCGTTCTGCCGGTCTTGTTTGTGAATCTAACTTATACAGGGCGACACCCAAATGCATACAAAAATGTATTTAAATTGGTCCAGACGATTAGGAGTTCAGTAAAACATACTTACGTACAGGAGAATAGTATGTATAAAAAAAGACATTATTTTCGCTAAAGTCGTCATGTTCTTACTACACTGTAAAATAATTTCAACAGTCATACAGGACATACACTTTTATTACATTTCTACAATGATTTACGAGTTACATTATAAACAATGCAACATAGATGATTTAATGCAAAGATTTTACGCCTCGTTTTTTTCTTAACCATTATAATAACTTGATAGTAACTATCCTTAGAATGATTCATGTTGCAACGGTTTACTCACGTCAGCATCAACTCATGATTAAGTACTCCGGTTGGGTCCGAAACTAGTCGGGCAATCTCGATAAATACGTGAGACTATACCATTGTAATTATGTTATAATACATATTACCATTATTACATCATCAGATTTTATATAATATTATCTATAATTTATGCGTTGAGCAATGTTTTTATTTTTCTCAAAACCACTTAAAATGTTTTATAGGTCATTAATTATACCAGTTACCTTAAAATAAATGAGCATTCCACTACATTATAACTAGTTTTGTACTGTCCAATACCATCAGTGTCAAGGTTATTTTAAGGAGGTTGTTTTTATTTTAAATATAAATTACTTAAATGTGTTTTTGGTGTAGATTAAACGAGTCCAAAAAAAGACTAGACAGGTATAATACCTGTCTTTTATTGTAGATAAAACAGTAATTTATTTTTATAGAATTGGCTATTTTTATTGTCAGAAAATATCGTTGTAACCTTTTGAGTAGTTTTGAACATAATGTTTCCGGTATATCTTAAGGACAGACAATTATGTCGAAATTACAAAAAAAACAATAAGTGCATTTACCAACATTACTTTTTTACTTTGTACTTATGAATATGTGAACTTATCTGTTGCCTAATTGAGTGTAAATAATTACAATCCAAAATTAGGGGGTTATCGCCACATATTAAAACAGTGTGCAACTGTCGAAGTGTCGTGGAGCGGTATCCCTCTTCCACAATAGAATTAAAAATAACTAAGAAAAGCCATTTTAACTATACTATTAAAAAGGATAATATTAATAAGGAATAAGTCTAAAAAGTGTATAAAGTTGTCTCAAGGTCCACTTAAAATAAAACTTACTAATTTTTTTTTCATTATTAGGCGCTTAATTAAATATAAAAAAAACTAGTATAGGAAACTAAAACAGCCTTTTAGGACGAGCTCGTGGCCAAGCTATAACCGCATAAGTGAAATGATCACAGGTTAAGCTATGCTTGACGCGGTTGGTCCGTAGATGGGTGATCTTTGTCATAACGTTAAATTATGGGTCCCGGCTGTTACTCCTACATCTTTGACAGTCGTTACAAGTAGTCAGAAGCTTAAAAAGCCTGACAACCAGTCTAACCAAGGGGTAGGTCGGGTTTCCCAGATAACTGGGTTGAGGAGGTCAGATAGGCAGTCGCTCCTTGTAAAATACTGGTACTTAGCTGAAACCGGTTACACTGGTAGCCGACCCCAACATAGTTGGGAAAAAGGCTAGGCTAAAACAGCCTCTTACTTTTGTTTAGAAAGTTATATTGCTCTTCCTATTTCTGTTATTGCTCTAGGTCTTCCTGGGTGTGAAAAAAATAAATAGGAGTTTAGTAGAGTAATATAAACTTAAATCACTATGATGTGAGTAAATATTAATCTAATAGTGCGGATAGTTACGCATGCCTCTATTTTTCGTTAAGGTGTGTTAATAATAAAACACCTCTTTTGTACTGCAATCAATCAATACCTAGATATCATACAAAATAATGCAACACACGAAAAAATATAATAATACAATAGAAACTGAATAAACAATTTCTCCTATCGATGCTGACACATATTCTAACTGATAAGAATATTGCTAGCAAGTGTTGCAACACTCGCGACTTGGTGAAGTAGCATGGCAGCACTGAGGTCAACTACATTCCCCGACACTTTTGGTACTTTAAAACCAAAAAGTTTTGACTTTGATTTCTATTTGATCAGATTTAATAGCCTTGATGTAAGTTAGCTAATTAAAGTTATGCATATGTGTGTGTAAATTGTTTAACCCTCAGTAACTGGATTGTATCTAAAATTGAAAGATATTTAATTACTCAAACAATACTCTCCACAACTTCGCGGTCCTCTGATGGATATAGCCTCCCTAAGTTACACCACAATACCCAGTCCCAGTCTTTTTTGGGCAATTGGTTGTATTTTACACTGCGTTTCCTAATATTTATAAATTATATTTGATAGCATATGTACATACAAAAAGTAAAAGGAAACTCAATACACCTTAAAAGACTAAATAATCGATAATTTATATCCGAGTGACCTACTTATCACCTCGTTATCATTAAACTGTATTAAATATTATAATTTATCTTAAAAAAATACGAGATTAATTATATGCATAAGTAAACTGTATTTGTTGATAAAATGAATTTCAACATTTTGACGTTGGAATTCCAGTTAAACAAAGTAAATATGCATTATTAACCGAGGCCGAGTGATTTATCTAAAAAAAAATAATGAGGACCGAGAACATTAAACCTCGATAAATTTTGACTGACTTAATAACTCAGTAAAATTGTAAACTATAAAAAAAATCGGATTCGGATGTTTATTTTAAAAAGGGTTATTGTGATGCCAAATATAATAAATGGCCTTATATACACATTTTTTTCTAATGTCTCACAGATATTTTTGTTTTAAAGTCGTTGTAATTATTAAGGTTTCATTCTTCTCTTGTCTGAAATTTATAATTTAAATAAAACTATATTCCTGATCGATTTTCGGCCACGGAGGCGAGTATCGCAAGACACAAGCTGGCTGGGCGGGACAGGTAGTGCACAAATAGTTGCACTCTCTGTTCCGTGACTCTCATTGAGCGATGGCTGGCAATCGGATGTAACCGGTCAGGGATTACCAGGCCCCACATTTTTATGTGCCTTTTGAAACACGGGGGCTTTGATATTTATTTCTAAAACGCACACTTTCGAAAAGTCGGTGGGTGCCTTGGGATTGATCTCGGGACCTTTGACTTGGCAGTTCTGAAGTCTTACCACTGTTCTATCACAGCTTAAATTTAAATATAAATAATACACATGTTTTAAAGTAATATTATGTAGAACACTCACAATAAGATAAACTATTACACTTCGTAGTATAAACCTAATTTCTGTTATCAATTTCACAAGTAGAGTAACGATCGTATTACTCCGTTCCAATTAAATAATGTGAATGAATTTCTTAACATTTGACATTACTATTGCATAACCGTGTTAAGTTTTATTTAATAGGGACTTTGTCCTAGTAAAGTATTGATGTAGGTTCTACAGCACAAATCTAATGATGATGCTTTAAAATTTTACTCAGTTATCAAGAGTCATTTTTGAAATTATACTTTTAATAGAAGTTGAGAAGCTCATTTACAAACTGTAGACAACGGTTGTTATTAATGTTTTATTTATCATTGAATTTGATAAGTACATATATGATAGAATTTTGACATGTATCATTCGTGGTCGTGCCCATCATTAGTGGCCGAAGCCATCGAGAATAAAATGTTAATATGCCTAAGCAATTGTCTTATGGCTGTTCATAAGACAATTGCTTAGGCATAATATAGTTCTGTCTAGTACGTGTGTTTGTTACTAAACTCCTTCTAATCGGTTTTACCGTTTTAGAAGATGTTTTTTCTATACGTTCAGGTGGTTAATGGTTTAGATTCACAAATCAGCTCTGCAGAACGAAGGTCGCCAGATGAGCCAGTACAATTATTTCTATACACAGCGTTCAATGTTCAGTTAAAATTAAATCTAGAATGATGCTCATTATGACAATAAATATTAAGGACAGACAAATCCTTATTCAGCCATAAAACATTTATAAAGAGATTAGACCTTACTAATCACATGACTTTAAACAAGTACATATCCATGACACGATGAATAGACATATCTATATCTCCGTCTAATAGCTTGTTAAAATTTACTGCCTCTACAAGAACAAGCAATGCATTCTGCGAGTCACGCGTTGCCTCATGCAAGCGTTACTTAACGTCGTACAAACAGACTGCGTCAATACTTCAACATTTACAAGTTATATTACGATTTACAGACGCTATGGTAACTGGTTATTAGTGTCTATGCTGTTATTTAATAGTTTATGTACATACGATACAGAAGGAAAAAATAATATGAAACTTCTAGCAAGAAATCTTAAAGAAGCAGTGTTAGTACAAAAAAGAAATGCGACAAAATTGAAATCCTCTTCGTATTTAACGTCGTTTAAAGAATAGATGTACAAACCTTGTTCTTTTCGTTTCGTATGGTTACTGACACCTTGGTGTCAGAGTTCAAATCGTCTGTAAGTCTCGACGTTGCTAATTACACCCTTCGATAATTCTCTAGTGCGCATCTTCGCTATGTTTCCTTTACCGTTGTTAGCAAGTGAATTCAATAATACTTTGGTGCGTGCTAGGTTTCGTTTCTACGTTTTTTGACTTGGCAGTCCAAAGGTACAGGTATAGGTGCCACTAGGCTATAATTAAAAAAACATGTTTCTACCTAGAAACTTGAAATTGCTATAATTGTTAAGCCTGATCACCTCACTCAAATGGGAGTGAAAAAATATTAATAATACTTCATTATTATGAGCGATTTCCATAGTTGTTACGATTGTTTATAGAAATGACGAAAACACTGTTTTTTTATACGTATACTGCGTTATGTGATCATTACAATAAAATATATGTTTAGGTGTAGTTTATTTAAGTATTCAAATTAATTTATTATACAATTTGTTAACCACATGAATAGCTTGTCGCTAAAATGTGGTTAAATAAAAATAAACTGACATCGATTTATCTCTTTTTTTTTTTTAAGTATGATATCACTTCCTAATTTGACTTTGAAATGTATACATACAACCTTTTTTGTGTAATAAAATGCTGAAACTGAAATTAATAACGAATGTTTTTTTTATTTAAACATCTGTAAAAATAATTGCAGGATGTTTATAAACAGTTTGCTGTGTTGGATTTGTAAGCTATTATTTCAATCACGCTTTCGTCAGCTTCCTTGGTTGATATGGTAATTTCGCAGTAGTCTGCTACTGCCTTTTTGTTTTTGTTAAGGCGGGCTTGGTTGATGGTTGTCAAACTTAAACACTTAAAGAAATATGTACTATTTACCGTATACGTACTTTTATTGATATTACACGTGTTCGTACAGTAAAACCCCGTTGTTTCTGAATAGATTCACTATTACTATTAAATTAAATCGGAGCCGGTGTCAAAGCTAAAACATAGAAACGTTCGGAGGTCAGCACAACAAGATGTCGTTGTGTTTTATACTATAGTATACTCGTAGTATAATATACTCATTGAGCTGCAGATTGCGAATATCCGTATCTCATAAAGAAATATATTTATGAATCATAACTCTTAATATTCCTTTCATCCTGTGCAAAAATGTCCCTACAAAACTTCGCTTTGAACGTCTCTAATTTATTTATGGACATATAAACACTAGCTTTACTTCGCCTATTGTGTAGGATGCTATTTTTTTATTATGCACGAATATGTTTATAACACTCACCAATAGCGTTGTTTCCCTATCGATTCAGTAGTTCCTAAGTTTATCCCCGATTACACAAACTTTATGATATGACCTACAGATGATTGGTGATATAATTTTCAATTTAATGACATCTCGGTTGTGTTTAAGGTGCATTATGCCGCTTCGTTAAAACGTATAACAGCCAAAATCTTTAAGTTAATACTTCATAATCATTATATCCTCAAATTACCAATCTCATGATTCAAACAAATGTTCTCTGTGATTTAAAAATTAAATTGAAATGAAGATATTTTTCAACAAATTAGCGAATTCTTATTGAGATTCTACTGTAGTTTTGACCTCTTTGCAGGTGCCAAAGTCAAGGGTTAGACATGTTGTTTTTATATTAGTTAAAATCGCTTATTTTAACAATTGTTCGCATGATTTAATTATCATTGAAGGTTTGCTCTTCCGCGTGCTCACTGTCGTAATTAATGAACGGATACAAGGCTTTGGTTAAATTTAACTAATTAACATTATAAGGTAAATAAACAAATAAAACAAAAATAAAACCTCGTTGATTGATACTACTATCGAAATAAACATAAACTTATCCGTAATGCTAATTATGTTAAATTCCTATCGTTATTGGAACCGTAATATTATCAATAAAAAATAACGTTATTGGCATCAAGGAAACTGATTCTTGAATAAATATCAATTTATAACCAAACCTGATTAATTATATCGGTATGAGAAATAACCGGTCAAGTGTAGATCGGACTCGCCATACTAAGGGTTCCCTATATCGAATGTATGAGTATGACCGTGCCAAGCGTAACCTCCACTATTTCTTTTGTTATACAGGCGATATAAATATAATATTATCTATCATCTTTTCATGGGATCAACCTGGTATCAGATGGACGGACCGACCAACAGACAGCGTAGCCTTAGTAATACCGTTCCATTCCTACACTATGGGTACAGAATCAGATCCCTAACATCGCATTTATAGACGATTTATCAAGCGTTTTAGCTATAAATCTTTAAAAGGAAGTTGGAATTAAATTTTCCCATATATGCAAATTATAATCTTTTGACAAAGACAGATTATTCATAAAAAAAACCGTACTTTGATCGCTACATTCATTACGGAAGGTCAATAACTGGTTGGTTAACCTTTTGGTCATTGGCATTTTGAATGATGACTTATTGATTTTTATTCCTCTAATATTGATAACGTGTTTAAGTTATGCATGCTTGCATAGCTAAAACAATATCAGCGTGTAGGTGTGAAAAACATCGTACATATCTCGTTATCCATACCGCAATTTAAAATAAACAGAGACCGGTCAAAACTATTTTGAGTCTGCAGATGAAGTTTGAAGGCATTATTTTGATCTTAAATGTAAATTTTGGTGATTAACCTAAGTAATTATATTTAAACAGTAATGCAACAGCAATGTAATTGCAATGTTCTTGAATAATAATGTTCTTAAATTCTAACAGAATATATTTGAAGAAAAAAAATATTTAGATAAAAGTATATTCATTTTTGGCTCCCGGCTTACCTGATTGGAATCATTTCAGATAATTACTTTAAATGTTGTTTAAGCAAATTCTCTTATCTTGCTTAAAAATCAACAACAATTATCTGCTATTACCCAAGTATCGAACCCACGACCCTGAGCGCAGGAAGTAGCCACTTTACCACGTTGCTTGTATCTGCTAATGCCATTGCAAAATTTATATTTTAAATACTATGAATATTCACATACGTAACATTAATAACATTCCTTGAAATGCCATTGTAATAGTGTATTGTTGAAATATAGCTGGTGTTAATTCTATAATCGATGTGGTATTTACTAAGTACACACATAAAATATTATGTATGATTCTTGAAACGAATGATTATTTTAAAAATAAACTTGTTGTTAGTGTGTGTTTATCTACAAATTATCATATAGTAGGAACTATCATCTATGTAACAACAAATAAATGATCGACATGATATCATCCATTTTTTAACCTTTTCGCACATTATTTATAGAACTGATAACATTTTGACGCTGATTCATAATTCTTTATAAAAGGCGTATTTATAGGGATCCCCCGAATGCTGTAATGGCCGATGAATTATTGAATTATGATGAATTATTTTTTTTGGTTAAATGCTTAAGAGAATAGGAATAATTACAAATTTATCCAATTGTCATTCATTCATCGGCCAATGTAAATAGCAGAATCGGGGCCCTGGAGTCCTTAATCATGGGCTAACGTGGCAACGGGCAGCCCTGTACAGGTAGGGAACAGTTGGTACATAAGTATCTAATCATGTTCAAGTGTGATCAAACCAGTTTTAGACTAATGCATTGTCTGTAAAGTGAGTCAGTAATTCCATCCTTTTAAGCCCAGAACAATAGAAGCTCTGAAACGTAAACTCTAAAGAGCGTTATTACGAAAACGTAGACGCTATTATTTCAATTTGCACCTTTGAATTACCTCATACGGACAAATGTTAATTATGCATGCGTTTTCATGGACATGTTTAATCTTTGTAATAGTGCTCTTTGATCTTGCAGTGACATTAATGTTTTATGTTTTGCAATTTAAGGAAAACTAAAGAGAATACAGTAATTTACCTGTGTCATTATAATTTGAGTTTAAATGTAATTCTTAAACATTCAGTGTTATTGGACTCAGCCTGCAGCGATACAAAAATGTACGGCATCTTTTTATGCTGTGAAATGCTATAGTGCAACTAGGTTTAACGTTTGACAGGTAGTTTAAGAACTTGCACCGAGTGTAGCTCGGGTCCGTTCTTTAACTTCCCCAGTTGCGACTTTGATTATGTAGGGTATACAAAGCAAGACTCCGAAAATGTTTTTTTTTTTTTCACATCCTTTCGGTGATGGACACTTTAACGACATTTTGTTAAATTAATTGTAGGGTTGGAAATTATGTGTAAGGATTTTCCATTTAGGATTTCTATGTTCAATTATCGTAATAAAATCGTAAAAGCTTACGGTTGGTAACTTAACGACAAAGCAATGGCAGGAAACCAATTTTCTTTTGCATAGCATGTAAAATTACAATGCAATAAACGGTAAACCATTCAACAGTCGCAGCAATAAGGTGGAAATAATGTTACGATTTAAGAGTACAGGAGTTATTTAGATACTAAAGACATTCAAGCGGCTTTACGGACGAGATTCTAATGAACTTTAACCTAGTTAAAATCATAATCACATTTTCACCATCAGTTAGTAAGTAGGTATGAGTACATGCCAAAGGCAAATAAAAGTTTTGAAAACTTATCTAACAAACTATTCAGTTTTCGTGATCTAAAAACCAATCATTATCGGTCCTTCATTACGTGATTAATTATTGTTCGAGTATTTAACTGTAATAACTATACTTATGAATTCTATTTCGTCCTTATCATAAACATCTAAATTAATGTTCATGATAACCTAGAAAATAATATTTTAAGTGCGTTTAATATAGCAAATATTGTCTTAAGACGTAGCACACTTAATCTGGCACTGCTCCTTTTTGCACTGATGAGTCCTGACTTTGAAGACATTTTCTTCACCTTTGTCTTGTCTAAACGTACTTAGCGATCCTATCCTAAGCTCGTACTAGTGATAGATAGAGACCGATAGCTACCTACAACGCAAATGTAAATATTTAGGCAAGCCTACTTCTAAACGCTGTACCACACAAAAACTTAAGTCCTAAAATAGACTTGAAACTACTTTAAACTGGTTCAAGCGACTGTAGCATTCCTTATAATGTTGTTAGTCCACAAACGTGTGTATTGGAGCAAACACGTGACGAGTGAAAGGTATAGCCCGTTGAAGTGGAACCTCATGCTTCGCGCATGCGTGGTGGTGATAGCGACAATTGTACTGTGGTCGATGTCTTCATCTTTTGCGTCAATTCCTCTATAAGGCGATTATTATTTATTAACTTGTTTATTGGCTTCTTTAATGCTGTGATATTTTGAAACGAAATCAACGATAACGTATTTTGTATACCTAGCCGCAGTGTTAAAAGTAGTTGTTCTAAGTTTGTCTGTGGCTTTGTCCTCAAGAATCGTACATTTAGCATAAAAGGCATTGTGCCAATTGGGTTAAGCACATCTTCGAATAAATTGCTTACTTAGAAGCAAGACATTTGTTTTAAAATTCGTTGTAAGTACCAGTATGTATGCAGGCATGCGTTGTATGCACAAAATTTAAGTTATCTATGATCTAGCCGTGAATAAAGAATGCGGATATTTTGTTGGTAAACCACTCACGGCTAAGTTTAGTTTTTAATAGTATTTTAAACAATGAACTTCGTCAAGTGTAACGCTTTCAATTACAAGCACTAAACAGAACTACGCGTATATTTCAAGTTGAGGGAAAATATTTTCGAGTAATCCAAATAGTAACTGCAGTACCGGTCTCGTGGATTGTGTAGAAAGGGTAAAACTGACCAAGAGAAACACCATTTTATTTCTTATCCAACGAGTATTTGGGAAACCAGTCAGTTCTTCACCGTGACGTGGGGTCAACTAGCTAGCTTGTTAGAGGCTCTTTAACAAACTGACATGTAAAGACGTATGCATCGCTATTAACAAACCCAAGGCGAGATGTAGGTGTGGCATAACCTCGGATATCGAGAACCCTATTAAAAAAAAGTTTATTAATCATAATAGTTACTAGTTTCCTGGAAGGAAGTCGTTGCAATGTATCAAATTTTTTGTTGGCCTTTAAATATGATAATGTGTGCGTTTAAGCCGATTAAGATCAATGCTACAAATAACGTAAAGTTTTTGAGATAAAATTGTCTTAAATCATTGTTTCAGCGTATTTTGTCATTTTTTTGCGTCTTACCATAAGGACGTCGGAAATTACTGTTATTATAAATTCAGCTAGTAAAAACTTAGAAGTAATACCACGTTTAATGCTTACTTTAGAAATCGAGTGCATTCAATTAGCACGAATAATGCAACGTCATTATTTTCTTAGTAATTGTTTACTTATTGCGTTTGCAAAATAACTAGTGACTTGCAAAAAAATTGTTACATAAACTCTTAAACAGACAAACTTGACCTGTTTTTGTGTCAATGTCAGTTTCTAGTCTTTTGTATTGTTACGTAACATATTTTTTTGCTGCCAAATGTTTTGTTAGACGGTTGCAGTAACAGACACCTATTTGTTACTTTGGTTTAGTTGGCCGTGAAATAACGGCTCTGTAGTTTCAGTTGCAAATTGCTTTTTTGTGTACTTAAGTATGTATGTGTACAATTTACTTAATGTCAGAAATTTTGGCTGGTGATGCCATTAAGGATTAGGTTTATTGTGTAAACACGAAACCACAACGAAACTGCATGATCCATTTCTTCATTTCATTTTTTATGTTATTTAGTCGATAAAATAAGAGAGATGTTTCAAATAACACACCCACAGTAAACCTCGGTGTTTGCTGTTTAACCTTGACCTATAGATTGTTAGCCGTAGATAGACGAAATTTATAACGTATCCAATACGGATTTTCCTTATGCATAAGTGAGCACAAAAAATACCCAAGTGCCAAAATTTCTGCTCGAGACACACTGATTAGCCTAAATATCCAATCTTACCGCCACGTAAAAACAATAAAAATATATTATGGCAAAAAATGATATAGATAAAAATGATATAGGAAAATCTATTAATAGCTTTAGATATAATTTTGGATCGGACTGCTGGAAGGCCTAGTGGTTGACCAAACCCACTAAGGGTGACGTGTCGCGAGTTTGAACCCCGCGTAGGACAAGCGATTCTGTGATCCACGAATGCTTATTCTAAGTCTGGCTGTCTTTGTGCAAATGACATAAATGTTTGCGAAACCTAACGCGGCACAAGAAGCAAATTCAACAGTACGGCAGTCGTTTAAATAAAAAAACATCTATTACATAGATCTATATTCACTCAACTTTTATCTTTATTTCAGAATTAATCCCAGAGGATGTCAGTTTGAGTCACGATGTCGACCACACTGGAGGTGAACTCTCGAGCGCTCGGGCACGCGCACCTCTCACACTTGCCCCAGCGACCCCCCATCAACCTCACCTTCCAAGATCTCTCATACACCGTGCAGAATGGAAAAAGTGAGTATTTGGGCTTATGGGGGCAAAAACTGAACACTTGTCTCCACCACCTAAAACTATGAAAGGTTTCACGGTTCCACAGCAGCAATAGTGTAACGTGAACATAAAGAAGATAGTAGGAGTACAGCACCCTGGAAATGAGTCCTTCTATGCTAAAACTCACTATTCACAGTCCTCCTTTTGTGTGCAGTGTGTGTAATCTACAGTTTTTCCGCCGTTGTGGCCATTTATTATATCTAAGTTTCTACTTCATGACAAAAAAAATTGTATTGTCCAGAATGGCAGAATTATTTGCTTTTTTTTAAATAAAGTTTTTAAAAACTACTTGTATAAAAAAGAGGCCACTTATTATACTTTTGATTTTTTTATTTGAACAATGGGACTTAATGGACATTAATTCTTCCAGTTAGTTTTTTTGTCCACTGCGAATTAAATACGCAATGGTATATGAATTGTTCGTTGTAAATTGCAGATAAAAAACCTCTCGTATTTCGGAAATTACGTTACAACAAGTTAGTAGTTTAAAAACTTTACCGTTCATGCGTAAAAATAAAGGAAAAAACCGTAGTACCTAACGACCTACTGACTGACTGACTATAAAGATAAAAATTTGCATACTTGGTCTATAACTCTTAATTTGGCCGAATGAGTTTGAAACCGTCAGTTCCCAATCGGGTTGTTTATTACTACAACACGAAAACACGAATGTAAATTAAAATATAAAAAGGCCTTTTATTAATCAACTTCGAGATGTCAATGCCCTAAATAATCACTGAACAACAATAATCATAATATTTATTAAACAAATATAACCGATCATCTCAATTAAATGCCATTATGCTTGTCTATAATTCCATGAGTCACGGCGCACGTGTTGCGCGGCGCATCTAAAAATTGCAGGAAATAATAATTTCATGGACTGGACATTATCTAGAAATAGTAATAGTTGTTATTCATTTGTTCACGCCACACAGTGGTGGACTCGTGAACCCGGAATTGTTCTCATAATAAAATATTCGCAGCTGAGGAAAACCCGAAAAAGAAAGTGATGATCTAAGGAATAGTCTGAAGGTATTGTACTGAAATGTGTAGTTTTTGGTTTCACACAATTCGTTTAAAATGTTAGTCAAACATTCTCGTGTTTAGTGTAGTTTTATGTTTTTGTTTTACTTGAGTTCGAAATTGGTTTTAGCCAACGCATTGAGACAAACATGCTTTATTGCTTCGATTGCCCTTTAGTAACGGTATATATTGAAGAGGAAAAAAATGGCGAATGGTCACTCGTCTTTCTGCTGATTAGTAAGTCTTTAATTAATCGGCCAAGGGTTTACAGTTAGCCAATAAACCTGTCAAAATATTTTATTTGCGACATTATATATATTTGTGTTAGTGCTCTACTTGGAACCGGAAATCATTCGGGTTTTATTTGCCAACGTTTTTTTGATAGCACAATTACGGGTTATTGCGATAAATAAACAGATTCAACGTGTTATCAGTATAATTGGGTCGGATTATTTCCGTTTTTATACGCAACCGTATCATTATTGTCATTGCAATATACATGCTATAAAATGGGCTCTCTTTTTATTTTTGAACTTCTATTCTCGCCAATTCCTTTACACAGTAAGAGGTATTGGTCACCACGTCAGCGAGGTGTATTATTTTACGGTTGTGTCTGCCTGGGTCTTCCCTAAATCTGGGTCATTTTAAATAGGGAATTTTATATAAGGACGAAAAATTGAATGTCTGTAAAAACCCCGTGAACAAGGATCTAATTCAGTATTGCGAGAGTATTATTATATAGTTTATCATATCATTGTGACCTTATAAATGTAAATCAACTAAGCTTAAATACATCTACAGTTTTTTTCTCAATGGCGTCATATTTAATAAGGTAGTAAGATCCGAATTTAAATTTAATTGATCGCTATAGGAGTCAGAAGTGACGATAAAAACAAACCTTCAAATAAACGTCTAGAATTATGATATAATTTTGACTTCGCTGTTGGACTAGTAGTTAGAGGCCCTGACTGCTATACCGGAGGTCGCAGGACAAATGTTTTTGTGATGAGCACGATCATTTATCGGGTGTAATTTATCTATAATATGTATGCATTTAGAAGAATATAGGTATGTTTATCAGTTATCTAGTACTCGTAGTAAGTAAAAGCTTTGCTGAGTTTGCGCTATAAAAAGCACATCTGTTTTCCACACTTTGTTCACTTGTAATACTTCTTTTTAGTTTGTATAAACGTAATATTCCGTTAAAATACTTCCTAGCTTTCAAGGAAAGGGTTTTACTCAATGTACATTATTCTCAATGTACAAACTGAATGTTCTAATTTGTAATTGTCGTTTCATTCGTTCATTGCCTAAACCTATGCACAAATTGTTAAGTATGCGTTCTTTACTATTTTGACTCAGACTGTCTCTTGCAAATAACATTTGCTTTATGTTATTTTGAAATGACTCAAACGATTTTCGATTAGTGATTTTTATAAGTAATCTAATTAGTCGTAAAATATTTGCTTTAATATCACGATATCTCACTGTGCAATACGCGTGCTCGGCGGGACTAGGCGTATAATTACTGTAGCCTACGAGAACATTGGTCAATCTTTAGAAAGCTGCACGTGAGCGGGCTGTAGCGCTGCTCTAGCACTAATAATATCGATAACTTTTTAACAAAATCTAAAAATGCAAATTATTTACAAATAAACAAGTAGAGTATAGTAAAACACCTGAGGATAACAACGGGACTCGAACCTGCGACTACTGGTTCACCACCAAGAGCAGGAAGTAAGATATTAGTTACAAAAATATCAAAAACTAGCTGTTGCCCGCGACTTCGTTCCCGTGGGTAGAAGAAGATGTAAGTTATGATTTATACCCGTCCTGTTTTTTTTCACATTTTCCATTGTATCTTCGCTCCTATTAGTCGCAGCGTGATGGTTTATACCCTAAAGCCTTCCGCGATTAATTGTCTACTCAACACAAAAAGATTTTTTCAATTTGGACCAGTAGTTCCTGAGATTAGCGCGTTCAAACAAACAAACAAACAAACTCTTCAGGTTTATATATTAGTATAGATAAAACTTATATTTAAATTATTATTTGGTCGTTGGCAGTGCATTGCAGTAGGTCAATAGATTGATAAATATATAAAACAGAAATAAAATTGTCAAATAATGCAACAGATTAAAATGATAAAATTGCAGATCAAATACAGAAAGTTAAAATTTTTGGAAGAATACAAAAGCTTAATCCAAGCTGCATCCGTAGTGTCTGCATCATGACACTGAAATAGTGACGTTCGTCTTCAGAGATAGTCCTTGTTCCTACAGAACTCACAAACGTAAAAGATGTAGTCGACATGTCCTGTCAGGTTCACTAATAAGCAGGTGAAGAATGTTATCCGAGTATGGTCAAAGTACCAGTCATGATGGTCTAGTATAGACATCTAAAGTACCAGGAGCTCATTTACCGCTTAACAATGTTTTTAATTCTGTATTAGCATTCATACCTACCAGTCGGTTAATGCAACAGTTGTATTCCATAATTAAAACAGATGAGATGCTCGGATATATCAAATTACAGGCGATATCTTAGCCAATAGTGCAAAGTATTGACAGTCTGCTTGACCCACTTGAATAACATATCAACTCAGACAACAATTGGCTTCCGGACAGTTGTCAACAGAGATGCTTCATGTGCTCAGAGATGTTCAGTACTACGTGACCAGAAAGACGCGGTGTATTGCTTGACCTGTCAACGTTCGACTCGTTCTAGAGTTATAAAGTTGAGATAAAGTCTTGTAACCAGGAGTTGTGTCCTTATTGACATTGGTACAACAATCAGATATGTAGTTCTGGTCATAATGTACAGGTTGAATGTAGTGAACATGCCTGACTACCAGATTTCAATGTATATAACGGATTATTGTGAGCTCACATACGTCGGATTCAATAGACGGTGTTTGTTCACATAAGTACGCAGACGACATGTATTTGATTCAATCGGTTAAAAAGTTAGTTAGAATATTGATGTATGCGGACTCATGGACTAATACAATCAGAAAGAGTAATTATAATTAACTAGAAAAAAGTTATGCACAGTTTGTATTAATGTAGTTAATCTGAATCATATTCGGACCGAACTAAATATAGATGCGGTTCAATTGTTAGTTTCCGATTGATTCGGAGTGATTTGTTTAAAATTGCAGTATTGTTAGTTTTCTGTTTATACCATACGTAAACCTGTGAATAAAAATAATTTAACTGTATTCCGGTTGTGTGATTTTGCTACCCAACTATGTTTTAATGTATAGACCATGTTCATTCTTACGATGCGGATACAATATTATATGATATATTCTTGTATTTGTTACAGTATTTTATTATTTTTTTTTGTTTTGTTTACCTACTTTTATATGATGGTTAAAAAATTTTCATTTACGTATCTATACACATACAAAGAATAATAATCTTAATTGGTTGTTTAGTTCTTCAATTATGAGTTCCAAACGTAAAATGAAAATCGTCTATTTAGAAATATATCTTGCCTATGTATCAAAGAGTAGCGGTTATCTCTGATATAATTAGATATTATTTATATTTAATTTCATACAAAAACAAAACATAAAAATGATTGCAGCCAAACACAGCGCAAAACATTCGCTGCATTAGTTTTTGCGTTACGGAGGTTATGCTGTATATTTACCGGTTGTTATGACTTCATAACAGCTAGATTAGAGAGCACAACGTTGCGTAAGTTAGATAGGTTAGTTATACCGACTTTCAGCACACACTGAACGTTGATATTGTGTTTCATTGCATTTGTATGACGTCACTGAGGCATCAAGGGATCATAGGAAGTTGGAATATAAAGCTGACAGAGCATAAGTTGTAAAAAAAGGAACAAAATTTCCTTTAATGATCTTATGCCATAATGTTAAGTACTTCGAAATTATTATCATACACCAATTATGCAAATAATTATGTACATTTATGCTGCTGTGCGATGTATTCATAATAACAATCTATAGGACATAACTTGACCTGGTTTTCTTGTCTTAATTTCTGCGTCTTATCGTGTCGATGGCAATGAAGTTGCTAGCGGCTAGCCTAGAACTTTGCCACTAGACCTGCATTATCGGTTACTCATGAGGTCGTCCAACGAACAATACAGGTGCAAGTCCAAGCTAAAATAAATATAAAATAATATAAATACTATAAAATATGGTAAATCGCTGATTTATTCGCGAAGTACCCAAACGTATTGCAAGAGACAAAGCAATGACATGATGACATGTGTTTTGAAACATCATAATATATGGACATAAGGAGACCTCATGGAAACTGCCTGTTACCGCTAAAGCGGTGTTATTGCATTTTCCGTTAGCGAAATATTGCAAAATACGATGTTAGGATGCAATCCTATTCCTCGTAAACAGACATCAAATAGATGTAAAATATGAGATTTCATAGTAAATCTAACATATATTACATTTTATTACACTCGTGTACAAATCACCAATATACATATGTACGTGAACCAATCAACATAAGTCTTGCGTTTGTAATTTTTTTTGAAATTGAACAAAATTTGTTAAGAACCTAATCTTCAGACTCAATACAACGAAGAAAGTGTTTCAAACAGATCCTGATGTGACTTGATTAACAAAAGAGTAGGGACACGATTACAAAACTACAGAATTACGGAAGAACACAAATGCAACAAAAACGTGTAAGAAAAGTAACAATGTGTTGTGTTAACGACTCCACTCACGATGTAACTTGGGTGTAGAGAAAGGGCTTTGTGAAAGTAGAAGTCACAAACCTTTGGGTGTGTGATAGAATTAGGAAATAGGTGTCATTAGCTACTGCCGGTGTGTACTCAGTACAAATACTCCGTGTACTTAATAGTTCATTGTCCTGCTGATTTACTGCATGCCTAAGATCTATATGTGTTTCCTAGCTCTATTTTGGTAGACGGGATTTCATATACAAAAGATCGTTAAAAATGTAATTTAATACTTTGGATTCCTTTTTTAGAAGTAGTTCTCTCGTACAGGCAGATTTTGTCGGACCTCGGCAAAAAGATACTTTGCTGCCTAAAATAATGGTTGTAATTGTATGACGGATTTGTAAAATCTCCACGAATGCTTTGTTACTGACATTTTGAGTAAGGCTATCTTTGTGCATAATGATTTGAATGTCTGTGATACCTCCGAGACACGAGGATTCAAATTTGTTAGGGATTTTAAAGGCTCTCTTGGAGATAGCTTCCTCGGTCTCTGCATATAGCAGCGAAAGGAATAAAACATAAGGAATTTGAACTGGATAAGAAAATCTCATTAATCTTGAATACTTCCTTGTCAGCCATTTTAATGAGTGTATTTCTATGCGCAAGGTTGCAGGTTGAAAGCCAAGGAAGTCCAAAGTTACTTCTATATTTACTCACAATTTAATTAACTTAATTACAGAGACAATATCATTATAAATACACTATGTAGTAGTAGTTTGCACATAAGACGAAACAATTAAGGTGTAATGAGAGGTTTGAATGATGATTGTCGTCGTCATATGACCTCTCGTGACCCCGCAAACCATACGCTATTGTCCTACTGCTAAATATACTTGTCTGTTTAAAATATTAATGTTTACATGATTTGTAAGTTTTTTTTAGTATACACCATGTCGTATGTTACTCAAATAGGATACCTACGGTGGAAATAGTTGGGAAACCTTTTCGTTTATATTTAAATTGCGTTCATTGATCTTCTCGATCTTTGTTTGTATTTCTAGTGCGGTAATATCGGTAATTTAATTTTTATACTAGTTGTGGTGGTACATGTCTATGTGGTACATTCACGCGCCTGATCGAGGCTCTTTCTATTAATATCAAAATATAATATATATTTATAACGTTTTGATACAAAATGAATGCCTTGAGAAATCCAAAATCGAAACATATTATAAAGATAGATATAAGAGGATTTTGTGCATAGAAGGATTTGAAATATGACCTATGTACATACAAAGAATATCGCTGAAGCTAACTGTACGTTGTTACATTGTTATCTGTTGTCACCAAACAAACTCACAAAACCTATAAATAGACAATACCTGGCAAACTTCCAACATATTTGCTTACTCACTCATTACGTATCACACGACCATATCTTAAATTCCATGAGCGACCAATCTCAGTAATAGCGATACAAATTCGACAAACACGCCAGTCAATGCCGCTGCAGCTATCCTTGGTCCCCATTTTATCTTACATACCAACAATCTCTAAGGCAAGCCTTGAATTTTAAGATTTCGTAATGCTGTCTGCTACTGCAAATGATGTGTCCGATTTAGTTCATGTTATTGCCTATAATTTTGTAGGATATAGTAATAAACTGTATCTATTTTGATGTAGTAAGGTACTGTAACAATTTGTAAAGAAGATACGAGTATTGACTGGCCTGTTGGTCTTGTGGTTAGTGACCCTGACTGCTATACCGGAGGTCGTGGGTTCGATTCCCGCCCAGGACAAATGTTGTGTTATGAGCACGATCATTTGTTCTGTGTCTGGGTGTAATTTATCTATAATATGTATGTATTTAGAAATATATAAGTAAGTTTATCAGTTGTCTGGTTACCATAACACAAGCTCTGCTTAGCTTGGGATCAGATAACCGTGTGTGAGTTGTCCCAGGATATATTATATTATATTATATTAAGTTATTAATAAATAATAGTTAAGTATAATCGTTCTGTGGTTTATGTTGTTAAAGTGCCGGTGTCTTTTATGCTACTAATACAGGTACAACAGGTTTTTATGTGAATCATATTTTATCGATATTCATTGTTATTTAATTGGCTGTAAATATTTATAAAAACCCTGCTATGTAAACTGCCATTTACCTCAAGTGCTCACCATCTGTTTTAATATAGAATAAATATTAAATAAATAGAATAAATGTCAATAAATATTATTCACTAAAAATAGCTTGTTAAGTTTTTTACGGAGTAGTAAGTCGTTTGTCAAAGTTACAAAAAGCCAATACAGACACACAGATATAATCAGTACCTAACCAGTTTTTTGTCATATAGTGCTTAACTCATTTGGGATGTCGTTATCTCTAATTTTAGACTAGTGTAAAAACTGACTAGTATTCTTTGTTTTGAGATATGAGAAACTGTACTTCATCTTAATGAAGCATAAAATTACAGACAAAAAATAAGTCAAAGCTCATTAATTGTTATTAACAAGGTTTTGAGTTATGTCGTTAAACTTGTTTGTATGCTGTGAAATACCGATTTTTTATTTATTTTCTTAAATGATTCCGTTTACCTTAAAGTCTGAACCAATTTATGTCTCAGTAGTACTTATGCTAGGCTTCGCCTTGCGTGTATAAAATCTGGGGGTCAGCTACCTTCGCCACCGCACCAAATTTGGTCCAGCCGTTTCAGAGGCAAACGTACACATAGTGAACAGCACATACAAACACACCCACAATTTTTTTTAATAATTAATAAACGTAGGCTGTTAAAAAGATGAAAAATAAAAACGGCAGTTCTTACTTCATACTACAACCACATCGAGCGATGGTGTTAAATTATAATATAACTAATTAAAACGTGTACAAACCGTGTCTGTTCTAGATCTTACTTAATGTAATGATTACTATACAGCTATGGTGTTGCAAAATGCTTGTTTCGTTGCAAGACTCGTCTGTGGGATGTTGCGAAAATATATGATGATAGCGGAGAGATATCGCTATTCAGATTGACTGTTTATGTCTGTACATTTGAACTCGATTGTCTGGAAGGGCTACCGTGGCCTCAGCAGGCAAAGACAAAGAAAGGAACCTTTGCAGAAGTATTTGCTCAACCCAAAGCGAAAGGTGATGATTTCCCATCCGAAAAAAGGGCACATTGAGGACTGTTTTCCTAGATGAAATTGCACAAAAATACTCTTAACTTCAAAGGAACATTTAAACGCGAAAAGGTATGAATTGTTGATCAGAGATTATTTCAGAGAAAAAGACTAAAAAATGCTATAAAGTATATTAAGCTTACTGGAACTACGTAACAAAGCCAGAAAATGTTTTTCGTTTATGTAAGATCGCAGTAGACGCTCTTTTACTGTTTTACTAACTTGTATATGAAATCAACTTGCCCTTTGTGAAACAATACACCGCCTATGTCGTAAGATAGCATGTACCTGCTGTGAACGTTGTGATTGCAACTTGATAGTCTTAACGCGCTTAAGAAATTTTGATTTATTACCTATATTTTGTATTAAGAGGATGTTTTAAAAAAAACCTATCCTTTTATGACAAAAATATCGAATTTGAACTAAGTTGCTTAAACAGCAATAAAATTGAGATAAGATATAGATAGATAGTCGCATAGATTGGAATTTTAATTAATTATTGTTACTATGTAGACTCATAAAGGTGTTATTAATTCTTAGTGTTTTTTCTGTATTAATTCCCGTCCTTAGGCATGCATGGTTGGTACGGTAAATAGTTTAACATTAATAATATGCTGAGTTCTATTATATTTTATCTTAAACCTTCACATGTGTAACCTTGAACATTAATTAAATGTGAATAAAATAATTCATATGAATGTCGTTTTATTACTATATCTGCCTATTCGATTATTACAGATATTAAATCGGTAATTATAAAAAAAATTCTTACGCATATAATTAAACAGTTCCTCCATGCCAATGCGTGTAATTATAATTATCATCGGTTTCCCTCTGCCAAAGATAAAAATTCAATATACATATTATTTAACGATTGTGTGAAATAAAAATAAAATCAAGGTCATTATTAAATTCCGTTGAAAAGTTGTTTTAATAAATACATGCATGCATGCTATTAAAGGAGTTCTGTAAGGAAAACCAGTGAATTAAATTAAATATTGCGTACAAAATTGACATCAGCTGAAAAAAACCAATGATTGAATTTAAGTATATACACGGTGATTTTTAGATTTCTCTTGTTTAATTTTTCTTCGTAATTATTATCTTAGTTGATGATAAAAAATAATAATCGCGCCTAGGGGTATTTTACGTCGGATACATGAACTGGGCTGCTTTTGAAAGACGACTAAAAATCACGGTGTATTTACACACTGATTATAAGTAAAAAAATACGTAATTATAGAACCCGCAAGTTTACGCACATCTTTTAAGTCTTAATTTATTCCGGTACAGCACTGTAACTGGTATTTTACATTTTAAGCTATAATTAACCAAACTTATATACTATCGGTATTTTTAACAAAGCAAAGATTAATTTGTTGACTTAATGCTTTCTTAGATAACATATTAATAAAAAATATACCCACAACGTAACAGAAAAACAAAACAAAAAGGTTTTGTTATTGTGACGCGGTACCCTAATAAATGCTATTGATCTAGTTGCCGTGCGCCTATCAGTCGTAAGGTCTTGATTTCCGAGGTCTGTAATGGTGTTTTGTATTTTTCCTGCTAGGATTGTTTCTGTATCAGAAGTTGAGCATAATGTCCTTTAAACACGGTTTATGGAGTAGTATCGAGGAAAGGAATATAGTCAATATTTTTGTATAGGACTTGTCGTATCATTTTACCTCGACTACGTATACCTAAGTACAGTTTACAAGTTTTCGTAACTTTTACTGATGAATAGCTTTCAAAGTCACTTAGGTTATATTTTAGCTAAGTTTCTGAGCAAAATAAGAAATACCTAATAAGCCTGCACCAAGTCTTGGCAGACAGTTATTACAGTACAAAAATAAGCCGTATCAGTAGGGTCTCATATAATTATTACCTAGATCTTGTGATTACGAATAATGTTAATTACATTCAATTAATACAATAACATACAATGCAAACCGTATCCTTACAGGCAATTAAGTTTATTACCTGTTCTGCTGAATATTTTCCTGATGATAAAGCAAAAAGGCAAAACTCAGATGTAGATATAAATAAAACTTGTAATTTGTTTTATTTGTAATTTAAGAGCTTGAGAGGAGAAGAGAGGGCTTTTGTGCATCAATAGTAGGTATAGGTAAATAAATAAATAAATAAATGCGGACAACATCACATATATTGTTCTGAACCCAAAGTAAGTTGCTAAAGCACTTGTGTTATGGAATTCAGATACAACGAAGGTACTACAAACACCCAGACCCAAGACAATGTAGAAATGTGAATTTTTACATTGACCCGACCGGGGATCGAACCCGGGACCTCAGAGATAGTGACACCTTGAAATCGGTGCGTACGCCACTCGACCACGGAGGTCGTCAAATATAGGTCATTCTAATTAGTATGGACCTATACTATTGATGGACGAAAGCCAAATAGTCGTATTAAACATGAATATCTACACAATTCGTTTACGTACTGCTTATCTTACTGTTTTTGTTAAAAAAAGAGCTTACAACCCCCTGTGCGAACAATATCAAAAATGAAACTGAAATAAACGTTTATTTTCAGGTTCGAAGATAATCCTGCGCAATATCAATGGTGACTTTCGTTCGGGTCAGCTGACAGCCATCTTGGGTCCTTCGGGCGCCGGCAAGAGTACTCTCCTCAACATACTAGCTGGCTACAGGTATGTAAAGCAATTTAAATTAAAAAAATACAAGAAGGAATTGCAAATTCATACTCGTGAGGACAACTTTTAAAGCAATGTCTTTGTGTAAATGAAACGTCATTGTGCAGTTTTGTATGCCGTCTCGCTATCACAGAGTCGTGTTTTAAGACATGATAGTAAGAAATCTGGTTACGCAAATCTAAGATACATTTGTACATGTTCGATCACAGGTTAAATAGGTCGGTCCGTGAATGGGTCACACCTATAATGAATAACTTCGTGTTTCGGAAGGCATGTTAAATTGTAGGTCGTCAGAAGCTTGAAAGTTTGCTAACTAGTCTAACTGAGGGGTATCGTGTTGAACAGGTAACTGGATTGAGGAGGGTTGGTAAAGGTCTAGAAGCCGACTGGGAAAAGGCTTAAATGATGATAAATAGAAAAGTTTCGTATCAAGACTTCTCAAAATTATCGCATCGACAGATCTTATCATATTTTGTCATTCCTCCTTTTCCTAGTTAATACCAATAAAAATACAATTCAAGTGCCTACCTTATACCAGTTCTAGTATCCGAGGCCTCAGTTAATTGTCGGTATATTTGTATAGCCTACTTAAATCGCGTGACTGGAGATGTCGGCTCGTAATACGTGTGCACGCGTTAATATGGTGTGCCATTACATGTAATAAATAAGCATTCATAATGTCAGTGCATTTATAATGTAGAGAACTTTGATACTAACTTAACAAGTACTTAAATTAAAGTCAGCAACAAAGGGGACCTTTGATGACCAAAATGACCGTAAAGAGATAAGATGCAGGAACAAAGCAGTGTTAGGATAAGTTTCACCGCTGCTAATGTATCATACTGCTCCTACAAATTTTGCAGCTCCGCTAAAGCGTATCCACGCTTTTGTTAGGTTACTGAAAGAATTCGCTTCATCCAAAACGATATAAAGCATTAAAAAGCAATGGCTTTTATTTACTGGATATAGATACTTTTTCTTCCCAGTTCAAATTATTAAGATTTATACAGCAAAATGGTTCAGCAAAAAATAGAATTTGACGTAGCATTAGATTGACTGTGGAAGAGACCCAAATCTGATCTTATTTATGTTTTAGCATAAAGTAAATAAAATATTATATCATATTTGTCATCTATAAATAATACGTTTTGCAATAAAATCATCGTAAAAATTATACGACAATTTGTAATTGAATGAAGTTTTTATTATGATTGAGTAACACGTAGATACATGGTGTTTATGTGGTAATAAAATTATATGACTTCCTATAGAATTTATTGTTAATTGACGTGTATGTGTATAGATATATAATATTTATATAATTTTATACGTTTAAAGACTTTTCGATGCTGCAGCTAAAAATATGATTTTAATAATTTTAAATTCTTTTTCCACAAGACTTGTGCGTGTTGTGACCGGTTCTATTGAAACTTTTAAAAGAACTCTTTCGAAGTCATCTCGTGTTTAATATAAGATTATTGGCTTGATTCGTAAAGATTCTATTACCCCAACCAAAATACATATATTGAAATCGTGATTTGTCTAATCATCATTTATCTTCTCTCCCAGAGTGACGGGCGCATCAGGCGTGATTTCCTCAAATGGCGAGCCCCGTGACTTGCGGCAGTTCAGGAAGCTGTCCCGCTACATCATGCAGGAGGATCTGCTGCAGCCGTACATCACGGTGGAGGAGTCCATGCTCATCGCTGCAGACCTCAAGCTTGGCATCGACATGTCGAAGGAGAAGAAGGCTGTGATTGTAAGTTTAGTATTGGGCTTAAATAATGTCGCATCGCTTTCAAGGGAATCATTCAAATATATAGGATTTACATTATTTTTCAACAAGTGACTGGCTTATTAGACCATAAAAAAAGAATGGAACATGCAAAAAAAGTCGATAAAATCAAAACAAAGGTAGGTTCATAGAACAACAAAATTCGTATATCTTATTTAATGGACATGAGTAGGCGTAATAGATATTTTTGAAGGTTTTGAATTTATGTGATTTTGTTAAAAAAGGGTATTAAGTTAAACTTGCTCTGATGGTGAATTGACATAAGAATACCTAAAATAGATAATTAAAAAAATCTGTACAGGTCGAGGAAATCATCCAACTGCTCAGGCTACAGAAAGCAAGAAACACAACGACTGAAAGACTGTCAGGGGGTGAAAGAAAGCGCATATCAATAGCTTTGGAACTTCTCAACAACCCGCCGGTAATTTTCCTGGATGAGCCAACCACGTAAGTGCCAGTTTACATTAGCACACGTAATTATTTAGTCAGATACGCACTATTGAACATTAACATGGTTGAGTAGAGCCTACCTTGTAGCGTTAATTCAGTTGATTCACTTCATTAAATATTTATAATTCGTTCTAGAATATTTGATGTTAAATTAACTTACAGGTTTTTAGAGGGATTTAAGGAAATTAAGGTTTAGGTGCTTATTATAATTTCTTCTTGAAAATTACTCACTACTGCTCTTTTACTTGTCTCTTAAGACGGGTAGAGCATAAACCGGCATCGGCCTATCTCCCACTGTGAGACTGTGGCTGTGTGTTGTTGTTTTTTTTATGCATAATTAGTGGCACAGGCCCATCTCCTCTAGTAAGACTCTTGTGTATGCTCTCCCTTTCAACTTTGCTACCGTCTCACACTAAGTGATTATGGAAGTCTCCACTAGGTCCTAATCTTGATCATCATTTTTGTGTCTTCCAGTGGTCTAGACGACGTAGCATCCTCAACTTGCATCTCCCTCCTCAAGCGTGTGGCCCGGGGTGGTCGTACAGTAGTATGCTCTCTCCACACGCCATCAGCTCGGCTGTTCGCGGAGTTAGACCATGTGTACGTGGTGGCGGGAGGGCGCTGCGCTTATCAGGGCGCGGCCGCTGCCGTCGTGCCCTTCCTCAAAGATCTCCAGCTACCTTGCCCCAAAACCTATAACCCTGCGGACTTTAGTGAGTATTCTTTTCCCTAGTGACTTGTTAAGATTTTCAGGTACCACTTTCACCTAGTGTGTAAATACTTTATGGGACCCAGTTACATATAATATCCTCAACGTGATTGTTTAGTAGCACTGCAGTCGTTCTATTTAATCTAGACCTTGGAGTATATGATACTGCAAGTTGATCCATTTAGCTTCCATCATGATCAGATATAAAAGCGTATTGTGCAGGTACTATGACAAAACAACTATTTTAATACGAAAATTAACGTTCTTATGTTAATTTTGGCATTACAATGTTTTTTTACGAAGTTTACCTTACGCTCCTGCAGACCCGCTCAAATCGCAGTCTTAGAGGTCGCGACGGTAATATTATAACCAAAGTCATTGTAAAAAAAAACTACAATTAGTCATGCAGTTAAATTTGAAAATTACCTAAGTAACTGGTTTCAACATCCTTATTGGACAGATTTATATTCTTGACTTGTATGACTTCTATAGGTAAATAACCTTAACTAATAATTCAAAGACAACAGATATCTAAAGACTCCTAAAATACTTAGTAACAAAGTTATGTTTGCTCTAAAGTCCAAGTTTAATTTCCTTGATTGTTGTAAATTAAACACAGCTTGCTCAATTATGTTAGACACTGTTTTTATAGTCAGGGTATTAAAAGAAAATTGGCCAATTAAATAAACATTGTCACAATATTATAACTACGCATGTAAACCTAGAGTCACCATCTTAGGTCACACAAATGTGTTATTAAGTATATTGCATCAGCAACTATTACTTTAGCGTGTTTATTACTAACTAACATTATACTGTTTTTATGGATGAAATTTACAATTAATGTCAGACGTCAAAGTTTAATTACAAATTTGCAAAAAACTACCACCTGTCAATAATACTCTATAATCTATGGGTAAGTGGTTGGTAACAGTATCGCCAGTAAAGTGAGTCAGTCTTTGGTCACGTGTAAATGATTTGCAGCCCGTGGCTGTGGTTCAGGTTGTTGCCTGGTTTGTTTTTAGTCCGCGTCCGACATATTACCCACGCCATGCCCTCGGTGTGGGTTGAAGTCATCATCATCATCAACTTGGCCCTCCTCACTCCACTGCTGGACATAGGCCTCTCCCAGGGCATGCCACTGAGCCCAATCTTTAGGACTCATTCTAAATTACTACTCATTCTAAAAAAACATCTGTAGTTAGGTGGTCTGATGATATTTGCAAAGCCGGGGATTGGAGGCAGATAGATTTAGCTCGTAGTAGATCAAAACTGTTATATTTTGAATTCAGCTATTATTTTTATTTCACAAATATTGAAAAAATGGGTTAAAATAAGTCCGAACACAGACTGGCGATTTTTCCTCTTACAGTATAATACGGTTAACGATAAATTTTACATTTCACATTCAATTTTGAGAACAAGAGTTCATGCACATTTGTATTCATGAGTTGTATTTATAACTTGCTCAAGTTTAAATAATTATAATATTGCATGTTTCGTTCAACGTCTGTCTAAATGTCTTAATTTTGCGTGAGCGTTTTTTGTTTTGAAAATAGTTTTAATTTCGTAATATGATTGTGGTGAATTAGGAGTAGTTACGACTTCAATGTCATTTAGAGTTCTGACTCTGTCTTCAGATGACATCAGGCAGAATCTCGTTAAAAAATATATTTATAAGGAAGCCTCAGTGTCGCAAATCCAACTCGTACTTGACCAGTTTTATTTATTTTGAACCATAGCTTAGACCTGTAGACATGAGCTTTGATATTTACTTATGCAAATGATTACATGGAAAATTTTAGCAGCAGATACTACATCAACATCCTTGTCCATTATATGTTTTTTTTATATACGTCAGCAATATAAATCAATTAACTCAAATAGATTTACAACTTAACAACTGTAAACAATCAAATGAAATAAATTGGTGTGTCAATAACAGATACAAAAATAAACATTTTGAACAGGTAAATAATAATATTAGGTATACTCCAATTAATACATGGCAACTGAAAAATATTGGCACTTTGTACATCTACTGCCCACACAACGTCCTAAATTAATATTATTTCGGGTGTTAAAGAGAGAATCCGCTCTACGTCGTGTCGTGTATTACTCTTCAACAACCATAATAATATTACTTTAAGACGTGATGATAGACCCTCAGATATTGTTACCGATTTCTGCCTGTTACGAGTATATATTTAAGCAATCCCAAAACAAATCCTAACCGTAAAATTTCTCATTCCAGTTATTGAAGTATCAAGCGGCGAATACGGCTCACATGTAGACAGAATGGTGTCCGCAGTAGAAAATGGTAGGAACCATCGGTGGAGAACGTACGCTATAGAGGAGGGCCAGTCCAGCGACTTCCAAGAAATGGAGATAGAACAGCTGAATACGGGGGGGTGTGTGGACCAGCACAACTATAAGCACGGGTGCTCGCCTTGCCAGCAGTTCGTGGTGCTACTGAAGAGGATGCTCTTACAGACTGTTAGAAATAAGGTGAGGACTTTTGTAATTACTTTTTATTATGATCAAGTAGACCAATCACCTAAAAAAGGTAGATGTAGAAGATGGAGGAACGGATGTTGTGGTGCAAATTGGAGAAGGTAAGTCCAGTCGTGATAGGTTGAATTGGTTGATGATTAACTTGATACCAAATGTTGTCTACACAGAAATTGGTTACAAGAATGGTATTACCGGTAGCGTACATGGCCGTAAGCTTGTAAAAGTCACACGCTCACTTGAGCTCAGATACGTAAAATGGGTTTATATCTCCATGGGAAATAAAACCGTTGGTTAAAGACGTTGGTTAAATAGTCTTAAAATTTACATTTATTCCCCATTTAAAATGGCAATAAAATACTTATTTGTCTGTAATTACGTAGTAAAAAAATGTCATAAAATGTTAATTAGGATTTTTGCTTTTTTATAAATTTCAACAGGTTTTGCAGTTTTTAAAAAGAGCTGATGCCAAAAAGAGTATTGCAATGTCAGCACTCGCAGTAACTTAATTTATTCAAGTATTCCATTTATAGTCGGGTGCAACTCCTGCAATAAGAAATTGTTTCCTTGTATCGCGAGGGCTTTCACAACCATTTAGGTCACACGCACAAACATTTGCAACGGTTTCCTTTATTCCAGAGTTACTTATGGCTGCGGGTCGGCATGCACCTCTTCGTGGGTTTCATAGTCGGTGGTTTGTTCAATCAGATGGGGTATGACGCTTCCAAGACTATCTTCAACTTCGGATTCTGCTACGCCTGTACCATCGCCATGCTTTACATTCCTATGATGCCTGTGTTACTTGCCTGTAAGTACTCCTTCAAGTTTGTTTATCAATTCTGTTTTATCGAATAAAAAATCTCAAGATCAAAATAAACATAACATATTAAAATGTAATTCAATGACTATAGAATTTGAATTACCTACCTATTTAGATTCAGTCGTGACTTAATTTGATATATCGATCTATTTATGATTAAATTGTGGTTTCTTGATTTCAATTATGTAATTAATTAGTAGACATCGTCATCTTATAAGAAATCCTTATTGTGAAACAGTTCCAAAAGAAGTCCAACTGGTGAAACGAGAGTATTTCAACCGCTGGTACGGCTTGAAACCGTACTACGCGGCTCTGGTCATCTCCCGGACTCCGGCCACCATATTCTTCAGCCTTATGTACCTCGTCATCACCTACCCTATGACGTCACAGCCCATGGAGATCAACAGGATAGCCATGTTCAGTTCCACCTGCATACTAATAGCGCTGATATCTGAATCTATGGGAACAGTGATCTCATCTATGTTGAGTGTTGTTGTAAGTATTACAATTTTATTACCTTGTATAATTAACGACCCCTTTTTCTCAAGCAGTAATGCTTTATATTATTATGTAATTCCAAACTTGCCATCAAACTGGGTATCGGGTTTTGCAATGGGTAACATTAAAATAAATCAATAGGTATCTCTATTTTGTCCAAGGCCCTATTATTCCAACCCGAAACATAATTTCCAGAATTCCGTCTTCATGGGCCCAGCTATGAGCGTCCCTCTCATGTTACTGGCAGTCTACGGCATCGGCAGTGGAGATGATCCCTTACCCATAGTGTGGAGACTGGCGCGGGCGTGTTCCTTCCTAAGATATGGTATCGAGGGTCTGGTGGCCGCGATATACGGAGCGCCGAGAGACGACCTCGTGTGTCCAGACCATGTGGACTACTGCGAGTATAAGAATGTTGCGTGAGTAGATTTCATATTTTTATTTAAATATCATAAATGATCAAAGTAAATTTATGATTCCTGGACTTGATAGATAATTAAATAAAAGTGTCCTTCTCTGATGTTCACTGAAAATTTAAGATATGGGACAAATTATTTAAGTTAAATCTATAGTTGTTTCCGTTTCAAGCGTTCTAAGATTTTCTACATAATTTCATTGTTTAAAGATATGCTTGTTTTTGTTTTTGTAACCATATTACTAACGGTATTTAAATTTGAGCAAAGTTTATTCAAATCTAAATTTTGTTCTATTAAATTTTTATTTAACCTCAAATTTAAAGCATCGTCTTTTCTTTCCAGCTATTTTGTAAAACTGATGGGTATGTCAGGCATCTCGTTCTGGGTGGACTTCGGCGTCTTGGTCTTCATCCTTCTTGCCATGAACCTTACTGGGTACTACCTTCTTCGCCAACGCCTCTCGCCCAACTATGCATTTAGGGCCATCAAACTGATCGGTAACTTCGTCAAAACGAAAATGAGTTCTTATTCCTAGTGCCTCTGTACTTAGTGATTTTAAGTTAGATTTTAAGTGAAAACCATTAATTAATTATTATATATATGTGTTAAGATTCAAGAAAGGTTAAACGTTTCTTAGGTATTTAGTCACCAGTGACCGACAAACAACTTTGTCGAAACATTTGCTGTTGTGTGGAGACATGTTTATATTAACCATTCTAAGCTGTGAGTTGGTTTTAAGAAACTTTACTCATTTTATGATGATTTTTTCTTGTTTGTCAAAGTGGGTCTTTCATGATGATTCTATTTGATAATATTTATGATGATCTGCATGGTAAGCGACCTATTTGGATTAGTTTCCAATCTATACTTACTTATTTATCTTATTATGTTACTAAGATACCCAGTGTAATAATAATTTATGGTAACCTTAAATATAAATATGCAGTTTCGTTACAAACTTAATGCTCTGTTAAAATAGTAGATTATACCACTGTGATAGCATATTATAGGTACTAAGTGGTTCCTATTTCTTTGTTTGCATGACATCTATTGGGTAAGGTGCTAAATTAATTAACAATATGATTGATTTTTAAATTTATATGAATGTGATGAGATCTTTAGTCAGTTGTCTTACAATAGTTACCTTTTTGCAAGTGTTATCGATTTTGGATGGGTCTTTAAGTAAGAAATGTTTCTTTATAAGGCCCAGAGGTCCTCGATGATGCGAAGTCACCAATAGAGAAATTTAAAATGAATCCAATTTTTTTTACCACAAGTTACTCGACACTGTCAGTTCAAAAAACATTTGATCGAGCCAACGATAGCGCTCAGATACTATTCTAGGACCAAAGCTATAAGTCAAAATTTGAATGGAATTTAATTGGACGATATTTAGTTGTCTATTTAAATTTTAGAGGTTTATTGACATAAAATAAATTAAATAGGTAATACAATTTTTAAAGCCCCTTGTTATATAATAACGTGACTAAAGATTTCGATGTGTGGATCTAACCAAAGGAAGTAAGAGAAACCCAGTGTGATAGAACTTAGATAAGATTTTTTATATTTTTATATAATTTATAGTTAAGAGGTACAATCGTTTTAATATTTACCATTATTTGGTATGAACTTATAACTTACATTTGCAGGATGAGGATATTTTTAAGACTGATTGTAAATCTTCTTTGAAAGAAATATAAATTGATGGATGACCTTCAGCAGTTTTTTTTATTTTAACTTAGTCGTACCTTTTTGAAAAAGTGTTAAACACCTTACACATTTTTTTTTTATTACAGTAACTCTTCCTTTATTTGCAGTTCCTTACAGCTATTAAGATTTTTGGATTCTAACAAAAAATAAAACGAGTCTTGTCCTTCAAACGTATTTTATTTACCAAATGGATTTCTCACTAAAATAAAATCACGCATCATTTATCGGTGAACGTAAAAAAAACATCAACAAAATTTGACTAGGGCAGTCAATTTGCCGCTTAACAAAAATAATAATTTCCATAAAGTTCCGAACTTCCTATTACCCCCTACTTATTGTGCTCTAGGTGCTATCGTGCACTCGATGACGTATAAATCGTATATTTCGATTCTATAGTTATTTTTTATTATAAGTTTGGTGAGAAATATTAACTGTCATAAGCATTAAACGGGTAAATTTTCGGATAGATTTCTGAGATTCCCGACTAGTTTTGAACTCTAGTTGAGTCCGAAACTATTCGGAGGTGGTTCAACTTTTGACCGTTTAATGTTTAAAACAGCTGTTTAGTTACTGTAAGTCATATTTTTGTCATAAGTACAAAGTACGCTAGTCATATCAATAGGTATTTATTTATTTACATAACTCGTGTTCATCTAACTAACATTAATTGGGAATGTTTGTATCGGCAATGAACGCATATCCATTAACACGTGCAATTATCTATAATTTATTATTAAATCTATAATGAATATAATTAGAAAAAGCTGTCCAGATTATATATTGAATCAATTTTCTTTATATTTCATAAGAAAGTAGTTCGCTTAATTTACGATTATTTATATTTTATATAATAGTTATTGATACAGAAAAGGTTTTTATCAAATTATGAGAAAAAATATCCATAATAATATAGAGATTCAATTCATGATAAACGTGACTATTTCAAATCAAAGACAAGTAATAAAACTTATACAGTTTATTTTTTCAGTATCTTTATAACTTTCAGTATCTATGATATTGTCTGTAATCATCAAATTCGTCAAGCGATGATTTAGTTTCAGATTAATATTGAGCATAGTTTACTATATTAATATCTATTTAATTCATTGGGCCAATTTATCATTTATTTAGTCCCCCCTTTATAATATCATGGCAGTATCTTGTATTCATCGAATTTTATCTGTTGGTAACTTTTCAAATACATTTTTTACGATCTTTCGCGACCCATTTTTGGTAAACCAATATTTCATAATCACTCTACAATTTAAACGAAACAGATAGAAAAATACAAAAGTACGAAATGTATTTACAATAAATTAATACTTCTTTGAGAAATAAAAACTAACAATTGTAAATAAAAATATCTAACTTATTATAACGAGTATTAAACAATATTTAATTTACAGATATGAGATAAAAAGATGATTAATTTAGGCCTTGACTTTTGAATACGAATTTTCACTTAAAAACTAAAATTAAGACATAATATACACACATAAAATCTATTTTTTTACCTCAACTACTTCCATCATATCTTAAATCATAAACCAAGCTTATAATAAACTTAAAAATAACAATTGTGATCATAGCTTGTACTGTAAGGCGAGAACATTTCGTTCTATTTAAATAATATTGTGATATCATAATGAAATGAAGACAAAGTTAGTTAAATGAAAAACTCCAACATTACATATTGCTTAACTTAGATCATAGTTTTTAAGTAATATTGTAAAACGTATTGCGTAGAAAATTTGATTCATAATACAAAAAGATGTAACCAAGCAGTTTTTATTCCGTAAAAGAAGATTTGTAACAGAATAGCTACACTTCAACATTCTGATGATATAAATCTATAATGATTAATTACGAAGAAACCTCCAACACCCGACAATTTCATTCTTTTATTCCTAAATATATCCACATTCCACATTCCCGGCACTTATAGTGAGTTAAACTATTATAATGGTAACTACTTTATACTAAGGTTTTAGTGAATATCTCATTAATTAAATTACATGATAGTAAAAAAATAAATACAAAATTTACAGATCATTCGTAAGACGCTAAGGGTCAAAACATAAGGAAAAAAACGCAGGATAACAAAAAAAAAGCGAAGAAAAAACACACCACATGAAGTGTCTTTCAAAATGGAATGTTAAAAGATCTTAAAATAATATTTACAAAATGGTAAATTAATTTGGCACCATCTACGTTTGAGAGGAAGAGTTTGGTGCCTTATTCTAATTAAAGAGTACTGCGATAAGTACCAAGCTATAATGTGATGTAAAGCGAAGTGTACAAGTCTTATGTGTGACTATATCCCTGATAATGTTGACGTCACTATCATTATTCCTTCAGGACTTAACGCCTGTCTCCTCCGCAAGCAAACCTTGCTTCCTCGCCGTATTTTATTCCCGCCAACAATTTCTGCATGATACAATTAAAAACTAAAAGCAATATACACTGTATACGATTACAATAAAGGAATGTTTGTAAATTGCTGCCAGGAATAAAATACTGCTTTAAAATACAATGAGCTTCCTTAAAGAAACTGTTGTTTTCGTCTCTGTTTTACTTTCAGCTGAAAGCGTATTTTCCTTTGAATGGAAGAGAACGGTTTGTGTTTCCCAAATGGCTGTTATATTGCTAGAATGCGAACTGTTGGCTGGGTTTGTCTTCGTCGCACTGCTGCAGGTAGAGGGCGGGTCTGTCGGTGTCGAGGCAGGCGTCGAGCGCGTCGTGCCGCACGAGCGCGCCGGCGCGGCGCCACAGCTGCGCGCGGTCGGCCGGCTCGCACGCCGCCAGCACCGCCGTCATGTGGTCGTCCGGGGACACCGACACGCACAGCCGGTTGTGACGGATCATGCCTTTCTCGAAACGCCACTCTTGGTTTCCACCCGTGTAGTGGCATGGATACATTCCTGGAATGTTATTTTGATATAATTAATAAAATTTGGAACCAAAACCAGCAAAACGTAAAGTCTACTTCAGATCTTCAATCAAAGGTTTCCTATGAATAAAGATCTTACTTTAAACGATTTAGGAATTAATGGACTGTGAACTTTGCTGATTCTGTCTACTCCAAAATATTTATAGATTATTGACAAAATATGCAAGTTTTCACGCACCTAAAGGTCCACCTACAAGATGCCCCATAGTGTCCAGACACCGGACTCCTTGCTTGATGACATGGGACGGTTCAGTCAAGGCTGGCACTTGCAGCTCCGGGTAAACGTGTTCCAAATACCAACGGAACGGCTTGCAGTGCAGCTTGTGGCGAAGAGTTACTCGCTCCGATATGCTAAGATACAAAAAATACCAAGAGTCAAATTACAAATAAGAAAAAAGAAATAATTTAGTTATGAAAGTGGGTCTAAATTAATGAAATTCGAAATAGGAAGTAAGCATGTTGTAAACAATATAATGATGATGGTTGTTTCGTGAAGCTTTCCAAGCAGACATCGTAAGCACAGGATTGCGTGTTTTAAATGTCATATTTTCTATTTAGGCCCATACACGGATTTACTGACAAATAGTCAGCCTTAATGATCTGTGTGTTTATGACGTAGTAATAAATGTGTTTACAAATTTCTTTATTTTTGCCTTTTTCGGCAATACAGCAACTCTAGATGAGTCCTTATATTTGAACATTTTTGATAGTAAAGTATTCAGATAATGGTTCGAAGTTTTAAATATTCAGACAGTCAAGTTTTGTTGTAATGCAAAATTATTATGTGTAACAAGTAATCAACATTCTAGTTATTTGAGCCCGTGTATTTAGGTTTTATTCATCGCTATCATGCATTTATCATCTCAACATCACTTCTTCAAAGAATAAAAAATAAACTTACTCTCCGAAGTCCACCTGTTTGGCTAACGGCTGTGACCGATAGTAGAGTTCCTTGTAGTCATCCATCCAGACTTCAGCGGCTCTCCTGGTGTTCCTCGCGAAGACGGCTCCAGAGCCGCCGGGGAAGGTGTAGGGGTGACGCTTACGGAAAACGTGGCCGACACGCGAGCATGGAACTATTTCCAAAGAGCCACCGCATTGCCAGACCCTGGAATATATTTAGGGGTACTTAAGTTTTATGGCTATTTTGTACCTGAGGTAGGTGAGGCGATATTTGTCGTGTGGTTTTTGATAAATTAAGCTTGTATTGTGCCAAAAATATAGATCTTTTTTTGTTTCAGGCCAACTTAACAGTGCGCAAAGATTCTCTTTTTTCTTGTTTCATAACTACTCCTGCGGTATTATGTTTTGATCCTTGTGTCGCGGTGGTCTCACAAACATTCAAGTAACATGAGCAAAGACACCCAGATACAGTATAAGCAAGCATTCGTGGATAACAAAAACTGATGTCTTACACGGGGATCGAACCAGTGGCTCGCCACGCACAGTGAGTTTGGCGTGGTGACCTTAAGCACTGGGGTATCCGTGCAGTCAAAATTATATGTTCAATTGATAGGTTTAAAACTCGTTTCTTTGTTGGCTAACAATAATATGGCTATAATTAGATCATTGTCTAACTAACACAAGTCTAGGCAGTTGTTTCAAACTACGCAATAGATAATTAAAACAATGAGTACATTGTTTAGAGCTCAATGCGCATCTACGTTATCTGGGATCTTTTCAAACTAAATCTATTTGTTTCATTGTTTTAGTTTACAAAATTTGATTTAGTCAACATTGTGCATTTTTTCTAAAAGGATGAGGACACAGTTGTGTTTATGTTAATAAAATAAATTTGACTCTTGTTGTCATCATGTCCCAATGTCTATTCCTTTATTACCAAGTTTATCTTAAATTCAGAGGAAAATTATTTTGGCCATTCGACTCATTCCCGAATTTCGGAGTAGTTGCCCACATAGATCCGGACAATCCCCAACCAAGTTCAAAATTAATCAGGTACCCATGTCTATAAGGGTCTATAAACCTCACCTAAACGATATCTCGAGGTTCTCTCCTCCCCAGACATCCATCTTCATGTCGTACTTGCCGAGCGTGGCAAAGTACTGGCGATCCATGCTGAACAGGCCACCAGCGATCATCGGCGTTCTGATCACTTGGGTGGGGTCGCTCAAACGCGCGCTGCGTTCCGCGTGCGACAGGTATTCCCACTAGAAAATCGAAGTTATTATTGAATATTTCTTAGTAATTTTAAGTCTTAACATTTCGAACTAAGGGTTTTAATCCTGGAGAGCTGATGTCTCAGAGATATTCAAACGTTTGCATTTATGGATCATGCATAATGTTTGTCCTTGTTTCAGTTTACGTATCGCACACTTAACCATGGTGTAGATAAGGACAAAATCCGTGCAGTTTCTTGCTTTAAACTTTGACTAAAATTTTAAGCTCCTAAAACTATTCAGACCTTTATAACAAATTACATCTTAGAACCAAACAAAAACGACATGCAGTTAGTAACAACAGTAAAAACAAATTACCAATCAATCATTCAGAACCTACACATTCCATTGGTACCTATACTACCTATATAGCACGACTACTAAAAGCGACAGTTGTCCAGTGAGTGGGTTACCTTGAACACTAGGTTCCAATCGAAGCCGCCGCGCAGGTCCGCCGACGCACCAATGTACTGGAATGTGTCCATGCTGATCACGTCGATCACGGGACATACCACGCGGGTTGGGTCCTGTGGGACAAAAAATAAAGTGGTGACTTAACTAATAAAGGGGGAAGATAGTTTTGTTGTGAGCAGCCGAAGATAAATCTCGATTGGGGAGGCCTATGTCCAGCAGGGGAAGAATATGGGTTGATAATGATAATGGTGTTTTTGTGTCCTGGATCACCACATTTTTTACGAATATTATAGAAATTTTATTAACATTGCGCAAGTTAGTCGCCAATGTTGTTAACACACTACTGTGAAGTATCTTTATCAACCCTCAAGAATTAGTCTTAGAACTAGTCGGGCTACCCCGATAAATACTCGTGAGTAAACCGTTACATCATTTTATAACCTCAAGAATTAATTCTCATTGCTTTAGAAGTACTGTATTAAGACTTAATTCAAAAAAATATCGCAGACTTTGTACCTTTGACATTTTAAGCAAAACCTATCGATGTTACACCAGCATACATTGCCAGGAAATCATAAATTATAACTAAATAATGTCACGCTGAATTTACCGCAGATTTGTAAATGTGAAACATATTTACGTTACGCTACATGACACCTATCATAATAATAGTTGTCATCAACATGGGCTATTGCGTATTACAGTGATCAGTGATACATTTTAGTGCCTATTTGTAATATTATGTTACCAACGCTTATTACAAAGTAATGTTAAACTATCATACTTATATAATAAACATAAAAGTTTGTGGTTAGGTTTGTACACTCATGCGTTAGAACCAATTTCGATGAAGTAAGTTATGGCTCTGACATCTTGGACTAACACAGGCTTTATCCGACAGCGCTAAAGGAGGGTAATTATTTAGCAGCTGTAATCGATATTCAGGTGGACGCAACCGCGAGCAAAAGCTAGATTATCCATAAAACTTAATGATTTGTGGTCACGTGAAACTGAATGCTGGCCATATGTATTTACGTAAATTGCGACCATGCGGTGTCGTTTTAAGTAGTCATCAAAATAATTCTGAAATAAAATGGAATTGAAAATGGTGCGTTCGAGTATGTTATGAAAGCGTTTTATTTATTAGGGATACGTTAATAAACATAATTATAATATGATGCCAAATACTGTGTGTATGAGGTAAAAAATATCATAGTTTTAAAGAACCTCCAAGGGTTTTTTCATTATTTAGCACACTCACCTACACCTACGATCGAAATTTCTTTACTCTTTACAACTTTGACACTTATCCCAAGTTATTGATTTTATATTTTATAGATGGCGTCACATAACCTAGGTTTGTTAACCCAGGTACATTTAAGTACGTTTTGCCGTGACCGATATTCGTGAGGCTTGTTACAGTCAAACTTTCAGGCTGGTTCTAAAGGCCAATAACATTCACTATGACTTTCAAGAAATCGTCTTAAGTCGAGCCAGACAGTGTCTGAAAGTACTGTATTTTTGCTAAATATCAAATGAGAAACATAACTAAAGAAGCCAATTATACAGAGACAGTTTCCTTAGGTCAAAAAAAAAACGAAATTATGACCAAAAAATAGTGATTATAAAAGGTACGGTGTTCGAAACGAGATCTCTCGCAACGTTAAGAATAGCCCTCATGAAATAAGAAAACATACATAACGTCGGGAGAAGAAAAAAATACTGAACAAAAGATGTAAATGTATAAATACTTATTTTGAATAAAACCTATTTTATAAATAACCATAAAAAATAACTGATTAAAAGTTTCAACAACAACTCAACCAGGAACCCTTTTCAATACAGTGGTCAATAAAAGGACCCTTGTTAAAAATTTCTACGATTTAAAGAAAACTTTTTGTTGTAAACTCTTTCTCAATGACGGTTCAACAAGCATAGAAAAGTAAATAAGCAAATGGTACTTATAGAGGTAAAATTTTAGTTGGTTTTAAAAAAACATAATAGTCTCGGAGGATAAGCTTGCACTCTTGCCCTTGTCATCCCATCTTTTTGCATTTTGAAACAGATTCCACACAAAAGAGGTATATGCTTTGAATAAGGTACAAATATAGGAAAGCAACTGAAAAAATAAGTTCAGGTGCAGTCTTATTAAGAGAAATCAGTGTCTTAAAAGTCTCCAAAATCCTTCGTTTTTGTGTTAAAAAATACCGACGTACCTATCGGTAAATCTTTAACAAAAAGTGGGCGTTGTGACATTGACATAACTTGAGTAGATTCAGGTTATATGACGTCACGTAAGTTTAAAAGCCTTGGTGTTGCAGAAGTATTATTCTTTCGTCCAATGCCAAGTGTACTGCCAAGGTTTTCACCTTTTTAATTAATGGTCCGATTGATTGAACTACGTGCGTAGCTTTCTACAAGAATAGGGTCGGCCCGTACTAAAGAATTTTAGAATTTTCAGTAATTGTCTTTACGCAGAATAAATCTTGATAATAACTTTAAAGCCAAAGTAAACTTTTTGTATGATTTTGATGTTTGACTCAAAAACATCACGTACGTGCGTACTAAGAAACACTGTTAAACATGTCTTGTATCAGGATTTTTCGTTCCAAACTGGTCCAATGCAACCGTTTAAATTTGTGGCACGAATCTCTGTAAAAAGCACAAAAGAAATTCTCTTCTAAAAAGTATTTGGCGGTGTGTGCATGGCATTGTAATAATTTACAGTTTTTGAGAGCGGTAATATTTTGTGGCAAAAAAACTAGGACTCACAAAGGGCTCTGAAAATAAGTGGATTCTTTTTGCTTGTACGGTAGGTAAGTTGCGGCCAAAGTTGTGATACAGCTTTTTGAAAATAACAGAAAAAAATTAAATTTATTTATACGGTCACGTCGTTTCACTATTGTCCTATTGAACTATAACTTTATTAATGTGTTTTTTAACCAATCTGTCAAACTTAAATATTCATTTCTTCAATTTCTTCAGTAATTTAAGACAACAAGTAACTTTAAGTATGCATTACATCGCAACAAGTCTTTACAACTAATCATTTCCAACAAAACACATATTATAAGTACATTTTACGATGTAATAGGATTGTAGTGTCGATAAATCAATGTAAATATGTTGCCAAGTTACGTGGTCCGCCAGGAGCGGCCGGGGTGAAGGGATCCCGATGATCAGCGTTGCACAACGCACTGCACTATCTTCCGTTCACCACGCTTGAGCAATTGAACTGGTACAAGCTGTAGGTGATAGCGGGGCTGATTTTCTTTATTATTCTTTTTTATTTAGAGTATTTTATAATCGCATTGCGTATGTCAGAGCCATCGTACCCGTAATGCACATTAATCATATCTAGGCCTGGAACTAAACAGACGCTTTGCATCATCACCATTTGGTTGTGTTAAATTTTTTATTTAATGAACCTATTTGAAGATGTATATACCTAATGCGTAATAAGGTATTACTTTTATGTTAAGTATAGACCGAAAGACCGAAAGACAACACGCCCCAGTCTGTGTGCGACGTGTCTTAGGCGCGGATCTGAATGCGCTTCAGTCTGGGTGTTTTAGTACCTGTGACTTGAATGTTTGTGAATCTCGCGACACAAGGAGAAAATATCTGCATAATATTACTTGCATCATCGTCCACTATGTTAAGTATTAATTCCATTCAGCAAATGATTAAATACCTGTAAACTATGTCTGCATGAACAAAAATAGCTAAATAATCATTATTTAACAGGCGAGTAATTAAATAATTGTCGGAACGTGTAAAAAGTAAAGTGAGACAAATTATCTATAATTAAATATTTACACGGCTTTACTCACGCGATGTTATCGAAGATGGCCTACTACGATCATGAACACGGAAATAAGTGGGATGACAGACGTCAAGATTTTGTTACAATAGATTTTGACCGCGGTGTCAGTTGTGCGAATGTAATTTATCGCACCAAGAACGCCGCCTATTACAATTGTTTTTAAAAATCATAAACCAACATCTTATAGTCACACACATTCGTGATGATAATATGAAGTTAAGTATATAAACAACTTTTGGGTCCCCACTTTGGTCTTGTGATATGTATATACCCGTGGTATTTACCTATTCAGCTTTGCAAGAGTACTTTCTTTTTATTCCCTATTAAAAGACAGGTGTCATACAAAAAAATATATTCATTTATTTAATCGCTTTCGTTTGTCCCTTGTACCACACAATCACTGCATCGGTATCTGTAACATTACGTGAAGTTACTTTCCAACGTTACACATTTTGCAACTCAGCCGTGTTTGTTTTATCTTATTATACTACCGTGTCCGAGTCTATACAGTGATTAATGCTCAGGTACCGTTAGCAACGAAAGCAATAGTGTTTGATTTTATATTATTGGATTTTCGTAATGTTATATTAGGTAAATTTATTGATTTAAATGTAGAAATTATGACGAACAACGTCTAAGTTTGCAGATGTGAGGCAAAAAAAGCTTTTGTTACTTTAAAATAATTAAAAATATCGGATAAATTGAAATACTGGTTGAAAAGTAATTTACTCAGTTTTGCAACATGGAGAAAACTACGAAGGTTAAATGTTGTTTGATCGTCTGACTGTACACTCATTTGTTTTTTAAAGCGAGTAATGATAAATGATGGCTTGTGCCTTTAGGCACGTGTCAAGTGAAGTGCTTTTTTTGTTCAACTGTCCATGATGTTAAATAATTAGACGTATTGTTGTTCTGCACACTTTTCTTTTTAAGTGTTTAAAGACATTTGTAAGGCTTTTAAAGCGAAGAAGTGTTTTTTTTTTAATATATTACTAACTGTCCTCTATTTTGTAAGCATTGTAGCTTTGGAGTAGTTTAGGATATGATTTACGTGAAGACAATGAACAAACTAAGGCGTAACTACTGTCATAGGTGTTCAGTGATATTATTTACCCTTCAAGATTAAAATTTAATTTAATATCTAGACAATGAAGTGTTGGAATTATAATTATGCACGAAGTCCAGGTTGGATTCCAACGCAGTCAAAGTACCAAAGTAATATTTTCCAAGTTATATTTATTTGAATTATTATGGGAACAACTGCATTTCAAATATTGGGATCTGATATCTGCGCAGTGATCAATTCTTCCCTTCACGGGAAGAGGCCTGTGTTCAGCAGTCAATTGGTAGCACGTGAGTTAAGTTGACCCAAAACACAACATAGGTCTTTCGTTAGTTTATGCGTATGTCAATTATAACAACATGCAATTTTAATACATGCAACTGGCATTTAAACTCAAATTAGCATGTAGCAAAAAGCATCTTAATAAACCGCACATCATTATAAACAAATACAGTAATTTACAAACAGCTTAAAGACTGAGAACTAGTCAAAATTAGGTAAAATTAGGTAACCTCGCGAATAATTTTGTGTATGGTGTGACGTTACATAAGGTATCTATAAGTAGGCACTTATAGTTGTTATTTTGAACACAGTAGTGTTGTGCTGGTTTTAGTAAATTATGTAATTAGCAATGATTATTAAAACATTTGACGCGTCGTGTTTTAGTGTTATTTACTCTTTTTAATTAGCGGTCATCTTGTAGTTTCAGATAGTAAATGCTGAAACGATAGTAATAGTTTAAGTATATATTTATATTAATTAGGTGTTTTAACTACAATTAGGTAACAAGGAGAAAATACAACCTTATTAATCACTATCATGTAGCTACATACATAAATTGAAATATGTTACACGTGTGATTGCTCTTCTATTACTCCTTGTAGAATAGTGAACTCAAGTGCATTATTAATTAATCCTTTTTAAAACTGACTTTAAGGATATCTAAAATCGAGTAATTCGTAGGCGGATGTACAACCGGTAACGGAATTAACTTAATGCACATCAACACAATATTACCGTACTTCGTTTTATTGATGATTTGACATGAATACATATAATTATTTGAAGGTGTTGTTGCTGTCGTAGGTACTAAACATTTTATGAGCTTATTATTAAATAATTATCACTTTTCGGAGATTAACTCAGTAGTGTGAAGAATAGCCTGTTACTGTCTGACAATAAGACGAAGCTTTGAATTTAGTAGATATTTTCCAAAAAGAAAATCTAAATTATTTTTTATTTATTTTTCTGCCTGCCTTCCTGTTTGTCAGCTGATGGCAAAAAAATAGTCATTTTATTTTTAATAACTATTTTATAACTTTCAATGTCATATGTATGATTTTTTTAATAATAAATGCAACGTGTCAAATTTTAATACTTTACATTTAAAATAAAATATTACTACTAGCATTTAACAGTTATTGTATGACCAATCTAAATGGAGGTTAGGTAACCACAGACTATACAAGCTTGTTACATTATTGGCGCCTATTAATGCATTACGACATCTACGCGTTCTATAGTCTATGGATAGCCACGGAATAGCCTCATTATTCCAATCGTCCTCTTATAGCCCAATTTAGGCGGGCTTTATGTAATGTTAGCAATAAACGTGATTTGCAATATTAGTGAAGCAGTGGTCTCTCATTAATGCGCTCGGATGGCGAGAGATTTGTTGAGTAGTTAGGCCACTAATAGGTAGGCCTTCCAATAAAACGAATAACGGTTTTACGTGCCACGTTGCTTATGAAGAAGTTACTCGAAAGTACAAGTAGATAATTTTGCATTTGTCTTATTGTAAACCGTTTTAATTGGTGAAAAAAGAATAGCAAGAAGTCTTATATGTTTTTATTGTTTTTTTTTTTTTAACAATAAAGACTTGAAAAGAAATAGTTATAACAAAACTATCAATAAAAGAAATAAACATAAATACTAAAATTATAAAACAAATGTTAAACGTTAGTAATTATTCTAAATTCTAATTAAGATTAAAATAAATAGAATACCTAGTCTTTAAACTAGCAAACCGGTTGCAGAATGTGTCATAATTCAAAAATCGAACAACACAACCGTGCCTTCGCTAGCACGTTCATTTTTTAAATGTCACTTGAACTATTCAGCTTTTTGTCATTTTCATTCATTTAGTCACCGCGCGGTGTGACAAAGGTCAACACAAGGTTATGGTCGTTAGCATTTTGAGTCATAGGTTGAGATTCATTAACACCTCCTTAAAAAAACATTGAGTGATATTATGCACGCATACTTAACGTGTGTTTCGTAATGCATTTCAAACTTCTTTGATAACTTAAAGTAATGTCCTGTGCATTTGCCAGTAACATTTATTCCAAAATAAATCCTTTCGTATTTTTTGATATTTTTTCCAAAAAGGATCGTGTAACTTTTTTAAGATATCAGTAACCAAAACCACAGAATGTAAGTTTTTACCTTTTAAATGTTTTCTTTTCGTTTCTAGTTTGGGTTAAAAACATTTTTTCTTTCCGAGTTCGTTTCGTTCAAGGTTTTAATTCACTGGCAAAGTAAAACTGTTTTAGAATAAATACTGGCGTGTACACAGTCCATATTAAACTTTCAGCCATTCAGTGTAAAAATAACAAAGCCTGTACTACGAGCTTTTCAAGCAGGGCTTTGCTGTTGTAAAAAAGAGACACCGCTATTTCCAGCGTATTGCGCCGTCTCGTTCCTTTAACCAAAAGTCCTCGTAACGAGTACATAGTACAAGTACACATTATTTTCCTTTAAAACGAAACTGGTTCCAGCTATATCATGGTTTGTTCAACTTTTAACATTTCCGCCGTATTTTAATGGAATATGAAGGAATAAAACTAGGTCAGTCGTAAAATTTTTAACTATTCATGCAACAGTAAGTTTGGGCTTTAAAAAGAAATTTTTATTTTCTACCTTTTAGAGTCATACATTTTCTTCAGATCTTTACATTGATACACATGTTAAAGACACTGCAAATGCTAAAAAACTTCGGCGACATTCCAATGACGTAAATTAACAGAACATTTTCTATTGAAAGCTGTTTTCAATGGTAACTGTGACGTTCGCTTGACGTCATTTTCCATACAATTTGCAGGGATTATACAAATCCGTTGCACCTAAAAAGTAGGTATTCTCTTGTTCTACTTTTGTAATGATTGTTCTTATCAAGCAACCTTCGTAAACTGCAACGGAAAAATGAAGAAAAATGCTTTACTAAATATTTATGACTTTTAATATCACTTACTGACAGCTAAATTGCTGAATTACATTTGAAAATGGAACACTAATGGAATAATTCTATTAGTTTTTTCTTTAATTCAAATGGCCGCGCTTTTTTCAGGGCAAACCAAATCTAGATAAAAAAAACATCTGACGTAAAACGTCAAAACTTGGTTTTAAGTTACATTGTCACATCTTTATAAAGAAATAATAAATTGCACTTGAGAACCGTTTCAAATTAGACATGTTACATAACAAACGCAAGGTGACTTTCAAAGAATACACTTATTACGATGTTTGGCGCTTCATACGATCTCTTAAATTACCCGTGAAAGTGAGATGACACTACGCGTCCTGTATAGCGCCTTCTCACCTCCACAGTCGCATTAAGTTGTAATGGTATTATACAGCTGTCATAAATTGGTAACCATTTTAGTCGACACGCTTTTTTGAGAAGACCACCCAACAATTTACTTTGTATTTTAAAGTTCAAATGTAATTTGGCAATGTACTTACTTATTTCAAAGAAGTCATCATTTATTTTAACGCCTATATATTATGATGCGGATAAATTACTTTTTCGGTGTTTACTGAAAGTGAAACTTTTGGAATACATCGATATATCGAAGTTAAAGGAATCGCACCGTCATGGATTGACGATCAAAGTATGTAGTGACGTCATTTCTACGTCAGTATAGTCTGGCCTTCAAAAATAAGCGCGTTCGTAGAATAGTTTATGCCTTTATTAGAATTAATATTTCTAATTACGGAAATATTTAGGAAAAAGTTGGATAATTATTTTTTTCCTTTAATCAGGATCCTTATCAAATTCTTCTAATAAACACAAACTTAAATGTGTTCAAAGTATTTGTAAAAGTAGTTGTTCAAATATTAAGCCTAATATTAAATATTAAAATATTAAATATATATATTATTTCTTTCACTTTAGAATCAAAATAGCGATAGACAGTTAATAACGTTATTATTAAACTGAACTTAAACTGTTAATAGAAATATTGACGTCTTACTATTCAACTAAAAACTCTTTGGTGATTCGCGACATAAATAACACTACTTGGGGGAAATAAAATACGTTGAAATTGTTCCACCGGAATCGGCAGAGCAAGGATTTATGATTTTTTCCCTCCACATAATTTAGGTGGGAATTATTAAAATGTGTTTTTGCATGTCTACCAAGGTTTCTATGGCATCCGTGTTATTGCAGATTCTGGGGGTCTACCACCAAGTCTTAAACTGTCTTAAAATAATATTGTTATTGTTGTGGTAGCGAGATAGTACAATATAGGCCGCAGTGTGGCACATCTTTTCCACACTCGCAAGAACATTACTTAAAGGCGAACTAAAAGAACTAAGTAATTTTTTTTTCTTTAAAACGGGTCTCTCTAAAAAGGCTGTTACTAAAACGACAGTCTTTTTCATTCTTATTGCACGGTTGAATAGACCAAATTGTTGTTATGATTTTAGATTTGCAATAGTTTGTGTTGATTTTAAGGAGTTTCATCATCATCATGATCATTCCCCTGCCCTTATCCCACTTTTTTAAAGAAAATTTTACATTGAAGGAAGCAGTTAAGAATTCAATTCAAGCAATTCAGACCGTGAAATACTCCTACCAATTGAATTTTGTTAATATTTATGTTTACTTATTCCGTATTTAATGTGCAAGTGTCAACTCTATAATTGAAACTTTAACCGCTACATACATATGTTTTTCAAATTACAAAACTTGATATCTAGTAAAAATACAAACTGTCTAATTCCACTCCCGTACTGTAGCGCATCCAAGAAATACCATCACGTCTGCGCCAAGCCTTGACATTACAAGTCGAGCGCCGCGCGCCGCTCGCCGAGACGTTTAACGTGGGTCACATATATTTTATTTGTTTAATATGTTAGATGATATTTCTGGGGCATCGCATGTTGCTTATATGGCTGTAGCAAGCGACGGATAACCGGCACTATTTTATCAGTTTTTCGGAAGTGGATAAATACTAACTCCAAATAAAGTGGAAGGCAATAATTTTTGAGGTATGATGAATAGGTCTAGAACAAATTATAACAGAACACCAAACCAGACTGGAAAGTATAGGGAATACATATTCGGTAGCGACTTTTCTAGTCATTTTTTTATGTATGGATTTCAAATTAGATCAAAGTCTTTTAAATTAGCTAGTTCGATTTCTCTAAAATAAGGCCAGATCATAAGTTTTGCTGAGTTCAACTTTCGTCTATCGTCGTACTACGATTCGGTCCGAAACTAATTGGGAGATCCCGATAAATACGTGAGAATATACCTTTGAATCAATAAGTACGAGACATGAGATTATTAAGAACCAAAATGTCTAATACTTAACGATACTATTAATTCTTAAAAACAAATTTCTTATGCAAACGCAGCTTCATAAAACTGGGAGTCCGTTTCACAGCATTCGTTCTAAGGCAGTCCTTTCTAAAAACCTTAATTCACAAAACACGATACATAAAGGCAATCTTGCAATACTTTATACAATTACTATATAGTTTGAGTATTGCATAAAATAGATTAGCGCTGTTTCAACATGTCTTGACATTTTGCTCCGTTTCGAATCCACTTACAGATTCATTCGAGATGATATAAAAGTGATTCGTGAGATGATTTGATCGTTTGCTGCTATAGCACTGTTTCTCAAAGTTTTAAGATTTGAATAAAGATATTGTTATTATGCCAATATATGAAATACCACGTCAATTTGTCATTCTATCAGTTTGTAAGTCACGCATCCACGGAGAAACTAGTCAACCGATTTAGTTACATACAAATTGGTATATTAGCTGTAACTTCACATTGGCTTCCTACTGTTTAACTTAATTACTGATTAATACCGAATAACTGCAAACAAACATCTAAGTTTTCAAAAAAATGTGTATTTGAATATTGGTATGTAGATATTAAAAATAAATCATGTATCAATTTATCAAGATATCTTCCATTGATTTATTTTGTTTCATAAAATTTTTATACTTGTTGAATACCGTATCCGTAGCTTTATAGCAATGTAATTTTGAGAAACACAGACGGTACTTAAATGTGTAAGATACAATTTTGTAGCTAGAGTTAATTTATAGTTCCGTTTTAAAATCATAGATTTTGCCTGCTCAACTTGGATTTGCTTGAAGTTTAAATGTCAAAATTTATAGATTCACACATCAAGGCCTTGGTCTAAATTCATTTCGCCTATGTTCACAGATGCTCTACAAAAGTTGTATGAAGGTCGCAGAATAAGGCAGTATATTTATACTTTGTAACAAATTACCACTCTAAATGTCACATTCCAGTACCTTTTGAACTAAATTCAATCTGACAACTGACAGATTTTGTTAACTTAGTTAAATAAGAACAACCATTAAACCTTTGCGGATTATATTGTTCAGAAACGTTTCGTCAGTTAAATAGTTATTATAAGTTAACTTGAAGAACTCAAATATACATTAGAATGATATAAGGAAAACTCTTCTCGATTTCAGGATATCAAAATCTAATTAGCGACGAATATGTTCTTGAAACCTGATGCGAATAGGGGTCGGAGATTATTGCACCACCGTCTTCATTGGAAGAGGACTTTGCCACGTAGTATATTTATTTACACTTTTTTACATTCAAGATACAAAAGGACTTAATGTCTGAGGTCACCACTAGTCAACCATAATCCGGAATCACAAGACCATTGAAGACCACGTACCTCCTTAACCCTCTGCAGCAGCGGCTCGAGCCAGTGCGCGTTGCACTCGACGTGCGAGTCCAGGAAGGTGAGGACAGGCGCGACGGCCGCGTCAGCTCCCCTCACCCGCGACCGCATCAGACCCTCGCGCTTCGTGTTCCTGATCACCTTCACTTTGCGGATCGCGCGGAGAGCTGCGCCGTCATCCGCTAGGAAGAAAATAAAAGGTTAATATAATGTTTTTACAGATATTATGTTATTGAAGCAGGCCGGCAGATACTGACTGGGACCAGAGAAAAGGAAACGGCATCTAGTTTTGGACACATGATTTAATCAGGTAGTTATCTTCAATTTACTCCAGTAGGAATTCACAGACGTGTGCCAGAAAAAAATGTAATGCATGGCATGAAACAACCCAGAATAATGGAACAAAATTAAAAAAAAGACACTTAAAGAAATGGCACAAGGTATAACAAAAAACAAACGACGTGCTCATCCAGTCATGGTAAATCAGTTTGATGGAAGCTGATTTAGCGTATTCATAAGTAATTATAATAATATTAAGAATGACGTCATAACGTATTAAGAGGAAAGTTAGTAAAACAGCCTTGAACTGGCTTAGGAACTCAATGGCACTTGTCTTGTTACTAAGGGTCTTAGTATGTGAACAAGTCGATTTGTATGTAAAGCACGTTTAGGACAACAAAGTGAAGACGCAGAGCCCGGACGGGATGCCATGGACTTACGTAGTCCCACGCTCCGGAGAGGGTGTGGCGAATGCAAAGAGGTTTATGATATAGGTATGTAGTTGAACAGTGCTGTGTAAGTATTTTTTGATGTTGGTCTTGGGGAAATCTAAGGAGAAAAGTTTCTTAATGTCGCAACAACCTCTTTGGTATGCATGTAAACTGATAGGCAAGTTGCACGAAAGCTTGTTTTAATTGGAATTTTTTTTAATTTAGAGTGAGCGAAAATCACATAAATGTAGTATTTTATCCCTTAAACGAGACCTAGAGCTCTTATGCAACCAGGATAAGAGGATGACCTAGGAAACTATAAACTAATATTTGATCTTGAAGTTTAACACTCAAATAAACAGATTCACAGTGTCGTGATAGTTGCCATGGAAACCACAATTTACATCATAGTCACACACTCAAATTAATAGCGATATTCAGTTAATTAATTGGCACAACATTTACGAATGCGAGCGGTGGTTTTGGACTAATTTAATTGTTGGAATTTCACAATTTATTATGAGAAGCGAAAATTAATTGCCTTTGTAACTATTGTTGTGGATAATCATGCGAATCAGTGTTTTGTTGAAATTGTATATAGAGTAAAATTCACAACCTTTACTATTGTTAGTGAGAAAAAGTTAGTGTTGTGAGAGCGGTTTTTGTTGGAAGTTCGCGAGCCAAGTTCAGACTGTTCATAAGTTACATTCAAGTCATGTTTTGATTCTGTATGGATATACATTTTTGAGTAACTTTTAAATATGTAATAAGTTAAATTTAAGAAACCAAATATGTAACGTGTCCGAGAATGAATAAAAAACAGAAGTTAGAGAGAAATCTTACAGAAAAAAACCAAAATTTAACCATCACAATATGATACTTTCTGATCAATACAACCACATTTTTCTCAATAGCATCTTTTAAGTTGACACAGACAATGACGGATCCTATTATTATTGAAATGTTAACCTAGAACGCATTCCGAAGGTTTGGCAACAAGATGATAAACACCTGCTTCGTATATTCTACAGATGTTACGTGACAAATATGAACTTAACATATTTAACAGATCCGTCTCTTAAGTACGTTTCAAAAATATCGATTGTGAAATTAGGTATTTAGAATAAAATATTTAAATTACCCAAATGGTTTTGGACTTGGCTGTTATTGCCATATTTTTGTTTAGCGCCTTTCACTACAATTCTTTTTGTTTTATTTTGTTTCTAAGTGTTATGTAATAGAAATATGTTCACCTCTACTTTGTCAGCATTTAAAATATGTAAGTGATTATTGCGATGTTTCGTGGTTCTGTAATATGGGGTGTTACTAAATGTTGGCCCGGCAATGGGTATATGAGATTTCCTTAGAAATTGCTATGTGATGTTGCTCTGGTCTCTGTATGACCTAATGACCTATTCATTTGATTCAAATGTAAGTTGTAGACGGCTTGTGACATCGAAAATGGTACTTTGATGTCAGTAGCTGATTTTGTGGGTGTTTTTATAATTGGATGTTCTTTTTTGTTCACTGTAACTATTTTTGCCAAATACTATACCGGAGGTCGTGGGTTCGATTCCCACCCAGGACAATTTTTTATGTAATGAGCACGATCATTTTTTCTGTCTCTGGGTGTAATTTATCTATATCATGACGTATGTATTTAGAAATATATAAGTAAGTTTATCAGTTGTCTAGTACTCATAATACAAGCTCTGCTTAGTTTGAGACTAGGTGGCGTTGTGTGAAAGTTGTGGAATATTATTACTTAAAACAAAACTGAGTTTAAGTCCAGGATCTTTTAGCCTACTTGTCGCAAGTCCGAATCGTACTTCATCGAATTTTTTACACCAATGACAAGATACGTTGTGTTTACACTTTCAAGGAGTTATTCACGTTCTATAAAAACTTTCCTAATAAATATAACTTTGTGACTTACGTGCGTTGTTTAGATGTTCGGAAGTAATTATGCATGTTTAAAAGTTTGTAACCAAATCTCGTGTGTTCACATCGTAATGAGCGTAAGTACCGATCATTTTGTATTCTTGTAAGCTTCTAACTTGCTCTTAGATACTATTTACTTCAAATTTGTTTGCGTATAATAGCTCATTATGTTAATTAAGGTAAAGCCTTGGTTCCGCTGCCAAGCAAACTCGGTTTAACTGAAGACTATTTCTTAAATGATGCATATCTATTATAATGATGTATGAATTATACTGTGTTACCTACTCAATTGGATGGTTAGATGAATATCTCATCAATTTTTAAATACAGGGGATAATTTCCGGGAAGGTAACCCGGTCCTTTTTGAGGCGGACTAGGTGATGTAGGTCCAACAAGGCGTTGAGAATTAAATTCTATAATTTGATGAAGCATCTACCAGGGTACATCCACCCTTGCTCTATGTGGCCCAAAAACTAAAAGCTTATATTATTTTTTGCACCATTGGTATAATATGTTAAATGGAAGCGTTTCCATGGTCTGTCTTTATTATTAAAAGTTGAAATAAAAGTTGTTTGGTCAGTTTTTGACGGCCACCGCCAAGGTCAAAAAATGACACATAAAAGTATTTTTTTTTTCAATCAGACTAGTTTTATGCATCTAAAAATAAACTATAACGACGATGGTTGCTCTGATCTATACTTCTGACTCTTACTTTTTTTAACCTCCAGTTTGAAAGCCTATATACTATTGTAAAACTTACTCTATAGCGTATAGCGGCATCACCGTCCAAACACGGGAGCAGTCCTGCTTACCAAGGTTTAAAGAGTTGGGCAAGAAGCTCTGCTATATATTTATGATATTAA